>NC_083361.1:21483750-21799166 GCF_030254825.1 Meriones unguiculatus
TAAAAGTGGGTTCTCCAATCAGGTACCCTTCAAACAACTCCAATAACTGTCACCCGGTGATTTCAAAGGCATATCTTATTAAGCATGCTAGATATGTGTGACATTATGAATTATGTTCACAGCATTCGTGCAAAAAGTCTGCAATCACCTTACATTTCCTGACAGCTCGTTCCCTCTTGGAATCTATGTGAACAACTGGTGATAATAAGAAAGACTGAAGTAGCAAAATCACTTGCTGTAATATTGATTCTTCTCATCTGACATGGAGGAAAACAATCACTGATATAGCTGTACACATTGCCTAAGTGTTTATTAGTGGGGAGATTAGAATCAAGTCAGCTTTTCTCTATTGTTTGGGAATTAATACAGCAATCTGTGAGTGTCAAAAAGCAGCAGTGAAAGCATAGCATTCTAAAGTGTCTTTAATGGGCTGCGTAATCCAGTGAGCATAATCAAAATGTCTTAACCACAACACCAACAAACATTAAGAGTTTTGGATTAGCTCAAGACTGAATCTGTCTTTCTTGCCACCATAAATTGAATTTTAAAACAGGTTTCAGTTTTACCCTTGAATAATGCTCAAATGATGAGTAAAAGGAGATTCGGCTCAGGTTTCTTACAAAGGGAGGCTTGGGACTCCCTCCCATACACCGGGCATAGTCACTGTGGGTCCTGTGTCATGCAGACTCAGAAACCCTGCCTGACACAATGCCATGGGGCTGAACACACCCATATGAGAGATCATTTCTCCTCATCTATAAAAGTTTTGAGTAAGCCTGGATAATTCTACAAAACTTTCCAAATTAAAAACGGTCTTTTCATTAAGACACGTAGTCTAACTCGTAGGATTTCCTGGCTGCCACAAAATACGAAGACAAAGGTCCCCAACAGCAATGTCTATGAATATGCCAGCACTATGGTGGCAAGGAAGACTGCATGTCCCACTGTGAAGCCTGAGTCACGGGGCAGACTGCGCATGCCCCTTGTTGAACGGGCTCCAGAAATCATTGCTACACACCTGATACAGGCGCTCGGTTAGGCCCTCTGCTCTGTGAAGGCTTCTGTCTATTTTGCACAACCCCCTTCACTGATGTCTTAGGGGTTCTAATTGAATATAAAAAGGTTAATAAGTCACTCGCATGAAAGTCTGAACTTCAGAGAAAACAACCACACAGTCCCAACTACTCGAAGCATAAGGAGGCTTGAGAAGCACTGAAACCCACACACACACACACACACGCAGCTATCAGGAGAGCTGCGCTTGTCTCAGCGAAAGACCAGACTCCTGCTGCACCCTTGGTTGGAGAATCATTGGGTGAGGCTAAAGTCACTCGACAGATAAGCTTACATTAAAACACATGAGCAAAATGGTGTGAAATGAGAAGTAAAAGCATGCCAATATCAGATGGTAGCTAAGAGGCACCAGAGGGCTGTCTACACAGTCAAGCTTGATGCTACACAGCACAGCACACACAGTAGATCTTGCGCTGAGGAGAACAGTATCATTATTTCTCTGGCTCAAAACTGATCTTGGCTTGAATGTTTTCAAATCCCCGTGTGTGTGGCATTCTTACCCTTGTCTACTAAGTAGCCTATGAACAGGTGCATTCTGTCCTTGGTTTGGCTGAAGGACTCTGTTGACAAATTAAATGCAAAATTAATTCCAAAAGACAAATTCCATTTTTCCCACTTTCTTTCAATGGGTGAAAGGTGACAACAGTGAGGTTAGAAGCCATCTATGCTGTCAACAGGGCAAAGCAAACTGACCAAAGCAAATCAGTAAGGGACTTAAATTTTGCTCACCATGAGCACAGACCTCAGGTTTTTCTCAGGAGAGCAATGTTCAACACATGCAATCCCTGTGCTTTTACAGAATTTAACTGATATGTTTTACCAACGCCTACTTCCCAAACACGAAACAAAACACTCATTTCACAAGTGGGGAGAATAAGTTCTATGTGCTAAGTAGACATCCTAAGGTTTTTAAACAAGTATCAAAGATTCCATTAGTCTGAAGTTTCTGCCAGAAATGGCCTATCCTACAAACAGTGCAGGAACCTTTGACCTGACCCACATGTGGCCAGGAATAGGATCGGACATTAATATGAGCCCTGAGCCTCAGTTCCTCCAGTCAGGAGGAGTGTCCTACTGATGAAAGGCAAAGTTGTTTTTTTAAGCAAGCTCTGCAAGGCATGGTGAGTTTGAGGCCAGCCTGGTTTACAAAGAGTCCAGGAGAGCCAAGGCTACAACAAAGAAACCCTGTCTCAAAAAACAAAACAAAAGAAACAAACAAAAGCAAGTTTGGGGCATAAAATTAAAAAAAAAAAAAAAAAAAAAAAAAAGCCTCTCACTGAGATGAAGCGATTTTTCTCACCTTGTTTCTGAAGGGTTTTGCTTAAGTAGAAACTTCTTATTTGGCATTCCCATTTCAGCAACTCTGGCACGATATAAAGATAAAGACATAAAGTTTGAGAAGGAAAGACACAGGCTTACAAAAAACAGGTGGGCACTGAGAAGTGAGGGGCCTGCTAAAAGCCTGTGCTGATGAGCATATTAAAAACTAGCGTCAAGAAAGTTTTTAGGAGCTAGAGATAGCGCAGACATTAAGAGCACTGGCTGCTCTTCCACAGGACCTGGGTTAGGTTCCCAGCACCCACATGGCAAATAACAACTGCCTGTAACTCCAGTTCCAAGGGATCTTGTACCTTCTTTTGGCTTCCCTGGACACCAAGTAAACACGGTGAACAAACCTACATGCCAGCAAAACACTCATACATATCAAACAAACAAACAAAAAAATTAAGTTTTTAAATAATAGTTACTAGAATGTATACTTCCTCTGGAGCGTTTGCCCCAGGATATGTTTCAGATATTGGGGGAAATATATGTAAATGGTGAAATAATTAAAGAGTAAATATAAGCACTCACTATTGAGACTGTCTGACTGCCATACAAGCTGATTGCTAATTAAATAATTTATCAAACAACAAATCAGCTTTTTACCACTAATTTTAATAAATCTCTATATTGAAATGGGACTTTCTACACAGCATGGTAGTAGATACCTTTAATCCCAAGGTAGACTACATCATATGTTCCAACCCAGCCAAGGCTGCAAAGTAAGATCCTATCTTAAAAAAAAAAAAAAAAAGGAAAAAGAGAGAGGGGCTGGAAAGATGGGAAAGATGGTTCAGAGGTTAAGAGCAGTGGCTGTTCTTCCAAAGGTCCTGAGTTCTACTCCTAGTCAACCACATGGTGGCTTACAACCATCTATAACGAGATCTGGTGCGCTCTTCCGGCCTGCAGGCACACAGGCAGACAGAATACTGTATAAATAATAAACAAATAAATCTTAAAAAAGAGAGAGAGAGAGAGAGAGAGATGGATAAAGAGGCATTTCTATCAGCTCAACTGCAGAAAAGCAAATTGTAATTTCTTCTTAAGTGCCATTGTTTTTTTACTTTATGCATATGAGAACGTTGCCTGAACACCATTAAGTGTAGGTGTGCATGCAGTACCTGTGAAGACCAGAAGAGGACAGCATCTCCCGGGGGTCAGAGTTTGAGGATTCCCAGCAACCAAGTGGATGCTGGGAAGAAACCCTGCAAAAGCAGCCAATGCTCTCACCCACTGAGCCATCACTCCAGCCCCTGTTTATTTCTTACTGGAACATAAACAGACCAGCCGCTAACAAAAATTAACTGTCAATAATAAAGCGACAAACTGAACTTACTTCATGAACTTCTTCCTGTCGAGAGACTTCTGTGTTGCCACCGAAAGCGCGACTCGTGGACTTTTCATTTTGTCCTTCAAGTACAAAAGGAACATGAGGCTGAGTAGTAACAACAGCACTGTGCTAACATATAAGATGATCTACCACCCCTTAGTCCCAACTCTCAGGATGCAGAGGCAGACGGATATCTGAGTTCAAGTCCAGCTTGGTCTACAGAGCAAGTTCCAGAACAGCAGGGCTACACAAAGAAACCCATGAAAGCAATGAGAACACTTAATAAAGAGTAGCTGATGGCGTCCTATGAGCAACCAGAACAAAACATTCCAGGTTTCAGCCCTCACATCTAATCCCAGTGCAGAACAGGATTCTTTCACTGAGTGGTTCCTGAGGAGCTTACTACATAGCTCAGTGGCTGGGACTCCTGAGGTCATCTGGCTTCAGAACTGTTGGCGACGACATGGAAGTTCCGTCACCCACGCTCAGAAAAGCCTCTCGTCACAAAGCTGCATGTTGTACATACCATTTGCCGGAGAAGTTTCTCTTTGCGGGCTTCTCGATCATGATGGAGGATTGACATTCTCTCAGCTGCATCCATGACGAAAAAGATGTCATGAATACCATACAGGGCAGCTCGCAACTAGTTGTAAAAGAAGGAAATCGTGTCTACACTCAAAAGATGAGGCTAGAATTGAATACAAATATATACCATGTGCACTTCTTTCATTTGTAATGAGAGGGTACAAGAGTTTTCATTTAAACCTATTTTCCCTGTTTAAATGAACAGAGAAGTACATTTCCGGCCCTGGGCCTCCAGTTAGAAACTGACCAGTCTCCCGGGAGCCCGTCAGAGCAGCAGCATGTACCTGAGCTAACACGCGCTCCTGAAGCGAAGCATCTTGGGCTGAGACAATGCCTCTCTTCAGCGGGGCTTCTGACTGAAAGCTTTGTATGAATTCCATAGTGTCCTGAAAGAAAGAGATGCTCCTTCAACGGCAGTTTTTAAGGAAGTTTCCTTTTATTTTCTTTCTCCATCAAAATTTACGAGGAACACAAAACCACTACTGATGACACATCAAGCAGCCACAGCCCCCTGACCCTGTTTCCCTGCCTCCTCCTGCTCAGAGTGGCAGAAGCTTTGCTCTTCTGGCAGGTTTCTGCATTCTCTCCAGGAGAGAAAGCCACCTGACTTGGTCAAGTAGTTCTGGATTAACCGTCATTTGCACAGCCATCACTAACTTTCATGTGGTGTTCGGGGACCTTAACAGGCCTATCTGTGAGAGCATTTGTATGTTACGGTGAATGCCAAATCTGAAGTATCTAAAAAACTGATGCTGGTGAAAAGGCAGGCAATGACAATGACCGTGACCATATTGCTGATTTTAGATTTGTACCTAGTGATAAATCAGGCCTAGAGGTAATGCTCACTGCACTGTCCAGATGCTGAGGATAAAGAGAGCCAATGGGAGGAGTATGAAAAGGAAGCACACAAACATGGGCACAGCCGGGGCCAGCCCTACAGCTGTCACCTACAGGGGACTTCCCCATTTATCAAAAAGCCAAGCCAGACCACAGAGCAGAGGAATGCTACCTCAGCTGTGGGCAGCCAGCACAGCACAGCCAGGGCTGGATGGAAGGCTCACTATGTGATTCTGGAGTATGATGGGGCAGATAAATGGCAATTGCTGGGCAGTATGCCAGGGATGGGAGAGACTGCCTGTCTGCTTTAAGGCTGCTCAAGCTGGAAATGGTGAGCATGTCTGTGAGCCAACACTTGAAAGGCTGAAGCAGGACTGCCATGAGTTTGAGGGCAGCTTGGGCTAGACCTTATCTCCAAAAATAAATACTTTGTGGAAGAGAACTGTGGCTTTGCCCACATAGGAGTGAATGATTAAAGTCTTCTCTTTCTTTCACTTCTTTCCTTTCTTTCTTTCTTTTTTTTTCCTTTCTTTATTTTTGTTTTTCAAGACAGGGCTTCTCTGTGTAGCCCTGGCAGTCCTCGACTCACTCTGTAGACCAGGCTGGCCTCGAACACACAGAGATCCGCCTGCCTCTGCTACAGTGCTGGGTTTAAAGGTGTGTGCCACTACCTCCTGGCTTAACATCCTTTTTTAAAAACTCATTCATACCAGTTTCTTCTTGAGAGGCATCAAATTGTCACCAGCAGAAGAAACGGTAACCCTTATTCACAAAGGTGACATAACACAAGCTATCTGTAGTTTATCACATAAAAAGCTTTCTGTCTCCAGGTCCCCTTGGAGCAGGCCTGCCAGCCTTGCCTTCACTGCGTAGGTGTTCCGTGAGCCAGAGGCTGGTGTGTGAACTGCACAGGAGCAGAGGTGGAGGGACTGGGTGGAAATGAGACAGGGAAGAGCTAAGAAATGTCTACCAAGGGCCCAAGGATACCCTCAGCCCTAAAAGGCCCAAGACCTCAGGGGGATCTCCCCACCTCTATTATTCACCACAGGGACAAGACAGAAGTCTCCTACTAATCCACGGCCCAAATTAATTAACTCAGGCATCCCGTGAGCCTCTTGGCAGACGGCAGCCACATGCTCTGCCACTAGCACAGTTCTCGGACTAACTTTTCATTATGACACTTTCATACATGCACAAAATTTCTTTAGATTATATTCACAATTATGTCACCTTCTCATGGCCCCTCCCCTCCTTCCACCCTCCCCCCTTTTCCTCAATAGCTCTTCTCCTACTTCATGCCTCCCCCGCTTTTTGGTGACCCAATGGGTCTCATCAGGACTGCCACAAGAGCACGAACACCTTACTAGTGGCTGCACCACGAAGAAAATGTCCCTCCCGCTCCCATTAACCATTAACTGTATAAATCGGCAAAGAGAGGTAAGGCTTCAAAAGGCCCTCCCACCCATGACAGGGTACTGCTGGACCTAATCTTATGCACATTCTCTGCAAATAGTCACAACTGCAAGCTTAAGAGTGCTGTAGGGGAGATGGCTCAGAAGGTAAAAACACTCCCTGTGTGAGGACCTGGACCTCAGCTCATGTCCTTGTAAAAAGCCAGGTGTGACACATGGTCTGTAACTAGTGCTAGGGAAGGCAGAGACAGGAAACCGTCTCAACTTGCTAGCTCCCAGGTGAGCGCAGGCTCAGTGAGAGACTGTCTTAAGGTAATAAGGTGGAGAGTGATGATAAGGTCACCTGATGTTTCCCTGTGGCCACACACACACAAATAAAAAAATAAAAGGAAGTGCACCACCACGTTATGCCTGGAAATGAGCATTCCACACAACTATCTTTGGGGAGGGGAGGGGACCAGTACTCTGGAAAAACCATCAAAGTAATCAGACTTATGAAATCAACTAAATTACAAAAACTAAAAAAGTTGGATCTGAGTGCTGAGCTCAGCTGAACCCTGAAATGAAATGAAAAACAATGATCTTACCTTTACAGTTTGTCGAAGCTGCTTCAGTTTATCTGTTTGCATAAGCTTACGAGTAAGAAATCCTTTTGCCACAGCAGTTATTTTGTTAAATTTTGCTTGTAGTTCTGGACTAAAAACCTAAAAAGAAACGAGACACAATGCTTTAAAAATCCTAGCAGCATACCCAGTTGTGACTTTTAATCTGTCACCACCAGCTAAAATCCCTTCCTAGACATTTGTTCCTATAATAGTTTCATCTGTACCAAAAGCTAAGCTACTTGGTGAAAGGCAAAAAATAATCGATCTTCAGTATACAAGCTAAAATAACATAGCTTTATGAGACGCTCGGCGGGTAGAGCCCTAGCCATCAGGCCCCAGGGCCCATGTGGTGGACAGAGAGAGCCAACCCACAAGCCACCCTCTGTCCTTGTACTAGGACATGCATGTTCCCCTTAGTAAGTAAAAATGTAAACCAACTGATAGACGTACAGCAAGGTTGCCCACCTGAGACCATTTAGCTTGGGTCCTTCCAAAAGGCCTTGTTACTGAGAGTTTGGTCACGCCACTGGTCAGTGATCCCCAGAGGTAGAACGGTGCTTCACTTGCAGAGGCAAAGCTATATTGTAGGGCAGAATTTGTGACACCTAGAGAAAAATACAGTGCAGACCGGTAGAGTGATCTATGGCATCATCCTGGTGCCACATCATCAGAACATGCAAAAGGCTATAATAGACATTTGTGGCACTCGATGAATAACAACCGCCTCAGAGACTGACCCAAATACAGACATAAAAGATCCATGGACATTCAGCGTCTGTGCCAGAGGGAGCTTTTCAAAACAGAATCTCAGGATAATTGATGCTGTGAAAGGCTCTTACTGCTTCTAGGGAATTAGAGGTGATTCCAGATCACTCGGGAGGTAAGCAACTGTTCTCACGTGAGCATGTCACCTGCTTCGTGAAGGAGCAGGCGGGCTCTGGGCCCACCTGCCTGCTCTTTGTTAAAGTCACTCTTCTCACAGACACCTGCTCTGCGGGCTCAGATCTGATATCATGTCATTTTTCCTGGCGACTAAGCAGCTGGCAAATGGGGTGGGATGGGCATTAAATTACTAGGACAGTCTTACTGAAATAGCTTACTGCACAACAACGTTCAAGTGGAAAACAATTCTTAAAAACCTACCACAGCTGTTTGAAGTCTGGAGTGAGTCCACTTGGGATAGCATTGTTTCCAGCAAAGAAGAATCGCTTCTTTTTCTCCACTCCAGCTCCAGCGCACTGCTCAAGTCAGAGGCATCTGCTGTAACTGCCTTCTCTTTCAGCATCTTCTCCTGTTCTTCTATTTCCTGCAAATTGACCATGTATTACAGCATGCCAGATCCTTTAACGACATCTGAAGTAGTGTCATTGTAGGCTTATCCCAAATAAATGAAGGGTACCTTATTGTCAATTTCAAGTTTTCCTCCCTCAAAATTATGACAACTTGTTCAGCTGATTTAAAATGTTAGTTTTCTATTTTTTAGTTGAATTTAAAATGAGATATGGCTATAATAATCACAAAACAAGTATCTTTATGATGTTGTTCTTGAAAAACGTAACATTTAGCATCTATTTTTAAAATACCTTTTCAAATATTAGGAATTCTGAATTAAGGACTCAATAAGGTACCCTTTCACAAATCACTCAGTGGCTTTGGGTAATGACCTAAACATCAGACCTTACATTCTGACAACAAAATACTATCCACACATCAAGATCAATGACCACCTAAGAATAAGATGTGCAGAGGGAAAACTGCCAGTACACACATGTGGCCCAAACCACACACTCTCGATTGCCAGCTGTGCCGTCTCATCGCCTCACCTTTTGCAGTCGCTCCTGCTCCCTCTCCTGCTCAGCTATGAGGAGAGATAGCTGCTGGGCATGCTGCACCTCCAGTCTCTTGCGCATTTCTTCAAAAGCCAACATCTTGCTTTTTAGTATCTCCTGGCCTTCTGAAAAGAAACATGCGCCCTTAAATGGAGAAAGCTCACTGAGAGTCTAGCAGCTCGTGTTTTCTGCCATCAGCTTGCACTGTGCTTCTGACCAGAGGGTAGTCCTCATGTAAGCCGGGCACAGCCTGTTCTCCAGGGTGAGCCCTTCTCACCGGCCAGGGCTGCACCTCCTCACCTTCCACGCATTCAACACCTCTCCTGGCCTGAACCACCGCAGCCAAGGCTGCATGTCCCGCCAAGGGTCTCCAAAGTCTGACTAGCTTTACAATGTGGTCCTTGGGGCTGAAGACTGCAGAGGTTAAGAATGCTCACTGCTCTTCCAGGGGACCCGGATTTGGTTCTCAGTACCCAAATCAGATGCCCACATTTACATGTAACTCCAATTCCAGGGAATTAAATGTACTCTAACCTCCTCAGGCACTGGTATGTATGTGTGAGGCATATACACTCATGCAGACAGACACACATAAATACATCTTATGAGAGATGTGGTTCTCACCACATTCCACCAGTATTTACTCTTGTCTGTCCTCCCAGATCTCTGCCTTTCTCTCGTGTATGTGGTGCAGAATATACATGTGTTTTCACATGTGTGCGTGTAGAGGCCAGATGTCAGCCATCGGTAGTCTTTAGTTGCTCTCTATCTTGTTTTTTGAGACAGTCTTTCCCAGAACTCAGAGCTCACCAACTCACCACACTAGCTGCCCAGTGCCTGAGAGACCTTCCCATGTTCGCCTCCCCAGCACCAGGATTACATGTGTGTGCTGAGGCTCCAAACTCAGGTCCTTACAGTTGCCGTTTGCCATGTGTGCACCTTACCCACTGAGCCCTGCATCTTGTTTTGATTTTTAAGAAAAAGTTATTTTGATGGTTATAAACCTTTCTCAGTTTGAGACTTTAAACTCAATTTTTTTTTTTTGGAGGCAAGGTCTTACCACGTAAATTCCTGATGGAACAGGAAACTGCTATGTAGACCAGGCTAGCCTTGACTTCCAAGTGCTGGGATTAAAGATGTGCACCACCATGCTTGTCTGTAACCACTGATTTTAGTGAGCTTGATATGCTGCCTTCTTACTGCTATAGTCTTCCTATCATTTGCTCCTAAAAATGTTTTATTCAGCTACAACCAGTTGCATTTGTCCATGTGCATTTTTTATATGGAAGGGAAGTAAAACATCTTTGAACTACAGCCCCTCGGTTCAACAGTGCCATTGATAAAGAGTCCATCTGGGGGAAAAAATTAGTCTAGCTGGCTACCAAAGAACTCTCTACGGAAGAGGCACTGGAGTGTGGGCAGTTGTGGGCTGCGGCAGCCACACTGTGCTGTCTGCCTTGCAGCTTCTCACAGCTCCCCAGCCACCTGCATGACTAGCCTCATCCCTATGCTCACTAAAGCACACCACTCTGGCCTGGCAAGTGGCTTCATTGCTTTTGACATTCAATGGGGCAGCCTTCAGCCATCAAGGTTCTCTACTTGGAGGATCCACGTCGGTTCCCCAGACACCAACTGGGTGGTTTTTTGTTTGGGGTGGGGGTGGGGGAGAAGAGTTTGTGGTTTTATTCAGAAATGGATCTCACTATGTAGCTTTAGCAGGACAAGCAGGACAGGCTAACTTCACACTTACGGCGCTCCCTCCACCTGTCTCTGCCTCCCAAGTGATGGGACTAAATGCCTTTGTCACCTCACACAACTAAAAAGTAATTTTATCAAGATTCTTATAAAGGTGGGTTTTATTTGTTTTGAGATAGTGTTTATGTAGCCCTGGCTATTCTAGAACTTGCTCTGCAGACCAGGCTGGCCTTTGCCTCCCAAATGCTGGGATTAAAGACATGTGTCTCCACCGCCCAGCTTATCTTGTTTTTGTTTGTTTGTTTTATAAAGGTGGTTTTAATTATTCTGTCCTAATCTTATTTTTGCCCTAAATTCAAAGAACTTAATTTACTCGATTTGTGTCTTCCACATAATTACAAACAATGACAAGAGCAACAAGAGACAAAAAACATGTATTAACAAGATGTCGTAAAACTTGATGCAACAGAAACATGGAGCCATGTTCATCAGTAAGAAACTATTCCAGTCACCACCAGAGCTTCAGTTATGACACTCTAAAGGATCTAATGGCAAAGCTGTACCAAAGGGGTAAGGATATGGAAAAGCTCCTCACAGATCAGAACAGAGTGGCAGAAACAATAGAAACCACAGTCCAGAAGGTAACCCACTAGATTAAAATTATGTTTTACCCATGAGAAGCCTTTGTGAAACCAATACTTTTCTACAGAGTGGTCTACGAAAGCCTCATTCAATTGTGAAACTCCTTTAGGAAATCCTAACAAGCTGGGAGGTGCCAGTGCACGCCTTTAATCCCAGCGCTCTGGAGGCGGAAGCAGGCGGATCTTGGAATTTGAGGACAGCCTGGTCTACCAAGCAAGTTCCAGAATAGCCAGGGCTACACAGTTCTTTCTCAAAGAACTCCTGACAAAGGGCAGTAAGCAGGTGCTACTTTCTGGTACGATCAATGAACGTGAATGCCCTAACACGCAGAGCACAATTTACTTCACAATTACTTCCCACCAGTTTTCTTACCTTTGGGGCTAGTTCCTAGGATCTTATTCTTGTTAATGTAGATGGACCCCTTAGGGGATCTTCTTGCTGGCAGATGTTCCCTCTCCTGATCAGCTACTCCAGCTGTTACAGCGTAAGGACAATTTTCTTTTTGCAAACTATCAATATCTAAATCAAGTCTCCGCTTAACTTTTTCCAAACTGTTATCCAAAAGCTGTTCATTTCCACAGGGCACTGGCGGTGTGTCCAACTGCTGTCTGGAATTCTGGGTTTGCATGAGCAAGGGAGATGGGTTTTTCACATCGTAAGACTTGTTCAGTTCCATCTGTGGATTGCAGGAGTTTTTTGTTAACATACTGGCTGACCTGAGCACACACACGTCTTCCAGGGTCTGACTCGCTACACACTGACTGGTGGCGTGTAGTTCATGCAACCTGGGCATGCCCATACAAGTACTGTCCACTCTCTGGACTCCCCTCTCATCGGGCATGAAGGGACCTTCCACAGCAGCATGCTCAACAGTGACTTTACTGTCTGACTGAGTTCCTAAAGCCTGATGCACCTGACTTAGCTTACCCACAACCATCTCTCTTGCATTGTCAGACACAATTTTGGTAGCAGAGATCTTGCTTGAACAAACTCCCGTTAAATCAGTCGGTGACTTTGGCACAATTTCAGATTCACTTGTTTCAACAGCAGCTGGAATGATTCTATCCACTGCCACTTCTTTTCCCTTTGGGCTTAGCTCATACGCATTAACCGGGTTGTTTATAAGGATCTGACAAGCTGATGATGGCCTGGACCGCCTTCGATGTACTGTAGGACTCATACTTGGCTCTGGACTAGGTAATTTGGCATAGGGCCCTGTAAGACTTTTGATAACTTTATTTTCAGTAGCAAAGGTGGGACAGACTTTGAAATCTGACTCGGCATCTGGAGGGTCAGTTCCTACAGGTAGGTCTGGTTTAGAAAAGCTAGCTACAACTGATGTGCCCATGCTGCTTGCTTGAGAAGCACCTTGGAGGAGAACATTTGACTTATTAAGGCTTGGTTTGTCAGGGATGGCGGAGCCACAGTGCCTGCCTATGGGCAGGGGTGGGGCCTTCTCCTTCACACAGTCACTAGCCTTAGCAGCATCGTTTTCTTTGTCTGAATGACTTTCAGTAACACTTCTCTTTGCACTACTTCTCAGGCTCTGGCTAGATTGTTCTCTTTCCACGTATTCCTTTGACTTCTTCATTAGATTCTGAAGGCTCATTAGGTAGGGATCTGGAGTGACTTCAGCCAAGCACGACGGATCCTGTCCTTCCTTTGCTAAGAGGGGACTATCAGAAAAAATTGTTTCCTGTGAGCTTGCTGGAGAGGGCCTTAGAGCAGCTCCGTTTTCTGCCTGCCTGCTGTCTGGACTCTCACATCGCTTCAAAGAGCCAGAGCCTTCTGAGTCTCCCGGCAGGCTCATCCTATTAGGGTTATATTGGTCCTCAGAACCCACAGGAAAAAGAACAGTCCCCTCTTCAAGCTTGACTAAAGCGCAGTGCTCAGTGGGGCTCTGTGGACTATTTGGAACTGCAGGAGGAATATTCACGTCTCTCACTTCTGGATTAGAGTAAATGGTTTCTGTCGCCCACTCTTCAAAATCACTAGCAATCGGTGCTTTTCTAACCTGGAAAGGAAAGTTTAAAAATTAGTATGTCTCCATCACACAAAAAAGCATTTGTCTGGGGTTTTGATATTGCAGTTGTTTGTTTTATTTTTAAGATAGGTTCTTTATGTACACCAGATTACCCTTAAACTCACAAGATCCTCCTGCCTCTGCCTCCTAAGCACTGGAATTAAAGGCGTGCCCTACCTCAAAAAAAAAAAAGCCTTAGATTTCACTGTTTTCTGCAATAAAACAAGAGAAGATTTAGAGTTCTGATATTTGAGAATACAAAGTAAGTTTCATGTCTGTCATCTCAATAGACTGAGATAGTAGAATTGCTTTAAGTTCAAGACCACCCTGAACTACAGAGTGAAACTATGTCTCAAAAAGACAAAAGGGGCTGCAGAGATGGATTAGCAGTTAAAAACACTGGCTGCTCTTCCAGAGGACCCAGGTTCAATTCCCAGCACCCACATGGCAGCTCACACCTGCTAACTCCAGTTCCAATGGATCCGATTCTCTCACACAGACATACATGTAGGCCAAACACCAAATACACATAAAAATAAATTCCTTTTTAAAAAGACAGAAGAAAAATAAAACACACCCAACAATCAGTTTCTATATTATTAATTTCATGAAGATCAAACCACTACAAAAGAAATGTATTGATTATCCTAGCCTATTTTTTAAAGAAAAAAAAAAAGATCTATTCTGAGATAACTATGAATGAATACACATACACACACTATTAATCCCTGTTCAATTTATTCCTGGGAGAGAAGCAATGTCTTCCACGTCCTCCGTTATATGTTCTTACTATCGGCAACTACTCCTAGGTCGTCACCAACAACGATGATGTGTGCAGTAAGTGCCAAGAAAGCAAATGCTTTACATAGTTGCTTATAAGACAAAGGCAACCTGTTTAAGACACCAGTTATGCAAAAATAATAACACTGCTGCCTCCCATGTGTTCATTCAAGAATCTGCTAAAAACTCCCTACAAGGGGCCAGAGAGATGGCTCATCAGTTAAGACACTCGCTGCTTTTGCAGGGCCACCAAGTTCAGCTCCCAGCATGCACAACGCAGCTCACTATTTATAACTTCAGTTCCAGGAGAGCTAATGCCCTCTTCCGGCCTGCACAGGCACCAGACACACACATGATGTAGAGACAGACAGACATACAAGCAAGACATAAAAATAATAAGACTTGTGAAAAAGTTTTAGCCGAGTGTAGCAGGCATACCTTTAATCCCAGAATTTATGAGGCAGAGGCAGGTAAGTGAATTTCTGTAAGTTCAAGACCAGCTAAGGCTACCTAGTAAGATCCTGCTTCAAAAACAAAACAAAAAAAAAAAAAAACTTTGGGAGCACTGGCTCCCTGAGACCACCACCCTGCCTCTACTTTGCAGAGGGTCCTTCTCTCTGTGAGCCTTCTGTGACTACCAGGTGCAGGGGGGAAAAATGTTGTGACTTAAAAATAAAATGAGGCAGGGCTGGGGAGATGGCTCAGGGGTTAAGAGCACTGCCTGCTCTTCCAGAGGTCCTGAGTTCAATTCCCAGCAACCACATGGTGGCTCACAACCATCTATAATAAGATCTAGTGTTTTCTTCTGGCATGTAAGTGTATATGCAGATAGAACATTGTATATATAATAAATAAATAAAATATATATTTAAAAATAAAAAAATAAAAATAAAATAAAATAAAATGAGGCATTTCTGGAGTAAATAATAGCTCATCTGTGTAGTGACTGTTAATAGAAATTAGAAAGTCTCAACTTAGAGCTCAGCTTACAGAGCAGACTTTAATTAGATCAACTGACAGTAAGTGAAGACACCAAGCTCTATGTTTTCAGACAAGTAGGTCAACAGTTGACACATTAGGATGACATTAACTGTACATAGCAGAGTACAGCAAGGAAAAAAAAAGTGAGAGCCTATTAGAACCTGGAGTGGTTGTTTTGTATGGGCTTTTGTTTTGTTTTGTTTTGCTAGAGTTTATGGCACTTGAGTTTCACCTTGTAAGTCCCAAGACACATAATGGTCTCCAGGTACTGTGCAATAAACACAAGTATACTTGGTGACAACCTCAGGATAAAAATAAACCAAGAGAGGTACACATTTCTGGGATCCATGGACATGCTCCCAGGCGTAAGCAAACACATCTTTGATACTCAATAGCTATGTTTTTAATACACCAGTAAAACAGGCCTTAGGTTAGACAAACTAAATCTCTAACCAAATCATAGGTTTCATAGATGAAAGAGTCCCTCCTAATCTATTTGTATTCCATGAAATCCTTGTCTGCATAAGGAATCTATTACAGTGATATTGTGTATGCTTTTCTAAACAGAAAGTTCTGGGACGCAAGAACAATTTCAACAGTCTATTAGATTTAATAGCAATTGTATCCTCTCCATGGAAAAGATCCAGAACACTGCCATTTTTATTGTAATAATAGAAAACAGCCAGTAAATCAATAAACTACTATACACTAACCAATATAGAGAGTAGTTACAATCTGCTACCCACACTCCATACGACCCCACAGGGAAACGAGGGCAGGAGTTAGTGGAAATGCCCTATGGCTCACTACCCATGGTCATCCAGCAGGAGTCACAGAGGCCAACTACAAATCCTGGAAACTACAAAAAAGCAAAGTCTTATAGATGGCAGAAATTACTTGTTCCACTTAAATCATTTTTTTTCTTTTTAATATAAAGTGAACCAAACATTGAATGAGTTAATCTAAATAACAATAATTCCAAAAGGTGTAGATATTGTTGTTTAAATTATTTCAGTTTGGGTCTGGAGATATATGTAGGCCAAAAATTTCACACATGTACACACACACTCACAAATTTGAAGGTAGTTATTTACTTTAGCAGAGAAGAAGAAGATCCTTGGCTAAAGAGTCTGATTAGTTCAGGGGTTAACTACAATGGGCGATTCTATCATCTCTGACACTGAGAATTCAGTTTGTAGTCACAAGACAGACAATAAGCAATTATACCCCATGTATAGCGCCACTGTCTAAGGACCCTCTCTGATTCAAGTACTAGGTAGCGCTAACAAACAAATGGATTCTCTCCAGCAGATCATTCTCAAATATAACACTAAGGCATATTTAGCAATCAGTCAGCTTTTCTGAAGCTGTTACCAGTGTCTACTTCGGATCTTCATTTGAGTCTAGAAGAGTGTGACGACACACCTGAACATTTTCAAGAATCTCCTGGACGCGAGTCAATAAGGCTTTCTTCCTACTGGCTTGCTTTCTTGTCTGTACATCAAGCGCTTTCTGCTTTTCCTGCTGAATTTCCTTTCTCTTCTCAATGGTAAGCTGCAAGACATCACAAACATGCAATTCAGTAGTAAAAGAATCAAATCGCCAAGTTTTGATTGGAACACCCGAGACCCTTTACAAAGCATCTGAGCAGTGTCTGGGGTTTGAGGAGCTCACGTGAGTGTCACACAGATGTAACCCGTATATTAAGATGCCCGGAGCTCTGACCTGTGCATTTCACTGAATGTGGCTTATTCCCAACTGAAAATCAGACTCACAGGAAAAGTACCTTGTCACTTCTTAAACACTTTAAATGACAGACAAGATTGCCCTGGGAGATGCTGCTGAATGCTTCAGCTGACACTTTCTGATTTCTGACATCTCGCTTCGGATTCTTCAGCTTCTACCCTTCTTGTCACTAGACATGTCACCTCTCTACCTCCTTTAGAATCTGTCCGAAGATGTCACCTCAGGGTGAACCTAAGCAGTAGAGTATGGGTGGTCACTGTGTTACCGTCCAACCTTTCTATGCTTACAATATTCATTACAAAATGTTGGCAGAAAACATTGATTGTTTAATACTTAAACAACAAAAATTAGTTTACAACTTATCTAACTTTGATTTAAAATATGGTCACACACTAAAAAAAAGACATCAAATTGTCTATGATGATAATATATCTTCTCTACTATCCTCTCTTCTCTTACCCCTGGCCAGAGAAAGAATTATCATCCTTTTTCAAAACTGCAAATGGTTAACATATAGTGAATGCCACCTATGATCCAGGAACTAGCCTAAGTATTTTATGTGCATTCATTTAATTCCCTAAAAGCATTATGAGGTCAGCACTCACTCTCTGTATTCCCATTTAAGTTAATGAAATGGACTACAAGTTCTTCCCAGCAGAAAAGTGGCACCTAATTTCAACCCAGGCCAGAAGGTCCCCCTACCCCTGCTGCCTCTGAAAGCACGCTGTCTGCAGCCATATAGAACAGCTTCCATGCTTGCATTTTTAGATCTACCTGTTCACTTTAATAAGAACATGAAATGTATACAATGGACGTGGTTAAACTAGTCCATTATTAATGGTCATTTAGCTTGACAATTAATATTTTTGCTATTTTTTTCTTTTCTTTTTTTAAGACAGGGTTTCTCCATACCATAGCATTGGCTGTCCTGGAACTCACTTTGTACACCAGGTTGGCTTTGAACTCACAGATATCTGACACTGAGAGCTTGGTTTGGTGTGCCATCATACCCAGAAAGCTTTGGCTTTTTTAAGTGATGCTATTATAACCTATACATATTTATTTGAACACATTTGTAAAATAGTCTTCCTGAATAGAATTGCTGAGTCAAAAGTTATGAACACCTAAATTTTGATAAATATTACCAAACTGCTTGCCAAAAAATTAAACTTTTTTTTTTATAAAAATGTATTAAACATTCATTTTTCTCCACAACATAAAAACACAAAGTTCAGCTCGGTGTGGTAACACACGCCATTAATCCTAGCTCTAGGGAGGCAGAGGCAGATGGATTTTTGTGAGTTTGAGGCCAGTCTGATCTACAAAGTGAGTCCAGGACAGCCAAGGCTACACAGAGAAACCCTGTCTCTAAAAACAAACAAAAACAAAAAACAAAAATAAAAACAATAAAAAAAACCCCACAAAGCCCTATGAGATCACTGACAATCCAGTATGCAAAAACAGATAACTCATTTCTATTGTATTTCTCTGATTATGAAAAAACATTAGGCATCTTGTCAGTTGTTTATATGCCTTCCATTTGTTTTTCAGTGAGCTGCATTAGTCATTCATTAGATTTTAAGTTATTTTAAAACAAATAAGGAAGCTAGAGAGATGGCTATGGTTAAGGGTATGCTGCTCTTCCAGAGGACCAACGTTCAGTTCACAGCTCCTACGGTGGCCTGGCACAGAGGTAATCCTGCACACCTGTAATTCAGCACTCAGGGAGGCAGAGACAGGCAGATCTCTGTGACAGGCCAGCCTGGTCTACAAAGTGTGTCCAGGACAGCCAACGCTACACAGAGAAACCCTGTCTGGAAAAACAATAACAAAAAGAAGCTCCTATGTGGTCTGTCACTCCAGCTCCAGGGGATCTAAGGCACGCTTCTGGCCCCCTTGGGCACCTGCACTTATGTGTATTCATGCTTAAGAGTGGAAGAAACCTTTAACAAACAATAAACAATCACTAAACTTACCAGTGGAGAGAGTACAGCCACCCCGTGGAAGCGGATGAGGGAGACGCTTTCTGCCTGGGCAGGCAGGAAACTTTCTGTGGACAGTGCTGCTTCCTGAACTCGGGCGAGAGCTTTCTCGCAAAACTCCTCATACTCCTCCATTTTCCCACCACTGCACTAGGAGGGGAAAAAAACAAAACAAAACAAAACAAAAAACAACTGCTATTAGTATAGAGTGCTGACAAAAACATCTTACTTATTTATTACCCAAGAGTACTGGACTATTCAAATGCTTCCTGGAATTTTCTGCCTGTGTATCTTACAGCTTCATTTTGATGCCATGGACACCAGCCAACTCAGGCAGAGGTGGAAAACAGAAAATCTACTGGCTCTGGAATTAACTTTATTTTATAGTTGAAAGCCTGAAAGGTCACTAAGCAACTTAAAACAGTCAGCCCAGTAGTTTCACAATTTCGAGAAAACCACAGGGTTATGAAGATTCTAGGTAACCAGAAGGGTTAGCCAGCACGGACCTTCGTTTTAGCATGTTCTAAGTATTTCCTGACTGCTTGTGTTACATAACATTGTGCAGCGCTGGCTTCTCTAAGGCAAGGGAAAATAACAACAACAACAAAATTATCATAATCATAACAAGCCAGGAAGCCAGTAAACTGTGGAAAGAGAAGGCCCAATGCAATGATTCCTGTGAATGTTCCTTTTAAGGCCATTAGCTACTTAACAAAGACTGAATAGGGAAATTCAATCCACGATATGGGCCGTGCAGACATGAAATAAGAAGGAACATGGTGCCCTGCTGGGCCATTTGAAGACTTAGGTTATACAACATATAAATTCATATTAAAGTGTCAGGGGGAAAAGCACAGTACAGTTAGATATGAAGAAAAATCACTCATAGTTCTGATTAGATCATGAAAACAAGAGCTACAGCAACCACTGACAACAAAGCTCTCTCCACTGTGGTTTGTATTTGTTCCATTTATGCAAAGCAAGAGTAATTTCAAAGCAACAACTGGTTCTCTAGAATGTTGAGATTGTTTTGCATGTTTACTTTCACTTTTTTAAAAGCAAGACTAAGCAACAGAACACTTTATGGCACAATTGTTTTAACAACTCACAGCACAGTATCCTAACCAAAATTTGCAGTAGATGAGATGTTAAAAAAAACTAAAAAGTCTCAATAAATCCATTTCTGCTAAATTACTTTCTTTAAAACACATCCTTTACAAGCACCATTAAAGGGACTACAATGATGTTATATAATTTCTGTGCATTTACACAGAAAGCGGGAAACTCAAAAGCCTGGGAAGGTTAAGGAAATAAACTGTCTTCATTGTTTTACTTTTCTTGCATCAGTCCATAGAGAGATGTCTCATTGCTGCAGGAAGTTATTCACTTCCCTTGAGTGGTCCATGCATAGCACTGTACAGCGGCAGAGGTACAGTAACAGAAACTGACAATAAATGAGACAGCCAAGCTCCAGTGCTGACAAAGAAACTGGAGAAAGCATCAAATGCTTTTGAAGCATGACTAGACCTTTCTTACCCATCAGTTTCAGCGTAGACGTCCCCTCCTCAAAGGGGCCTTCTCCAGTCATCCCATCCTCACTCCCCTGCCTCAATCACTATCACATTATCCTGCTTTTTTCCCAGTTTCCAAAGCACTTACCACTATCTGAAATGATCTCGTTTATTTCCTTGAGTGTTGTGTGTCTCCTTCCACCAAAATGTAAGCTCCATAAGAACAGGTATCTCCCCAGTCTTGCTCACTGAATCCACATGACACAGAATGGTGTCAGCACACAGAAGGCACTTTATAAAATTATTTAATAAATTAATTAGGGCAAACAGATCAAACAATGCAAAGCAAGATTAGCAGAATGAAGAGAATTCTGAGAATGGCAGCTTTGGGAACAACTGTATTTCCAGAGAACTGTACCTCTCAAAAGTAGTCATTAAAAAGAGGGGAGTCCAGATTCCACGATTGTGCAAGAGGACACTACACTTCTCACACCACAGTTAGCACTTGCAAGCAAGGTTTTATTTTAAGGGAGTCTTGATGACAAGGTGATCCCAACCACAAATCTACTGCCCCATACTTTACCATCAGGCAATACTGGTCCACGGTCCACTTACATCCACACCAGCCTCAGCAGGTCCAGGCATGCCTTTTCTACTCCATTTATACCTAAGTACAACTGACCTTTGCCCAATGAGCCTCTTGGCAAACCCTATAGAGTCATGGCTCCTTTGTGTTCATTCATAACCAGTACTCGGCCAGAAATGTCACTGAAGGCAAATGCAAGGTAACACAGCCTCCAACCTGGCTGCTTATCACTAAGTTTCCACAAATACATACACTTCCTATAAAGTCAGTAAAGGGAGAAAGATCTTTCATTTAGGCACACACTAGCTATACAACCCTGCACCCCAGCTCCCTATCTATAAAGCAGAGATCTGTCTCAAAGCGATTTTATGAGAATCCAGTGAGCTAAAGCACAGACAGCAGTCAGCAGTACTGTATGTAGGGCACGCTGAATGCATAAATACGTGGGAGCTGCTTTCCTAATGGTGGGAATGATGGTGATTTTTTTTTTTAATCTCACCTGCACGTGAACTCCTGGAGAAAAGAGACAATGTTTGGTTCTTGCTAAGATTCAAATGTGACTTAAAAACATGAGAAAGGGGACAGGGCCTCCTCATCCAAATCCACCTCTAGGTTAGGAAGAATCAAAGGGTGGGAACCACCTAACAGAAGCACCAAGGGTATTCGAGAGAACTAGCTGCATTATCCTCCTGCTGATGCCCCGGAGTGCCAAAGGTAGAGTAAACAGCGCTCCTAGGGCCTTTGGTTGTGGTAACCAGCGTTCAGAAATGGTCAGTGCACACCCTGGGGGACGCCTCCACCTCTTGCACCAAGCTGAATTCCCATATCCCCTGCCTACTCTTCAGCGCAGGATGCTCCTCTGGGCGGAGCCAGCATCCCAGCATCCCCCACCCCACCCCACCCCGGTCCTCATCTCCCGCCTTCCCATTCCCGGTGCCTGCGTGGGCTCGTGACCCAAGGAAGCCAAGCTCGGCCGGAACGCCTGTCTTCTCCTCCGCGGGACACGAATGCCACCTCCCCGGGTCTCAGCTCAGCCTGGACCCGGAGGAAGACGAACCCGGTCTCTCGTACATACCTGATACCCACTGCCTGGTCAACTTCTCTGCGCGTGGACTGACCTCCTCAGTCGGTTCAGACAGAGCGCATCTGAGTACGCCGCCTTCCCCTCCTCCTCCTCCCCGCCATATTACTGGTCCCTCGGGCGGCAACGCGGGATCCAGGCAACCGCTGTCGCCGCCACCAGCTCAGCTCCACCCTTCAAGGCCGGTACTTCCGGTGGCAGTTTGGCGGGCAGTTGAAGCAGTTGGGCCTTCATGGACTACAATCCCCAAGGTGCACTGCGCACTAGCAATTGCAGACAGGATCTTTACGCAAGCGAGATGCACACTGGGAAAAGTAGTCTTCACTGCAAACTAAACTCAGATTATAAATTACATACACTAGGACTTCTCAAGGCCTAAAGCCCCAGAAGTGTTCTTTGAACTTGTCAGGTATTTTTTTGTTGCTTATCTGTATAGAGATAGCCTCTTCCTGTTTGGTCGATGGAAAACGTGCAGCATCCACCAAAAAATCTTTTTCTGTAAATGGGAATTGTTGCTGAATCCCAGGTGCCAACTCAAAGCTTAGTGTATTTGCGCTTGTTTGCAGATCATTTGGGGAACATGTCCAGAAGAAAAGGTAATAGGTTCAAGTTGCCAGAAGATAAATCCACAAATATAAATAACTTTTGGCCAGCTTTTTTGATTTAATGACACCGTTTCCATTTTGTAACTGTGCTTTACCTTCTGCCCAGCGCTCATTTTCGTATATGTATAGTGGGTTTTAAATCGCCTACCAAGACTGGTTGTGAGACATAACTGAGACATTTTTCTACAGCACCTAGTATGAAAATCTCTAATAGGAGTAAAGAGTGGGTTGAAGAGATTCTTTAAAGTGTTTGCCACACGAGCATGAGGATCTGAGTTGAGGAACCTAAAAAAGGGTGGAAACTGACTGAGAAAGACACCAAACATCCATTTCTGGTCTCCCTATACATAAGAACTCATGCCAAAAAAGAAAAAAAGGAAGGCAGAGGAACAGTGGAAATGATAGAGGACATGAGGGAATGCCTGTCCCAGTAACACTGGCCCAGTGGAATAAACACAGAGATGCAGAGAGAATGATCCCTCAGGTGAGCTTTTTGTTTTGTTTTGCCACAGCGTCTATTGCCACATGGGTTTCTCTGTGTAACCATGGCTGCCCTGACATTGTAGACCAAGATAACCTCGAACTCACATAGACCTCCCTGCCTCTTCACGCATGCGCCACCACCACCCAGCCAGGTAAAGGCTTTTAATAGAGGCAGTTCTTCAAGAAGAAAGGATGGCGTAAAGGAAGGTACAAAAGACAATGCTGAGAGAGACAAGAGCATCCCATAGCAGAGAATGAGACCTGACATGGGTCCAAGGTCCGGTGACTGTCCACTAACCTTGAATTCTTTAAGTATAGACCTGGAACTCCTGTGATCACCCTGTCACTGCCTCCCATGTGCTGGAGTTATGAGCTACCATTCCAAGCTGAGAATGAAATATCTCTTAAAAAAAATCTCTTCCTCTTGTGTTTGTGGTTTTCATTTTGTTTGTTTGGGGAGTGGTTTTGTTTTCATTTTGGGATTTTGTGGGGGAGTTGTTTTTCTATTTGTTTGTTTGTTTGGTTTTTGGTTTTCAAGATGGGCTTTTTTTGTCAAGCCCTGGCTGTCCTGGAACGTGCTCTGCAGACCAGGCTGGCCTTAAACTCAGAGATCCATCTGCTCTGTCTCCTGAGTGATGGGATTAAAGGTGTGTGCCACCATGCCCAGCTCTCTTCTTAAGAAGTTTTTTCCTTATATAAAATATAGATCAGGGGGCTGAAGAGATAGCTCAGCGGATAAGAGCACTTTACTCTTCCAGAGTTAAATTCAATTCCCGGCAACCACATGGTGGCTCACAACCATCTATACTGGAAATCTGATGCCCTCTTGTGGCATGCAGGCGTACATGCTGATAGAGTACTCACACATAAGATAGATAGATAGATAGATAGATAGATAGATAGATAGATCAATCCATCAGGTCTGGGAGATGACCCCATCAAGTGCCTCCCCGCTCCGCCCCCCACAACCACAAGGATAAGTTTGATCTCCAGAATCCACGTTCGCTTCACTGACACACGCTTGTAATCCCAGTGCTAAGGAGGTGGAGACGGGTGAATTTCTGGGGCTTACTGGCCAGCCAGGCTAGCCTGCTTGGAGAAGCTCCAGCCTATTGTTCACAAAAGGTGGATGGAAAGTGCCTGAGGACCACACCCAGTGCTGTCCTGTGACTTACACACTTCTGCATGCTGGTACACACACACACACACATACACACACACACACACACACACAGACCTGAATATACATTTATACATTCCTGGATGATGATCACTCATGATCACTGGCTCCAGAAAGGGGTCAGAGCTATGGTGGGTTTTGTTTGTTTGTTTTTCACCATAGTTGCAAGTGGCTGAAGTGGCTTCATATCACCATTGCTCCTTTACTACTCTTTAGTTTCATCATCAATAAAATGAGGTGTTATACCGGGATCATGAGACCCTCAGAGACCACCAGGAGACGACTTGATGCAAGAGAGCGTTATTACAAGAGCGATTGAACTCGGGACCCTAGTCTCGCTAACGCAGCAGTAGAGAAGCGGGACCCTGAGCCCTGAGTGAGCAGGGTTTTTAAAGGGAAAGACTGCAAGCAGGGGGACACATGCCTTGCCATTACAGGATTGGGTAAAAGTCAGAGGGGTGAGGTGACGTCCTCTGAGGCACTTAATCACAATTGCCTAAGGCACATAATCACAATTCCTATTCTTCTAAACTATATCTGGAACATTGGGGAGAATTTTCTCAGCTGATTCCCAACCGATTCTCATTGATTGCTGCCAGGGGAGATTGTCTCTATTTCTTACTAAGTATTTCTTCTGTGATATTTCCTGGAAGCTGTTGCTAGGAGAGTTAACCTTGTTTTATGCCAAATGCACATTCTGTGATATTTCCTGGTACCCGAGTTCAGCTCCCAGTCAAGATGGCTCCTCATTTCAAAATGGAGTCACCCAGGCTAACTTAAACTCTTCAAGGGATCATCCAAATTCCTTCCAGGTTTACAGTCAGGTTGTGCCTGGAAAAGCCTTCTAAAGTCAATAGGAATCACTCTTCTGATATAGTCTTTATCTCGAGGCCACTGAAAGAGCAAAATGTATATTTGGTGCTTGTCATGAGACTTGCCTGGCACATACCGAAATGTTAGGCATTAGCAGAACTGCCACTATTGAGAGTGGCAGTGGGGTATTATGGGCCATGCTGCCACTTGACTCTTTTCAGAGACCCCCAGTCAGGTGAAGATGAGGTTCTTGACTTTACCACAGAAAAGATTTTTAGGATGAGCCATTATGAAACAGAGTTGCAGTTTATTAGGAAGAGTTTGTTGTGTCTTAGCTACAGCTGTGTATAGGTTTTAGTGGATCTCCTTACCACTTAGGTAGTTCTTAAGAAAACTTTTCCTTCCTCTTTTTTTTTTTTTTTTTCGAGACAGGGTTTCTTTGTGTAGCCTTGGCTGTCCTGGATCCACTTTGTAGGTAGACCAGGCTGGCCTTGAACTCACAAGAGATTGCCTGCCTCTGCCTCCCTGAGTGCTGGGATCAAAGGCGTATGCCACCACATCCGGCTAAATGAGCTTTTTTTATGTGTGTGATTTGTCTGCATGTATGTCTATGCACCACATATGTACAGTGCCCACAGTGGCCAGAAGAGGGTGTCAGAGCTTCTAGAGCCACAGACAGTTAATAAGCTACCAAGTGGATCCTGGGGTGTGAACTCAGTTCCTTTGCCAGTATTCCCAATCATTGAGCCAGCTCTCCAGCCCAATACATGAGATTTAAGGTGGTTCTGGGGGCCCACTGGCAAGAACCACAATCCTTAAGATAAAACCATGGGTCACAAAGGTCACACAAGCAGGTTGATGCATTTTTACTGTTAGTGAGAGTCCTAGCGAATTGCAGGTTTGCATCTGGAAAAGAAGAAAGGGCGTGTGTTATCAGACCTGTAGCAAGATTTGTTGCTATTTGAACATTCTAACTTGAAGCACCTCTATGTAAAAGGAATTTGGCCTACATGTGCAGGAATTCTTGACTCCCAGTCAAGAGACTTTAGCCACACTTCTGCTAGAGGTTCTTCTTTCCCAAGTCCCCTTGTTTTTTCTTGTCTTGTTATCGTGCTTAGAATACTTTCCCCAGAGGAAGGTACTCCCAGTAAGAGCAGACATCTTGTGTGTCCCAGTGGTACAGCCCTTGCAGGAATGAAGATATTCCAAAAAGACACTTGAAAGTTTTCCTTCTTGATATCATTTTGAGGCATGGACTCCAGGAAATTGAAATTTCCCCAGGGGTCTCATGTCGGAGGAAGGAAAAGACTTAGAGCTTGTGGCCAGCCTGCAAAGGAACTTGTCTTTTTTTGTAAGTTCACGCGATTCTGCTTGTCTGTAACCTCTCAGGACAGACTGGAACTCAGTGGGTCAGTGGTGGGCCGTCTTCTTAGCTAGGCATGCCTCTTGCCCTCTGTTTAAACCTAAACCTCATGTCTGAACCCCGAAAATGGACTTCGGAGTGGGTGGGTGTCACTGGACCTCTTCTCAATGTGGCCATTTCTCTGCTTTTTACTATTTGATTGGTTCACTGAGCATAGCTTATAACAGCTCCAGGATAATTTAGCTTACTATAGGCCCTGGCTGTGACCCGGAAGAACTCTAGAAACACTCCTGAGTATAGGAAAAAATAGAATATAGAAACTCTAGAAACATCTTGGATAAACAGGGTTAAGCATCCTGTTTCTTCAAAGTCATCCAGCCTTTAGTTTCCTCGGGGTCAGATACAAGGTCACTAAGAAACCCTGGCAGTCTGTCCCTCCTCCTGAGCCCGAAGGCCAAGGCTGAAGTCCTGTCCTCAACCAAATGCACCCTTGGAACCCAGGCCTGGGCTTGCCTCTGTTGCCATGGCAGCGGCTCCGCCTCCCCCCTCGACCCTAGAGCTCCGGGACTCTGATTGGCTGGGGGGCGGGCTCTTCCTCGAGATGGGTCCGCCGCCGCCATAGTGCAGGGCTGCTCCCAGCGGAGGGTTCCGGCAGTGGCCAGTACCTCGGCGTCTCCGTGTCACCCGGCAGGCCCGGGTCTCCGGTCCGTGCCGGTGCAGGCGCCGGCATGTGGCTGTGGGAGGACCAGGGCGGCCTCCTGGCCCCCTTCTCCTTCGTGCTGGTGCTGCTGCTGGTGGTGACGCGCAGTCCCTTCAACGCCTGCGTGCTCACCGGCAGCCTCTACATCCTGCTGAGGCTCTTCAGCTTCGAGCCGGTGCCGTCCCGCCGGGCCCTGCAGGTGCTCAAGCCCCGTGACCGCGTGTCCGCCATCGCCCACCGCGGCGGCAGCCACGACGCTCCCGAGAACACGCTGGCTGCCATCCGGCAGGTGAGCCCCGCACGCCTCGGGCCTGCTCCGTCGCTGACCTTTCTCCTCCGCATCCCGGTCCCGCATCCCTCCCCACTTCAGCTAGTCCCAGAATTCCGCAGGTACTTGTAAGACTTGGTACGTGTCAGACGCTGGGGTGACTGCCAAGGCAAGGCTCCTTTGACGGGCTGTCATCAGAGTTGGAAGAGATAAGATAGGATACTTGAAGGGTGGGGGAGTGCAGTTATGTAGCCGAAGTCTAGGAGTGATAGGGAGGAGTTGCCGCGGGGTAGTGCTCTGTGAACTAGAGATTTGTGAACTGGAACTAGAATTACAAGGGGCCTTGGGGTCAGTGGGAAGTGTTCCAGGAAATGCTAATGACAAGTGGTCCTGAGATGAGGCTTATGTTGGAGTAGCAAGGTGACAACAAGCTTGTGTGTGGTCTTGGCCTCGAGGAATAGAACGAAAGCGGTGTGGATGAACTACGATGTGAACCAGGTCCGATAGGTTCTTGTCAGTAAATGGGATCGTTCTTTTTTCTCTCTTTTGAGATAGGGTTTCTCTGTGTAGCCCTGGCTCTCTCCGAACTCGGATCCACCTGCCTCTGGTGGGATTAAAGTGCTGAGACTAAAGACATGCACCACCACCACCCAGCAAGGTTTTTCTAAATCAGCCTTATTCAAGGGTGTGTTTTTGTCCTCTGCGTTACTCGCATATTATCCTCAGTTGCCTCTTCTCTTTCCAACACACCTTCCTAATCAACGCCAGCAGTCAGAATCCTGTCAATATTTGTCTGCCTTTTCCACAAGGCACCCCGGAGAATTTTGATTTCCCCTGCCCTTGTTAAGTCTTCTGTCTTCATGTTAATGTCAGCTTGCATGGCAAGAGCATTAAGGTGGATTATGCATTTATGTGTACTGTAGTCAGCATCCATACACGTTGGCTTTGCATCCGTGGATTTGATTGTAGATTTAAAAAACAGCACGAGAGTAATGTGTGGGGTGATGTCACAGCTTAACTACTTTCATAGTAATTAGTTTGCTTTAGGCCTAAGAACTGTGAGAGCGGACTTGAGGTGTACAGGAGGGCGTTCCTAAAATATATGCAAATACTACAGCTTTTATTCTTTTGTTTTTGTTGTTTGGTTTTTTCAAGACAAGGTTTCTATATGTAGTCTTGGCTGTCCTGCACTCAAACTTTGTAGACCAGGCTGGCCTCAAACTCACAAAGATCCACCTGCCTCTGCCTCCACGAGTGCTGGGATTATAGGCTAGCACCACCACTCCCAGCTGCTTTTATTCCTTTTTTTTTTTTTTCTTAAATTGTTTTGTTGTTTTTGTTTGTTTTCTGAGACAGGGTTTCAGTAGCCTAGGCTGCCCTGGAACTGGCTCTGTAGACCAGGCTGGGCTTAAACTCACCAAGATCTCCTGCCTCTGCCTTCCTAGTGCTAGGATTAAAGGCTTGCACCATCACACCTGACCTTTTAGACAGTTGTACATCTGGTCTTCTAGTTTCTTTCAGACATAGACTAAATGAGAAAACTGTGACTCCAAAACACAGCTCCTTCCAGAATAAAGCCTTCTGATTGGACATTTCGATGCTCTTTGGCATAGATTAAGATGTTTTCCAGGATATTTGGACTCTCTAGTTTCTTTATCCAGCTTAAGTAACTTGCTCATTATCCAATACTCTCTTCCTTTCAGCTGTGCAAAGAAAATACAGAGCAAGCAGGACACCCTAGTTTCAGCCCTGTCCTCAGTTTCCAGTTTGTAACATGAAAGAACAATGGTGTCTATGAAGTAGGTGATGGGGGCATCAGTGAACTATTCTATACAAACTAAAACCTAGTGAAATCCCATGTGTGAGCTATGTCCCAGGATTACAAAGATGGCCTGATGTCATGTAGAGTAAAGGTGAAAGAATTAAATCTGGGGCAAGGACAGTAGGAGGGTAACCTCTGAGTAAGTGAAGGGCAGGTGTATGCACATTGTCAGGAGAAGAAAAGCACCTGATGGTCATTGGCCCCACTTCCACTTACATTAATTGCCTTAAAAAACACTCACTGGGCACAGAGAAGGTGTCTAAGTATTTGTTGGCAGCATATTTGGCCAAGACTGTGTTTGCCTGGATATTAGTCACCGTAAATGAATGAGGAAATATATGTGTGAGACGAAAATACAGTGTTTCATGTCCTGCTGTGTCATAAGGAAGTAAGGTGAAGTTTTCTGTATGATGAGCACATCACAGGGAAATGACAGGGACTCTAACATTATGCCAGATTCCTAGTCTGAAGAGCAGATGAAATGTGACAGTTCCCCCTGCTAGAATAGCAGGTCTTTGGGGACCATTTTTTTAGCTATGACTGTATTTAGCTGCCAGTTGCAGCCTGTAGAGGACAAGGCTGTGTCCTCCCTCATGACTTGTAAAGACAGTGTTTTCGTCAGATTTGGGTTTTGTTTTGTCCTTTTCTTCCCTTCACACACTTGCAACTCATAATTTGTATTCTTAGACATTCTGCTAGGAACAACGCTGTTGTGACTGATAGAGTCTCGGCTAGGTAATTTGCTAACTACTCAAAGAAAACTAGTTAAATGTGAGATGAATGTATTAAAAACAAAAAAGCAGCTGGGCAGGTGCACACCATTAATCCCAGCGCTCTGAAGGCAGAGGCAGGTGGATCAATTTGAGTTCAAGGCCAGCCTGGTCCACAGAGTGAGTTCCAGGACAGCCAGAGCTGTTATAGAGAAACTGTCTCAAAAAACCAGAAAACAAAAGAGAGAGAGAATGTTCTGCTTTTGCAGCAGACTGCCTATAACTCTAGTTCCAAGTGCTCCATCACCTCTGGCTTCCACAGGGGCCTGCACTGTACATACCCCTCCCCCCCACAGAGACACATGCATATAATCAAAAGAATTTTTACAAATATTTTTTAAAGATACACTATTGAAAATGGTGGCAAAGAAATACAGTTCTGTCCACAGTCCGCTCCATCTGGACTGGAGGACAGCTTTAAAAGTAAAACTTATTTCTGGGTGTGGTGGTACGGGTCTTTTATCAATGGCACTCAGGAGGCAGGGGCAGGGGCCTTCTGTGAGTTTGAGGCCAGCCTAGTTATATTATCTATAGCAAGTTTCAGCCTAGCCAGGGCTATATAGAGAACCCTGTCTGAGGAGATTATGTTGTGTTCTTCCTTCTAAAAACCTCTGGTTGCAATTAGGAAAAAAAATAATAATCTAAGCTCCCTTGCTCTCTCCTGCCTACTGTCTGTCTTTTTGCTGTTTTTTGCTGTTTTTGTTGTTGTTGTTGTTTTTGTAGTGCCCAGGCTGAGACCCTAAGCTTGAAGCAAGCTATGCAAGACACCCTAAGGGTGACCAGCCTTCCCAACCCCTTTTTCTCTCTTCTCCTTTCTCAGTAGCCCTGACCTCTATGTTCCAATCACCCAGTGTTTGTTTAGGATGTTTTGTTTGGGCTTCATGGACTTGAACTTATCCACCTTCAAATGCCCTACAGAGGACTCACTGTCCATTTACCTAACTGGTGTGGGTAGAAGCTTGGCCTCCAGAAGGCTAACATGGCTGTTTGCTGGTGTTTATGGATTACTTGGGTTCTGCTGGTCAGTCTGCTTGCCACTGGCCTCATATTGGGTGGCTCTCATTGTGCTTGCCAGGTGGCCAGGGCAGCTGGAGGCATCACATTCCTAGATGCTAGCATCCAACCTAATAGGAACACTCCACTCCCCCCCCTTCTCTCTTTCTCTCTCTCTCACACACAGCAGTGCTTGTTGTGAACACAGGAGTAAGCTGAACACTGAGGCAAGAATGAGCCTGCACTAACTGTAAGGGCTTAGGTTTGGATAGCACCAGCGCCCCCTTCCTACCTGAGGCCTTTGCATTGTGTTTGCTGTTTCTCCTGCCTGGAAGAGCTGTCCCCAGGATATCCTCCTGTTAGAGCCAAGAGCAAAGCACGTTGAATGTGCTCACCCACTCTCAGAAACTCTGTGTTTTCAGAATAACCTTTTTAGGGCTTGTGGGTTTGTTTTTGTTTTTTGTTTTGGTTTAGTTTGGTTTTAATAAACTGCTTAAAAGACAATAGATAGGTATAGTGGTGACATCTTTAATCACAGCCTTCAGGAGACTGGGGTAGGAGGATTGTGAGTTCAAGACCATCTCAAACTACATCATGAGACCCTGCCAAGGGCTGAAGGACAAAGTCAGTGATAGCGTGTGTAAGATGTGGGACTGGATCCCCAGTATTACAACAGAGAGAGAGCAGAGAGCGAGCACAAACTAGTGGTCTTCATTCATGTTAGTGCTCTTTTTTAATATATGCATATATGTGTGTGTGTGTGTGTGTGTGTGTGTGTGTGTGTTCATATTTGATTGGTTGGTTGGTTTTTTTGAGACAGGGTTTTTCTGAGTAGCCTTGGCCGTGCTGTCCTGGATTCACTTTGTAGACCAGGCTGGTCTCCAATTCACAGAGATCCGCCTGCCTCTGTCTACCAGAGTGCTGAGATTACAGGTGTGTGATACCATGCCCAGCTGTTAGTGTTTTTCTTAAAATACTGTGTCTCACCTTATTTATTTGTGTTGTGATCAGATAACCTTAGTGAAGAAAAGTACAATTAAATGTCTAGTGCAGTATCAAGAAAGGGTATTGTTTGTATTATAGTGAAAGAAATGCATGCTGTATACTGAGTTGTAATTTTGTTATAAAATATAACCCATGTTGATTCACAGTATATTTTAATTTAAACTGAATAAGGTTGTAACCCTTAATATTGTAGAGCCTTGTCATCAGATAGATGGAAGCTTTCTTTACTAGAAAGGCTGAGCTTATCTTTCTTGCCATAACAGATTGCCATAATAGTGAGCAATACCAGCATTGAGCTGGGTACCGAGCTCATTATAGGCCCTACTTCCATGTCACCACTACTCGGGAGCATTACAACAATGTCATTAACGAAGAGGCTGAGGCTGAGGCAGATAGTAACTCAACCTAGGTGACAGAGCCAGAGACAGAATTAGGAGTGCGGGGGTCTCATGGTCACACGAGATGTAGCTGTATAGCTATAGAGCAGGGTAGAAGAATATTGAAATAAAGTAGAAAACCCTCCACCCTTAAACATGACCAGTCAATCTGACTCATTATCTTTGAAATGCATGCTTAAAGGGCAGAGTGCATAACCATGGTGAACCTGCCTTTTGTTAATATTTGAAGGGGCATAGAGCTTAACTATGGTGAATCTGCCTCTTTAAATGCCTAAAGGGACAGAGTGCATAACCGTGCTAAGTCTGTGGAGCGCTTACTGCACAAGCACAGCACTGCATGTTCTTCACAAGTACCTCAGTGTGCCTGGTAAGGGAGCAGCAGGGAGTGCCACTTAGGCCAACCTTGAGGTGGCTGGACCTGCAACAGAGCCATTAATAGCAAAGTCACAGCGTTTGAGAGTGCAGCCACTGCTACTGCCCGCCTTGGGTGCTGCGGGCAGACTTCTGAATCTTTGTCTCAGTCTTCTCGTCTGAAAAATGGGCTGTTACTAGTATTGCTTAAATACTGTTGGTTGTAAAAATTAAATGAGTCCATACATTTAAACATAGTAATCGCCAGGTGTGGTAGCGCACACCTTTGATCTCAGCACTTGGGAGGCAGAGGCAGGTGGATCTTTCTGACTTTGAGACCAACCTAGTCTGCAGTAGTGAATTCCAGGCCAGCCAGGGCTACACCCAAAGACCCAAAAATAAAAAATAAAACACAGTAATTCCTGGAAAGTGGAAAAGGCTAATAGATAGTAATTATCATAACTTTATCATCATGTATGTAGTAAGGCTTTTTACTGTCTGCTATGTACGCGTGCAGTGAACGAAAATGAAAACCTGATCGTAATATGCATTTCCTTTGTTCACCGTGATGGGGAAGCTAAGGAGGCGTGGGCCAGTGTGTTTCTAAGGGATAGGACTCTATTGTTTATTTACTGGCATGCTAGGGGGAGGTACGCCGCCACTGAATTTATGGTGGGGCCTAAATTCTCTTTACATGAATTCTAATGTACTTTATGGCATTTATCAACTTCTTGGCCCACAGCCAGGGCTGCAGACATGGTCAAACAGTTGTCCCTGATACACAGTCCTGGTGTTTCTGAGAGAGGATGAGGTTAAACTAACAATCTTGGTTCATTTTGTTTACACCAGAGTTGTGAAGTAGCTGAGTAACGGGGAGATAGAGCAGTCAGCACAGCTTCCATCTAAGTAGACGGACTGTAAATCTAAGTGTTCAAAGCCGCCATCGCCAGAAAACACTTGGTGCCAGAAGTCTCCTTGTTTGGTACCATGACAGTGTGAAGAGCGGCAGCTAGATCTTCTTAAGGACTTGAGAGTGTGAGGGCTGAGGCGGCGTTCACATCCGTGGGAAACAGGTTCCTCTGGGGAGCTGCCTGGAAGAGGAAAGGGACCGAAATCTGTAAGGATGGTTGCCTGCTTCAACAGCCCTGTTGCTTCTTTCAGGTTTGGACGTAAGGTGGCGGCTGAAGCTGTTGACGTTAACATTGCTGGTGTTTTTTTAAGGCAGCTAAGAATGGAGCAACAGGTGTGGAGCTGGACCTCGAGTTTACTTCTGACGGAGTCCCTGTCCTGATGCATGACAACACGGTGGACAGGACGACAGACGGGTCTGGCCGGCTGTGTGACCTGACATTCGAACAAGTTAGGAAACTTAATCCTGCAGCCAATCACAGACTCAGGTGAGTCCCTGGCGCCATCACACAGGTCCTTCAGCCACCACTTCTGAACACAGATAGACACTGGCACCTTCTGAGTGTGTTTGCTCCGGGAGAGTTTTTTCACTTTAACTTAACGGGCCTCCTAAGTAGTAAGCGCACACCAGCAACAGCAGAAACACTGTGTGTACCTGTCTGCATTGCAGGGTCTCTGGTCTCTGCAGCATTATATCTCAGGATAGTGCTGTCTAAGTTCTAGGCACTAACTGAAACTTACTCTCTGCCATCCTTTAAGTTAGAATCCAAAGCTGAAAACAATGGCTTGTCAATCCTCTTGCCTTCAGATACACCAACTCATTCTTTAAGCTGGTCAATCGTGATTCCACCATCAATAACTCACTAGATCCTTGCAACACACTTCTGGGGAGTCTTAGACTGTAAGGAGGTAAGCTCCTGAAGTAGCACTGCCCCGTCAGATGGCACTCCTCTGCTGCTGCATGCTCCAGCGTGAACGCACTTAAGATCTTGGCGTGGTTTGTAGAACTAAAGAACTGAATTATTCGCCCAAGTGGAGATAAATATTTACGCTTAAAAACTGTAGGTAGCTGCATTAATCTTGCTACAGACAACTCTGGAAAAGTTAAATGATCGACTCAAGAGTTGGCGATAAATTCCTGTAACAACCAAAATTTGATCGGTAATCCCAGCACTCGGGAAGGCAGCAGCAGGCAGATCTCTATGAGTTTGAGGCCAGCCTGGTCTACAAAGAGAGTCCAGGACAACAAAGGCTACAAAGAGAAATCCTGTCTCAGAAAAGAAAAGAAGAGAAGAGAACCAAGATTAGAGTCTTGATTTTCCAGTTTTAGTTAAAACAATAAAAAATCATGGACCCACCATACTGTTTCTGGTTGCCCTTCATGTCTCTTTCTTTTTGTTTTGTTTCGAGACAGGGTTTCTCTGTGTAGCCTTTGCTGTCCTAGACTCGCTTTGTAGACCAGGCTGGCCTCGAACTCACAAGTGATCCGACTGCCTCTGCCTCCCCGAGTGCTAGGATTACAGGCGTGCACCACCGCACCCAGCTGCCCTTCATGTCTCTTAACCCTGTAAAGATGAAAAATGTGTTTAGATGTTTAACTGGATGAGGTTCTCTAATGGTATCAAACTTACATTATCTGTGTATATGTGTGAGTGTGCGCATGAACACATATATACATATGTTCAGAGCTAGTTTTGTAAGATGTTACAAAAGAGCCCTGTTATAGATCCAACTCTCTGTCCCAAGTACTCTGGAAGATGAACAGTCCCATCACCAATCATTGCCTTTGTCTCAGCATGTCTGAGTCCCAAGGCCACCAAACCCTTCCTTCCCTTTACTGACAGCTGTCGTCCACACCCAGAGAAGCGAAACACTAGGTGATGTGCTTTGAAATGGGGCCATTTACGTCTCTCTCCTGCTGCCTTTTAAAAATGTTTCTATTTGTTTATTTATTGTATGTGTATGGGTGTTTTGCTTTGTATGTATGTATGTCTCTTATCACTGGTATGCCTGGTACCCGAAGAGGTCAGAAGAGAGTGTCGGATCCCCTGGGACTGGAGTTGCAGACATTTGTGAGCCGCCATGTAGGTGATGGGACTTAAACTTGGGTCCTCTGGAAGAACAGTCAGTGCTCCTAACTTCTGAGCCACCACTCCAGCCCTGTCTCCCTAGATAATAAAAACATGCTCATTGTCTTTAGCACAGTGTCAGTTCCCTGGCAGTGGCCAATACTCCTTGTCTGACCCAGTGATGGAGGTCTAATCCTCTAAAAGTGATTCAGACCAAAAAGAAATTAAAGTCAGCAAAGCCAGCTGTATTTAGCGCTGGAAAGAATAGCGGTAACCTGAAACTCCAGGGCCCATGCCCTGAAATTGCTCTTCCTGTTATCAGACACCTCATTGCCCTCCTGTGTTGAACTGGAGGCTGGCCTTAACATTACTAACAAATAGCCATTAGGAGGGAGTCAGGGTCAGGGCTCTGAGATAGCTGGCCACCAAGCCTAACAACCGGAGCTGTCCTCAGAATGTGTCCCATAGCATGGTGGGAGGAGAGAACCCACTTCCACAAGTTTTTCTCTGACCTCCACATATGTGCCATGGCATGTGTGGCCCCCCTCTAAATAAATAGATGTAATATCCAGATGTGATGGCTCATGCCTTTAGGAGGCAGAGGCAGGCAGATCTCTGTGAGTTTGAGGCCAGCCTGGTCTACAAAGCCAGTTTCAGAACAGCCAAGGCTGTTTACACAGAAATACCCTGTCTTGAAAAAACCAATGTGAATGAGTGGATGGATAGATGAATGAATGAAATAAAAAATTTAAGATGTCAGGTTTAAAGTTAACACAGCAAAAAACTCTGAGGGTCAGTATCGTCATTTGGATTCTGCAAAGAAGGCATAGTATTACAGTATTATCTTCATTATCTTCATGTCTTTCACAGAACTACTTTTTTTTTTAGATTTATACTTATACAAGTGCCTGCAAATATGTCTGTGTACTGCATGCATGTCTGGTTCCTGTGTAGGTGATGGAATAGAACCTGGGTCTTTAAGAAGCACAAGTGCTTTTAACTACTGAACCAACTCTCAAGCCAACTCATAACTACTTTACTTTTTTTTTTTGAGATTTTGTGTGTGTGGATAGATGTTTTGCATGCAACATATGTCTTTGCATCATGAGCATGCAGGGCTTAAGGAGTACGGAAGAGGGCAGCAGATCCTCCAGAACTGGAGCTGTCATGTGGTTGTTGGGAGCAAGCAAAGATTCAAGGCCGGGTCCACTGGAAGGGTAGCCGTCGCTCTTAACTACTGAGCTATCTCTCCAGCCCCACATAAGCACTTTTGATTCTAAAGTTATAACAGATAGCCTTCCCAATGATTGACTCCAAATGAAGAACTTGGCTTATTTTAGAACCATGTTTCAGGGAAAATAGGTATTTTGGTGTGGTGGCCTGTGCCTATGAGACTGTGTCTCAGCAAAACAAAATAAGGGATGGGAGGGGCTGGCCAACAGAACAGCAAGCTTAGGGCTCTCTCTCTCTCCATGGAGTGGACATCAGCACAAGTGGCTTGGTAACATGTAATTATCCATGCACTTTTTCAAGTCAAGATCTAATAGTAGTAGGTTGAAATGGGCACAGATTAAAGCATGTAAAGTGAAACTTCATTGTGGGAGGAAGGCTGATTTGTTGTGCATCAGGCACATAAGCTTCATCTTCTTTAGCAGAATATCTGTTCTTTTAGGCCAGTGGTTCTCAACCGTCCTAATACTATGACCCTTTAATACAGTTCCTCCTGTTATGGTGACTTTCCCCCAACCATAAAATTATTTTGTTGCTTCTTTGTTACTGTAATTTTGCTGTTATGAATTATAATGTAAATATCTGTGTTTTCGGATAGGCTTAGGCGACCCCTGTGAAGGGTCATTTGACAACCCTCCCCCCGAAAAAAGGTCACGATCTGCAGGTTGAGAGCCACTGTTTTATGCAAACAGCTATATAGCAGCACAGCTAATAATAGAGACTTATATGCTAGGATGTTTTTTTCCTACTTAAGGAAGAATTTACTTAAAATCAAGTCCCTGAGTTCTCGGCAGGTGGGTGTGCTCCTCTGATGAGCAGGTTACTAGTGTGTTACCAGTTCTATGGAAGTGCCATCACTCACATGGCGGAGCTGTTGCTGTTGCTTTTTGGTTCAGTACCTGTAGTAAATTACCTGGCTGTGGTGTGGTTGAAGAAGGGGAAAGCACTTTTGGCTTTTGTTTGGGAGACGTGTGTAAAACATCCTTTCCAACAAGCCTTGCTCTTTTTCTGTGCTCTCTACTGTGAGCCATTCCTCTCTCCTCTCTTGCAGAAATGAGTTCCCTGATGAAAAGATCCCTACCCTGAAGGAAGCCGTTACAGAGTGCCTCAAACATAACCTCACAATCTTCTTTGATGTCAAAGGCCATGCAGATATGGTACAGTTCATTCCATGGACTTTGCTTTTTTAAAAAGATGTCTTATGTAAGGCTGATCATTTTCAAAACTAATCATTTTTAATTTATTCTTTTTCCCTGTTTTTATAAGTTATACTAGACTTACTTAATGGAAGTATAAAATGCAGTTTACCTGTTTGAAGTTTTGGAAATGTTTCCTTTTGTGGAGCCTTTTAGTAACTCCTGCAACAGAGCAGCAGGGTCGGGTTTTACAGACATTTCCAAAAGCTACAATGCAGACAGGAACAAGGCACTTCTGCAGCAGACCTCTCCCGCACACAAAGGAGTTAAGAATTGCCCACAGGCCAGTTCCTCGCATCTGCTTCATGGGGTGAGCGCATTGGATAGGGACCCGCCTTTAAAAGGAAGCCCTGTACTCAGAGCTTCTGACAGTGTGTGGGACAGAAGTGTCTCTCTGTGTGATGCCGTCTCTACGTGCAGTTCTGGTATTGAGCTGAGCATCTATACTTTTCTCAGAAGATTACTGCATTTTTTCAAATGTGTATAAAATTCCAAAAAACAAAAATTTGGAACACGTGCTTGTGTCCACAAAAGCCTGTTGCATTGGGAATCACTGGTAAAACAAGTTCTGATGATCCTTGTCTAGTAAGCAGCTTTTCCAAAACAAATACTTGTCCCTCTTGGGACAACCTGAGTATTTTTCCCATTGCCATAGTTGTTAGTGCTCATCACTGGAGGAGAATTCTTACTAATCGCAGGAAATAATTTAAACCAGTTATTAGAACCAGAAGTCTGAGCACAAGTGTGCTCTTGAATCTTACTACAGTCAGCTCCCATTTTGAAGGAAAGAGGAGAATATAACAGTTATTATCCCAGTAAACCGATGGTTACAGGGGTTTAGGTTTTCCTACCAACCGGAATCTCCTGAAGCACCTATCCTACTTAAAATAGGCCGACTTGAGGATTTTACAGGCCTCATCAAGGCAGGAATGCTGACGATGTCTAGCATAAGGGCCAAGTAAATTTCTAAATATTTGGTGTCCCGGATTGAACCTGGGGCCTCACCCATGCCGAATGTGTGCCTGCCACGCAGATGCGCATACAGCCACAATGCATGTGTTTTTAGAGAGCGCCTCGGGCTTTGTTGCTTATGGACATTCACCCTGGAGCCAAGGGAGCCCTGATGGGTCCCACAGGTCACCCAGAGTGCTGTCCTTCATGTCCGGTTTGGTTTGTGTGTTTGTTTGTTTGTTTGTTTGTTTAATGGGGGATGGGAGTAAGAAGAAAACCCTTCCAAAGCCTTCAGTCTCTTGTCTCCAGAAGGGTGCTTACCGTGTTCAGCCAAGGTTGGGTAGAACACCGCTATCTCACTGATCAAGGTGGCAGGACCAGGGTAGCTGTTGGCAAGAACACTAAGTTAATAGAGCCCTGAAGCCAAGGGTACAGGCTTCGGGGCCTGCCAGACCTCGACAGGTCTTGCTACAGGGAAACTCGACATGTTCCACTTTTCTTTGTGGCTAGAACGGGAATAACGAAACTGCCACATGGGGTTGTGAGACCATAAGTTCTCACCCAGTTTGTCAGTGAAGGGGAGGCAGGGCCATGTAACTTCTGTGTTCCTTTCTGCTTCAGGGGAGCGTGTCATGCTCCAGCGACAGTGATGATGTCTGTGCTGTCTGGTGGCTCCTAACTGTTAGTTGCCACTAACATTCATTCAGAAGCGATTGTAGATATTAGTTTTGAAACTATTTCTTCCTTGCCTATTAGCTGGGTTACATAGACAGAGACTTATGTTCCTCTTGGGGAGACTTGAGAGACTTCTAGCTTTCCCCCATACCATTCCCCCCCCCCCACTTCAGCTGCTTCCCCTGTGTTCTCCATGGTGGATGGTGGGTCCTTTCAATCGCCTGTCCTGGGCAGGTCACCCTCTGGAGTCCCCTTCTGGGAGCCTCAGGTTTCTAGGCTAGGCAGATTGTGGTCATGAAAGAACTCTTTCTAGTGGCGAATCCAGAGCCTGCGGAAGGACGTTTGAAGCTTTGCTTTCAGCTTCTTCTGGCCCATAGCTTGCCACAGTGCCCCAAACTGTGGCTCCTGATGAACCTCTCAGTGTGGTGGTAATACAGCAGCACCTGGCTGCTTCCTTCTGCTGCGATGACTTTAAAAATACCTCAGTGTCAGTGAAGGCGGCCACTACTTTCAGCATCCACGTGTGCGTGCAGCGTTAGCAAGCTGCTGATTCAGTCACTAGCATTTGAGCTCCACATGTAACAGCTGCTTGCTGGCATGTGGTGTTCTGGTAGATTTTAACTGTGTGACTCTATGTGCAGGCTTCTGCTGCTCTAAAGAATATATACATGGAATTTCCAGAGCTGTACAATAACAGTATGGTCTGCTCATTCTTGCCAGAAGTCATCTATAAGGTAAGATAGACGTTTCTTTGTATGTCACGTGGGGTAGTTGCTGGAGGTAACAGTGGGTTCTGCAAGCATAAGATAGATGCCTTCCCTGAACTGAATGCAGCCAGTCAAGAGGCTGTTCCTCTGTGAGCAGGGAAGTCCCCCAGGGGCGCTTGCCCTCGCTGCTTTCTTGTGTGCATAGCCCCTCTTCTAAGCATCTTGTCTTAGCCAGGCACTTTAGTGTCCTTTGTGTTACCTTCCTAAACATCAACAGAACAGAATGTGAGTCCACAGCCCCACGTCCAAAAAGGTTACAGCAAAACATGCCTTAAAACTGACTCTTGCCAGTGTTGTAGGACTCGCTCAGCATCCCAACACTTGAAGATGGAGGCAGGAGGATTTGAGTTTGAGATCTGCCTGGGCTGTATAATGAAACCCTGTCCCAAACAAAACAAGACCTCTCGGATACAGTGTTTCAGATGCACATGAAAAATGTTTAGTACTGGAACCCCCTTTAGCCATGATCTTGCTTGTTTCCTCTCTGCCCCACTGATCTTCCCCAAGAAGCCCTTGCTTAGCTTCAGATCATCATAGATCAGAAAAATAGAAATTTTCCTGTCTCAGAAGTTCCATGAATGCTTTTAACTTTTTTCAAATAAAAAGTAGATATTTATATTTTTTAAATGCTCAGTTGCATTAATATCTAAATAAGGTATTCATTTTCAATCTTAAAATCTGCAATTTTGCTTTCCTCCCTCTCTCCTTTACTTCTTCACCCCTATCCTTCCTCTAGAATCCAGATGTCTGTGTCTGAAAGTGCATGTGTGTGCATGTGAGCATGTGTGTTGCTAAGGAAACGCTCTGCCACTGGGCTGTGTTTCTTGTCCTGCAGTTATTTATGCTGTTGCATTTGTCCATGTTTGGTGATGGCGCGCGTGTGATTTTACGGACTCTGCCCCACTTTGCTTCCTGTAAGCTAGTGGCTTGTTCTGGGAACTCACGCAGTTCAGGTTGCTCTTTCTTAGCAAGGTCCTGTCTTAGTAGGGGTTGTGTGCCCTTCAGGAGGCACAGTTCATCTCTTGGCCTGCAGCTTTATTGTGGGGTTCCTGGTGTTCATTGGCCAGGTCTGTCAGTTTACTAGGAAGTTAAGAAATGTTAATATTTTATTCAGAATCTAAAATTCATCAGTCAATGAGACCCCTCCTGATCTATCATTTACTTCCACTGTAGGCAGAGAAATTTCTTAATCCTTCTCTTCATTTACTAGTTTCCAAAATTATGAGTTCATCTCTGGCACCCTTCCACTATGGTCAACAGAGCATGCATTGAAAATGTTTGCAGTGGGGTGGTGCAGGCCAGTATAGAAAAGGTCATGGGGTTTACAGACATGTGGAACCCAGGCTTGCCAGGCTCTCTTGACCACAGAGGCCTTTTGAGCCTGTGGAGCTGAGAGCACAGCCTGGGATACCTCTCCCAGGCTGCCCCATTCCTGTCCTGCCTCTCCCCAGTCTCCTCACAGCCCTTCCTCTTCGCTTCCTGCCTCAGTCCTGCCTGCCATGAACAGCGTTGAAATTAACCAGCCCATCTTGAAATGATCATTTCTCTATCCTCATTAAGTTCTGAATTCAAATTGCTATTTGATTAATTTGATGAAAAGTCTGTCTTCATAGCATTATTAAATGTGGTCTTAAAAGTTGGGCATCATGGTGGTGCACATCTGTAACCTCAGGCTTTTGGGAGTTTGAGGCAGGAGGATTGGTGTGATTGGCCAGCCTGAGCTACAGAAGACCCTGTCTCCAAAAACCTAGACAAATAAACAAATAAAACTTGACCCTGTGGTTGACATTTTCTCTCTCACCTACTGTGTTTGTTTCTGACTAAACCCAGGGCCTTGTGCATACTACCAACCTGCTACTGAGCTCGCTCCCCATCCCAGTTCTGCCAGCTAGATGGGAGTGCAGTTCCTGTAGGGCTGTGAGAAAGATGTCCTCGGTCGTACTCCATATTGAAGCCCTACATTTACTGTATTTGTTCTCAAAGGATTTGTGAGAGATGACATGCTTAGTAGCCATGGGGCTAGGCACTGTAGCCTTCTCGTCAAATGAATATTTGGTAAATCTAAAATACTGAGAAATTACAACTTAAGAGACGATCATTTTATTTTCCAAAATTCCTTTTCAGATGAGACAAACGGATCAGAAGGTAATAACAGCCTTAACTCACAGACCTTGGAGCCTGAGCCACACTGGAGACGGGAAGCCTCGCTATAAGTCCTTCTGGAAGCAGTCCACGTTTGTGGTGTTGGACATCTTGCTAGACTGGAGCATGCACAATATCTTGTGGTACCTGTGCGGGATTTCAGCCTTCCTCATGCAGAAGGATTTTGTCTCCCCGTAAGTTGGAGGTTGTTTGTCTCTGGGCCTCCCGTGTCCCGAGTGCTCTTTCTGGGAAGGAGGCGTTAAAGAAGTGAGCAGACTGGGTTGTTTCTAACTCACAGATCGTGCCCTCTCCCCAGCTGTGTCTGGTAAGTTAGAGTGCCAGCTGCTAGAGGTGTGTGGGAAGACGTCAGGTGGAGTCCACTTAGTCACCACAGGCTGCCCAGATAGATGGTCTCGATTTTATAGGTTTTATTTGTTTCTGCTTGTTTGTGTGGTGTTTGTGTGTGTGCGCATGCCTAGAGCTCACGGATGCAGCTAGTCCAGCTAGCCTACTTTTCCTTGGGACCTGTCTCCACCTCCTGAGCGCTGGAATTACATGTGGGCTGCCATGCCGCCCAGGTTTCATGTGGGGACAGGGACCCTACCCTGACTCATGCTCGAATGACAAGCCCTTTTTATTATTATTAGTTTTAAGATAATAAACCACAGTTTATTATACTACGTCAATCGTTCACTATATCCCTAAGTCCTTGCTGAATATGTAAATGTGTAAATATGAGCTGACACATCAGAGCTCACTTCATCAACCACCTTCTTAGTTTTGTTTTAGTGGTTTTGCCTAGCAAGCACTTTACAGTAAGCCATCTCCCCAGCTGGGGTTGCTTTGTGTTTGTTTTTGTTTTTTGAATAAGATTTCTCTGTGTATCCCTGGATGTCCTGGAACTCACTCTGTAGACCAAGCTGGCCTCGAACTCACAGAGATTTACCTGCCTCTGCCTCCCAAGTGCTAGGATTAAAGGCCTTGTTCTACCGTGCCCAGCCCCAGCCATATTTTATAGCATATTTTAAAGAAAAAAAAAATGGAAGTGATGGTGAGAGTGGGATTGTGCTGCTTATGATTGGCTGCCTTTGAAAACTAGACAGGACAGCGCTGCAGCAGAAACCTGCTTATGGGCACAGCCTATGGCTCCCATTCTCCCTTCTGCTCATCTCCTTCGGCCTGTCTGTCCTCTCACCTGCTGACATCTCTTGAGCCTGTGTTTTGGCAGTTTTACAGCTGTATACCCACTGTCTAACTCCATAAGACTTACAGCATTCAGTTCAGCAGCCATTTGGTTATAGCCAACAGTGCTGCCAGGTGCTCTTTGAGGAAGCTGAAGGTGCAGTGGTGAAGAAACAAGGCCATGCTCTCTGCCTCCTGGAGGTTAGTGTTCAGTAGGACAGGGATGCCAATCCAATGTGGAGGCCAGTCAATAGAAAACCACAGCGGAGGGCTGGAAAGATGGCTCGTGGGTAAAGGGCTTCTTGTGCAAGTATCAGGACCTGACTACAGATCCACAGCACCATGTGAAAACCAGTGCAGCTGCATGTGTCTGGAACCCTGGTGTTCAGGAGCTAGACCAGAAGATCCTGGGGACCAGTCTAACTGGAGCTTCAAGCCCCGGGTTCATTGAGAGACCCTGTCTCAAATAAGATGGAGAGCATCTGCAATAGTGAAAGACAACCCACACCAGCAGCTTCCAGGACAGCAGGGCACAGACCTTTTACTCTGACCTAGTGTGGAACAAGGCGGGGATTCCAGGGAGGGAATGATAATTGTTACCATGGTGGCACAGGCCTGCAATCCAAGTAACTCTGGAGGTTAATGTGGAAAGATTACAAGTTCAAGACTAACGTGGGCTACAGTGAGAACTTGTTTGAAAAGAAAGGAGGGCTGTGATTCAGTTGAGTAATGAGTGCCTCCCTGCTTGTCCAAGGCCTACGTTCAAACTCCAGCTTCTCCGCCAGCTGATTGGTAAAGAATATCCAGCCCTGCTGCTGTCAGGGAGGGCCAGTGTTGTGGGGCCCCGTGAGGAAGTGGGCATGGTAGAGGATGAGAGACGCACACTTGTGTCCCTTTTATCTGGCCTCCCCAAAATGGTTGCGGGGCATCTTCGTTCAGGGAGTCTCAGCTACACACAGGATAGCTCATGTGTTGTGAGAAATAACCAGCTCTGGAGTATGCCCTGTGGGCCTTTCGTCTGTCTGGAGTCACTGAGTCATCTTGGACCTGTGGATCTGAGAAGATGTGATTGTTCTAGGCTTGCTGTTTGAGGGCACATCAACTACCTTTTTATCGCCACCTTTCCCCTCGCCTGGGAATGGAGACACTCAGGATACGGTCAGTGACTTTCAGGAGTTGTGCAGCTCACCAGGATATACAGGGCAGCATGCTGGAATTGAAGGGAAGAGAGGGAGGAGCAGAACGCAATGGGAGAGCCTGTTCTGCAATACAGAAAGAACTGAGGCAGTGTGCTTGCTGTAAGAGGACAGAGACAGGCCAGGCCCAGTGTCAAGGACTTGGTGACTGTCTGAAGTGTTTGAAGCTGGGGTGATGTAAAGGAGGCACACAGCATGCTGTGTTCCTAACACTCTGCTGACTGTTAGGAGCTTAGGGCACCCTAGGCTCTCACCATTCTCCTGACTGTATTAAGAGCAGAGGGCACGCTGGGCTCCCAGCCTTCTGACTGCAGTAGGAGGTCAGCTGGAGGCTCTCTGGGAACTGTTGACACTCACGGAACACATTTGACTTCTCTCAATTCCAGGGACAGCTGCCCACTCTAACATAATCTATTTTTCTCTTTCCTCCAGGGACTATTTGAAGAAGTGGTCAGCTAAAGGAATCCATGTTGTTAGTTGGACAGTCAACACTTTTAATGAAAAGAATTACTATGAGTCCCACCTTGGGTCCAGCTACATCACTGACAGCATGTTGGAAGACTGTGCACCTCACTTCTAGACTCCCTGGGAGGAAACACAGTTGCAAAACTGCCTGGAGGCCTCTTGCAGGGACATCAGAACTCTGTTAGCACAAGCCCTGGGGACCCTGGCTCACACTAGCAATAGTCATATTTTCACCCCGACAAGCAGAAACTAGGCGTGGCAGCCGTGCTCCAGGGAAGGCTCAACACTTGTCCTTAAAAATCTGGATCTGCAAAAAGACAGGGTGGCCCCACCCCAACCCCGCTGAGGGTACAGAGCCATGAGGATGAGCAGAGTGGGTCCTGCAGTTAGGACGCAGGCACCAATGCATGGAGCTTGCACGATCACTCCAAGTTGACTTTTTAAATCTTGCCATACTTCAGTAATTCACTTATTTCCAATATTTGTTGTCAACTCTGTTAACAGCAACTGTAGGTGACAAACGTGACCATACTAATAAAATCATTGAAAGGTGAACAGAGGGCAAACTGTGTACCAAGCCTCTCTGGTCCTGCGGTGGCGGGGATTCCGGGTCAGGGGAGGCGGGTGTTGGGGGTTGCCCTGTGCATCCTGGAGGCCTCACCCCCTACTGCTTTAGTCTCAGGGCGAAAGAAGCTTTGATCACTCTGTGGCCGGCTGTCATAAGCACTTCCGACCACCAGGGGGCAGAGCGGCAACTTTCCCGGCTTGCTCGGACGCTCAAGCACACACAGGTTCTTGGGTAAATGGTTGAACTTCTGAGGATCTGGGGCTGCTCCTGCTCTTCGTTTCTCAAACGCACATGTACAGACCTGTGGGCAGGGGGGACAGCCTGGAAACGTCAGGGACCAGGGCCTCAGGAGAACCACTATTCCTTTTTTGCTCTAGACTAGGAACCAGATGAGGCATCTATATGCACAATCATCTGTGACCCTCAGGCAAAACTTATGGATGTGTTAGCATCATCTTTCGTGATGAGGGAGCTAAGGCACTGCAGTTAGTCACATACCTGAGTTCATAATATGGAATGAGGGGAAAGGTGGCGATAAAAAGGTAGTTGATGTGCCCTCAAACAGCAAGCCTAGAACAATTACATCTTCTCAGATGTAATTGAGGTCCAAGATGACTCAGTGACTCCAGACAGACGAAAGGCCCACAGGGCATACTCCAGAGCTGGTTATTTCTCACAACGCATGAGCTATCCTCATGGATAATGCAGTGATTCACTGCAGAGACCACTCAATCTTCGTTATCATGTAATGATAATGATATGAGGGACTCAAAAATATGAAACATTTCCATCGATGGTTTTGGTGTGCTTTAAAGCCCACACAGATTAAATTCAACTACTCCTTCATACCCCAGAGCACTGGAGACAGTGCACGAGAGGCAAGAAGAGGGTGGGAAGAATGGGAGAGCTGGTGGAGAGCTCTCTGGGTGTAGGAGACTGGAAGGGAATATTACAGCTTGGTGGAGATATGGGCAAGAGCTTAGAGGGGAGAGGGAAAGGAGAGAGGGGAGGAAGGAAGGGGCAAGAGAAGGACAAGGAGAGAGAGGGATAAAAGTGGAGAAAGGAGAAGAACCTAAGTGGGACAGGAAAGGGAGTAAAGGGGGAGGGATTTCCTGTAAGGGCAGGAAAGGTTAAGAGCTGAGGAAAGATGGAGAAAAGTGAAGTTAAAAAGGAGACAGGAAAGGGGTGGAGGGACACTGGGGAGGGGAAAGTGGGGGAGGATGATGGAGTGAGGAGAAAGAAGGGCAAAGGCATTGATGGGGAAGAGGGTGAAGGGGAGGAGTGGGAAAGAATTAAAAGGGAGAGTGAATGGGGCAGAAAAAGAGAGAGGCAGGTGTGAGTAGAGATGGGGAGACTGGAAAGGGAGGAGGAAAGAGAGGAGGGAGATGAAGAGGTAAAAGTGCAGAGAAAAGAGAGAAAAGGGGAGAGGGATGGGAAGTGGGGGAAGAAAATGGAGTGTAGTGGGAAGTGATCCTGGGGTGGGGAAAGGGAGAAGTAGAGGGCAGGGGGGAAGAGGAGAAGGGAGAGCAAGAGGTGATAGAATGAGCAAATCAAGGGGGAAGAGGAGAGAAGTCGCTACAGAGAATGAAAGGATAAGAGGAGGGAAAGGAACTCGGGTCAGGGAAGAGAGGGGGTTGAGAGAAGAGGAAGGTAAGGGAAAGAGGGAGGATGGGGAAAGTAAGAAAGGAGAGTGGAGAGAAGTGAGACAGAGAGGATGGGGGGAAGAAGAGAGGGAAGAAAGATACCAGAGAAGGGGGAGACAAGAGCAGAAAGAAGGGAGATGGAGAAAGGAGAGGGGAGAACGAGAAGGGGGGTGTCAGGGCTAACACCCAAGGAGAGGAGAGGGAGATAAGGATGGGGAGGGAAGAGAGCAGTAGTAATGAGGGTGTACAGAAGAAAGGCAGTGGAAGAGGAGGAGAGGAGGGAGGGGTAGGATAGAGAGGAGACAAAGGGGAAAGAAAAGAGAGGGGAGCAGAGAGCAGAGAAAGACAATGGGATATGGGACGTGGGATGAAAGGGAGAGGGTAAAAATGAAGAAAAGGGGAGACTCAAGAGGGAGAAAGGGAATGAGGTGAGACAGATCAGGAGAATATGGAGAAAGGGAAAGGGGGAAGCAGGAGTAAAGGAAAAGGGAAAGATGAAGATTGGAGATTGGAGAGAGGGGGAGAAGAGAAAAGGGGGAAGACAGAATGGAGGGAAAAGAGGTGGGAGAGGAAGTGACGGTAGTGGAGAGAGGAAAAAGGAGATGGAGAGGAGAGCTGAGTAGAGAGGGATCTAGGTGAGAGAGGAGTGGCAGAGTGGAGATAGGATGGACAGTGCAGAAGAGAAGAGGGAGAGAAGTAGAGGGGAGAGGAGATTGGGAGTGAATGGAAAGGAGAGGGTATAGGGTAGGGATGGAGACAAGAGAGAGATGTTAAGGAGTGATGGGAGGCAGGGCTCTGTCCCAGGCAGCACCAGACTTACAGTTTCTGAAAACCCACTACTTTGAATAAAGATGCCTCCTGGAGCATCACGGGACTGCAGATCTCAATCTCTGGCCAATGTTCTTGAGGATTCTGCTCTGACGTACACTATGATGGGCATGCGGAGGTCAGGGGACAAACAGGTGCTGGGGCTGTGTGTTGGTCCTCACCTCCCACCATCTTTGAGACAAAGCATCTTCCTGTTCTGCCCAGCACATGTCAGGCCAGCTGGTTTGTGAGTGTCCTGCGCTCCTCCTGTCTCTGCCTCACACTTCCTAACACAGAAATTTAAGACATAACATGGACACATACTACACACAAACGTGATTCAATATCAAAACAGATTCAGCTACCTCTGATTTTTATTTTTCCTCGTTACAGGATCTCAAGAGTGTTAGAACTTTTGGACAGTGGGCTACGATTATATAAAAAGTGTGTAACATAGAGCCATAAAAAAGACTTGAACAGCCTTGATTATACCAGACCAGCTTGACTTCTTTTTATCCCAATTATCAGAGTTGACAGGTGAGATTTCTTTGGCCTATTGTGGTGTCTCTTTAATAAGATAATAGCTCTACTGCCTGCAAAAACTCTTTTACCTGATAGACAAAAATCTATGGCTATTTTGAATTGAAGTAGCAAGAAGTACATTTAGCAAAGCACTGCTTTCCAAGTGATCTGGAGTCAACCCACAACTCTCTTGTCACAAAGCTGTTCTCACCTACGGAGGGCCAAACAGGTACACGCTCAATTCGCTGAAACCACGAGCCAGGGTCAGTCTTTCCTCTATGAAAGTATTTCTGTCAGGTATTCTCATCACAATGACGAAAGACCAGTAATAAAATGATTTTGCTTATTTTATAGTCCAAGGAAGAAAACTTGAGTTTCCCAACCCAAGAGCAGGTAAAACAAATTATGGAATGTAATGGAAGCTATTAATGACACATTAAATTAGCCTGAAGCTAATCCACCTGAGGTGTCTTGGGAGAGCTGTGGAAATGCATCATTTTTATACAGAGGCTATCCACTCTTCACCTTTCTTTGTAGGTTTGTTTTGAGACAGGGGCTGTCACTGAACCAGAATCACGTGGATCCCCCTAGGTTGGCTATCCAGTGAACTTCAAGGATCTGTTTCTACCCCACCCCACCCCCAGGCTGGTATTTTAGAAATGTCCTACCATGCCTGGCTTTTTATATGGTGTCTGGGGATCCCAAGTTCCTCCTATGCATACAGAGAAAGCACCTTTCTGGCTGAGGTAAGATACTGGTCTTTGAGAGAAGAAATTTCTTTAAAAGGTATACCAGAGTCTCTAGTATATTGTTTTCAAACTTCCCAGTTTCTTGGATATATAATTTGATTATAAGAAGGGTATCTATATGCACCATAGAATGTCTTTATTGGTTGCAGTTGCTCTGATGATCTAATTCCAAATCATTTCTATCCAGCTTCAGTTTGTTTTCTATCTTTCTTCAATGAGAGAGTCACAAATATAACACAACATTTGTGTAAAGGTTGAGTGCAGAACACGTAGGGGCAGGGAATCAGGTAACTGAAGATCTTCTCCCTCCTCTCCTCCAAATCTAATCCCCCAGTCTTATTCCTTGTTGTGGCCTCTCCCCACTCTCTGCTTCATTCCCAGAGGACTAAGGAGATCCTGGTGGACACTTTGCTTTCTTCCCCCCTGGGGACCTCTTTAGCCCCCACCCCCAGACCATCCCCATTCCTAAGTCTCAGCTCCCAATACCCCGAAACACATTTTCCCCAGAACCCCCAGTGGCCACACCTAGCAGGATCTCAGAAGAATTTCTTATCAGGCAATACAGAGCCACCACATCCTCCTAAGAACCAGAGGGCAACAGAAGCCAACGAACAAAACACCCACCCAACAAAGATATCAGCACCTAGAATTACAACCTTCCTAAACCCAAATGCTTCATTGCCAGTGAAAAATCATAATCAATAAAAGCCAGGATAATATGTCTCCACCAGAGCCCAGAAACCCTACCACAGGCAGCCCAGAGTGAAGTAACATAGCTGAAGCAAAAGACAAGGACCTTAAAATAGTATTCATGCATATGACAGAGTTCTTAAGAGGAAATTAATTAACCCCTTAAAGAAATCTATAAAAAACACAAGCAATAGAAATAAATGAATAAAATAGTTCAGGTCCTCAAAGTGGAAATAGAATCAAGAAAGAAAACCCAAATGGAGAGAAATCTGAAAGTGAAAAATTTAAGAACTCATACAGGAACCTCAGAAGCAAGCCTCACCAACAGAATATAAGAGATGGAAGAGAGATTCTCAGACACTGAAGACATAATAAAAGAAATGGATACTTCAGTCACAGAAAAGGTTAAATCTAGGAACGATGTCCTAGCACAAATCATCCAGGAAATTTGGGACATTATGAAAATCTAAGACAAATTTAAGAAGAATAGGAATAGAAGAAGGAGAAGAAACCCAGGTCAAAGTCATGGAAAATATTTTCAACAAAATCAGAGAAGAAATTTTTCCTAACCTAAAGAAAGGGGTGCGTATCAAGTTACAAGAAACATACAAAACACCAGATGGACTGGACCAGAAAAAAATTTCTCCTTGACACATAATAACCAAAACACTGAATGTATAGAATGAAGAAAGAATATTAAAAGATGCAAAAGGAAAATGTCAAATAACATATACATGTAGACCTATTAGAATAACACCTAGCTTACCAATGGAGACAATAAAAGTCAGAAGGGCCTGGAAAGATGTTCTGCAGACGCTAAGAAACCAAAGATGCCATCCCAGACTACTATACCCAGCAAAACTTTCAATCCAGTGAACTTCAGTGAACTATCCAGTGAACTTCAAGGATCTGTTTCCACCCCACCCCACCCCCAGGCTGGTATTTTAGAAATGTCCTACCATGCCTGGCTTTTTATATGGTGTCTGGCTTTTTATATGGTGTATGGTGAGTGGGGAGATGTAGAAAAAGAAAAAAAAAAAAAGACGTTCCATAATAAAACCAAATTTAAGCAATATCTATCTACAAATTCAGCCCCACAGAAGGTGCTAGAGAAAAACTCCAATCTAAAGAGGTTAACCATGTCTAGGAAAACACAAGAAATAAATAATCCCAGACCAGCAATCAGAAGAGGGGAAACACACACACACAAGTACACACACATCACTACCACTACCAACATAAGAGAAATCAAGAACACTGCTCATTGATATCTCTCAGCACCAATGGTCTCAATCCCCCCCACACACCAAAAAAAAAAAAAAGACACAGACTAAGAGAATAGATGCAAAACTAGGATCCATCCTTCTGCTGCATCTAAGAATCACACTTTAACATCAGGGATAGACATCGCCTCAGTTTAAATGGATGGAAAAAGATATTCCAAGCAAATGGACCTCAGAGGCAAGCTGGTGTATACTTGTAATACCAGTTGTATTTGTAATACCTACCAAAACAGACTTCAAACCAAAACTAAAGAAACAGGGAGGGATACTACATACTCGTCAAAGGAAAACTCATTGATTTTTTTTTTTTAATAAAGAGGCAAGGAAAAAAAAAAAAAGACAGCACCTTCAACAAATGGTGCTGGTCAAACTGGATGGCTGCATGGAGAAGAATGCAAATAGATCCATATTTATCACTCTGCACAAAACTCAGCTTCAAATGGATCAAAGGCCTCAACGTAAAACCAGATACATGGGACCTGACGAGAGAGAAAGTGGGCAATAACCTTGAAACCACTGGCACAAAAAAAGACTGAACAGAACTTTGTTAGCACAGGCACTAAAGTGAACAGCTAATAAATGGAATCCCATGAAATGGAAAAACTTCTGCATACCATTCAGACAAAGCAGCAGCCTACAAAATAGAAAAAGATTTTTTTTTTTTACCAACTACACATTCAACAGAGGGTTAATACCCAAAATATATAAAGAACTCAAATATCAACAAAACAAATCACCCAATTTAAAAATGGGGTACAGTTCTAAACAGAGAATTCTCACAAGAAGAAACTCAAGTGGCCGTGAAACACTTGAGATGTTCAACATCCTTAATCTCAGAGAAATGCAAATTAAAACTACTTTAAGATTTTATCTTACACCTGTCAGAATGGCTAAGACCAATAAAACAGTGACAGCTCATGCTGGCGAGGATGTGGAGCAAGGAAAATGCTCACCCACTGACAGTAGGATTGAAACTTGCACATCCTATGGAAATCAGTGTGACAGTACCTGAGGAAGATAGGAGTCAATCTTCAAGATTCAGCTGCACCATTCTTGGGCATATACCCAAAGGATCCTTCATCCTACCACAGAGACACTTGCTCAACTATGTTCATATTATAATAGCCAGAAATTGGAAACAATACAGATGTCCCTCAAGAGATGAATGTACAAAGAAAATACGGTACGTTTACACAATCGGATATTACTCAGCCATCAAAGAGAATGAAATTCACAGGTAAATGGATAGAACTAGAAAAAAAAATTATTCCAGCTGGGCATGGTGATGCCTATAATCCCAGCAGCTGGGGAGGCAGAGGCCGGTGGATCTCTGTGAGTTTGAAGCCATTCCTTGTCTACAAAGCAAGTCCAAGACAGCCAAGGATACACAGGGAAACCTGTCTTGGAAACAAACAAAAAAAAAAAGAAAGAGAGAGAGAGAAAGAAAGAGAGAAAGAAAGAAAAAGAAAAAAAATTATCCCAAGTGAGGTAACCCAGACCCAGAAAAACAAATATTGCATGTTCTCACTTGTATGTGGATAATCAACGCTAATCAAGCTACGATACCTTAGAACCACAGGTGTTAGATATAGAGGAAGGGACTGGATGGGGAACAGAGCTGCCTAGGACAGAAAATTGGATACTTATGGAAAGATGGGGGCTTGAATGAGAGGGGCATGTAGGAAGGGAGTAGGAACAGGGTCACAATGAAGGGAGCCTTTTTAAATCTTATTTTATTTTTATGCTACACGTCCTTTGGGTATATATTATGGTTTCCAGTTTGGTGTTTTTTATGGGATTCCTGAGTGTGTGGGTTTCTGTTTCTTGTGTTTTCTCTTGGGCTTTTTTCTTTTGTTTGTTTTGTCCTAACCGAATGTTTTTAAGTTTTTATTTTATTTTATTATATTTAACTATTATCCCTTAAAGCCTGTGTGGGTTGTTTTTTTTTTTTTTTTTGTTTTGTTTTTGTTTTTGTTTTTGCTTTTTTGAGACAGGGTTTCTCTGTGAAGCCCTGGCTGTCCTGGAACTCATTCTGTAGACCAGGCTGGCCTTGAACTCAGATCCAACTAGACCACCACTGCCACTGCAGTTTTTCTAGTGAGATAGAGAGTGGATCTGGATGAAAGGGGAAAACATGATCAGGATATATTATGTGGAGGAAAAAAAATCTATTTTCAATAACAGGAAAAAAAAAGAATGATTTATTCTTATTTTCCTAAGACACCCAAGTTCTTTGTGTATTTTTACCCACCCAGATCAAGATGGGAGTTTGTGATGGGTTTTCTTGAATTTGGTACGTTCTCATGTTGTCACAGGCCAGCCTTCCGAGTGCTCTGACCATAGTTTTCTGTCACCTCCATCAGTCTTCTGTTTGGTAAGCGATGCGGTCGGAACATGACTACCGTGTGCCTAGTAGCTCAGATATGAAAAACTAATCGGTCATCAAGATGGCATCAAATCATCATTATGCAGCTTAGAGGCCCCAGTCATACCTTTCCCTTTGGTCTCTAAGGATAACACTGGCTGCAAATGAAGGTAACATGTTCTGTTTTTATTTAATTTAAATCTCTCTTTCTCCGTGTGTGTGTGTGTGTGTGTGTGTGTGTGCGCGCGCGCGCGCGCGCGCGTGCGCTATGGATGACACTAGTCCTGTTCTTGCGCTGCTCCCATCTTACTCTGTTGAGACAGGCTACCTCATTGAACCTGGAGTTAGGCTGGTAGCCAGCAAGCCCCAACAATTCTACTGTCTGTGACCCCCCCCCACACACACACACAATGCTGGCTGACTGGTAAGCATGGCTGCTGGAGATTCAAATTCAGGTCCTTATGCTTGCCTAGAAAGCGTTATTGAGCCGCTAAGCCAGCTCTTTGATCCCAGTGGTATGGTTTTAAGGTGCTTTTCATGTATGTGAACATGTTCATGTTATCACATGTGCCGGGAAGCAAATGAAGCTGGAACAATATTTAATGTGGCTGACGCATGTCAGGTAGTGTTTGATGTAGGCTCTGTGATTTTAGTAGACTGTGATAATTCACATGCTCCTGGGTGACTTCCTTGGCACTGCTCCGAGTGTTTCTGCCGTGGCTTTGTCCTCCGTCCCCTTCCTGACACCAATGCTGACACTGTCATGGACTGCCATCTGCAAAGCCCACCCAAGCATGGGGGCCTCCGTTACATTAGCCAGACAGTTATCTCCTGCAAAATGGAGATAATTCCGACAGAAGCACAGCACCCACAGGAGGCACAGAAACCCTGTGAATGTCCAGGAATGTCCCCAGGGGCGGGGGGGGGGGTATCTCACCACTCCCGAAGGCCCTGAGCCCCATTCTGGAAGTCCAGACTGTGCAAGTGCAGTTCTTCAACTGAAGAAGACTGTGTGAAGATCAGCATGAGCAAAGAGATTAAGACATAAGTGAGGTCTCGTCTATGAGTGACTTTGGGAGAGAGAGAGAAGCATGAGCTGGAAGTACTGACGCCAAGGAGATTCTGTCCGCTAACATGAAGCTGTGCAAGAGTCCTGAGGCAGAAGACGAACCATGGGGACAACATTGCTGCCCAGGGTCGCTAGGCGAGAGAAGTCCCCTGACACCTTTGACAGCCTGCATGACATCCCAAGATCCCAAGTTGAAGGAGCAAAACAGCCAGAAGTCTTGGGGATGACAGACCAGACCCTAAGAGGTGTCTCTGCTTTTTGGGGATCCTCCATCCAACAAAGAATGTCATTTATAAGAGATCCAACCTATAGAGGGAAACGAAACAGGATTTCCAGAAAGCAGGTCCGTGGCCCGGGATAACTGTGGTGCATGTACTGGCATATCCACAAAAGTCAGGGGGGATGCTTGTCTAAAGACTTCTCAGCCAAACCAGGCATGGGAGTGCATGCCTTTAGTCCCAGCACTCGGGAGGCAGAGGCAGGCAGATTTCTGAGTTCAAGGCCAGTCTGGTCTACAGAGTGAGCTCCAGAACAGTCAGGGCTACACAGAGAAAAAGTCTTTTTTTTTTTTTAATTTTTATTTTTTGAAAAACACTTTCTTAAAACAAAAACAAACAAACAAACAAAAAACTTTCTCGGCCTTAAGCTAACTGCCACCTGCTGGCTACTCAAAGTAAAGCTGATTGCATTTGATGGTTTCTTTGCTAAAGCTCCCTATCACATGATAATCTGTTATTCTTGATTTTTTTTTTTATGTGTGTGGTTGGTTTTGCATGTTTTAAATCTCAGGTAGAGCTAAATTTAGGGGAAATAAACTCCAGGTGGCGGTTGGTCTAATGCTATGTATTTTAGTGCTAATAACTCGTCCCCGAGATCTGGTCCCTGCACAGTAAACCTTGCTCCACCTAATCTAAAGCTGACTGGTTAATAAAAAATGCTGATGCTGGGGACTTGGCAGAAGAAAGGGAAGTGGAGTTTGCGGTTCGCAGGCTGGGGTGGAGGGACTACCAGGGGAGGAGGAGGAGAAGACAGGATCAGAACAGAAGGAAACGGACCAGACCTGCACTATGGGTTAGCGTGGGAAAGGAGCACGTGGTGGGATCAGCGTGGACGGAGGAGATAGAGAACGTTAATAAGAACTTGAGGACCATGGATGGGAGGTAGCTTGAGATTGGGGCTGGGAAGTAAAGTTAGTTTAGAGGGTTAACATCTGCAGTCCCCCAGGTAAAGGCTATTTTATAAAATACAACAGGTCTGTGCCTGTCTTTGATTGATAGAGGGTTAGATAATGCTGCCGTGATAATTATAAGGTTAATAAACATTATTAGCCTGATACCCATTAATTAACCACAACCAACTCCATTTTCTTTGAACATGTCCTTGCATAATGCGTTATTCCCCCAGTCAGCGAACGGTTCTATTTTCCTCGGCCTTCCCCCAGAATCCGAGACTTCATCTACGTTGCCACCTAGCAGAGGGTTTGTTGTGGGTTTGGCCACGAGCTCATTGCACAATCTAGAAGCCGCTGTCTCCACAGATGACGGACACAGCCTTCTCAGACCCAGGCGGCATGGGTGACTTTGTGGAAACGAAGTCAACGTGTCAAAGTAATGGCTTGCCCTTGAACAGAGCTCTGAATTGTTACGCTGAACTATTGCACTGGACAGTCAAATTGCAGGGCTTTGTGTAAGTTGTACCGTCTTAGCTTAGAACTTGTAGGTAGTGCAGAGTCTGACCCTAACCTATAGGGCTCCGTCTGAGAGTTCAGGCTGCAGACTGATGGGGGGAAGTTTTTTTTTCAGATTTTAAATGATCAGCATGTGGTTACATGTATAGACTTTCCTGTCCAGGTATAGCTTGTCAGGGTTTGTAGGCCTCTTGCTGTTGTGAGTGGTGTTGTGAAAAGCACAAGAAATGAAAAACCCTTTCGCTGAAAAAGGGAAAATGAAATATCAACTATAACCGTTCACTTAAAGACATTTGTTTGAAAGACTGACATGGTTTGAGTAGCATTTAAATCATCTTAAAGGTATCAGCCATCGTAGGATTGTTGTTTTAAAGCAAAGTGAATCATAAAAATATCTTTAGGATGCAAAGACTGAAACTCAGTGGTCAATGGATTCTTAGTAAAAGGCAGTGCTGTCTGCTGGCTACAATTGTTGCCGTTAAAGTATTTCCCCCCCACTGCCCTCACTTCAGGATCACAGCATGACTTTTGTTGAAAATTATCAGAGTACAAACATAACGACCTATATTCAGAAAGAAATTACTGCCTGATAAATTGTAAATCCCTGCATTGCCTGCAGTGTCCCTCCTGCTCAGGACTCTGAACCTGAGTTGTTGTTGTTATGTCCCAATGTGTGTGACTTCTCGTAACCATGGCAGCATCTCCTTTATACATTTAACTTGGTCTTGTCATTCTTTCATAGCCCAGGCTGGCCTCAAAGTCATGGTGGACCAGCTGCTTCAGCCTCTGGAATGATGGGATTACAGACATAAGCCACTGTGCCTGGCTTTATCTGTCTCCCTCACCAGAAACAAGCTTTCATTACTGAACTAAGTCTTTTTTGGCAGGACCCTCACCCCTAGCTCAATCCTATTTCCATCAGCCCATTCAAGGCTAGATTCTTCTTGTCTTCTCCTTCTCTCTCTCTCTCTCTCTTTTGAGACAGGGACTTACTGTGTAGCCCTGCCTGTCCCGGAGCTTGCTCTGTAGACCAGGTTGGCCTTGAACTCACAGAGATCCACCTGCTCCTGCTTCCTGAGTACAGGCATTAAAGTTGTGTACCACCACACCAGGACTAGATTCTTAGGCTCCTAGTTCAGCACGGTCTAGCCAGCTCACCGTGCTCCCATCCCTCCACACCCGAGAGTGTTGCTACATGCCCTCTCCTTTTCATACCCAAGGCTGGGATGTAGCTCAGTTGGTAGAGTGCTTGCGCAGCACGCAGGAAAACCTGTAATCGCAGCACTCAAGGAATGGAGCAGGAAAACCAGAAGTTCAAAAGCATTCTCGGTTACCTAAGACGTTCAAGGCCGGCCTGAGAAATGTGAGCCCTTGCCTCCAACACATTCATAAGTAAAACTAAACAATGTCAAGAAGCCCACAGTATAGACATCGTCAGCGAAGACTGACGGGCTGCTCCGTGAGCAAGTAGGAAACCTGTCTCTGAGGACACTCCTCCTGTCAGTCAAGGCCTCCTCTCTGTAAGTCTCTGAAATCTGACCTGGTGATTTTGCTTTGATTCCTCAAGAAGGACTGTGACTCATAATGACTTGTAATTGTGCTGAAGAATCGATGTGCTCAGGACAAGGTCATCAAGGTCGGGATCCAGGCTCTCTGCTCCCAGGGAAGCTTCCCAACCTCTAGCTCCTGATAATCACTTCTTTGCCACCATCTCTGCCTCATGTCCAGAGATCTAATCTTTCTTTACAGCTCTCAAGTGAGAAGCTGCAAAGCATTTCACTGTCTCATTTCATTCTCAGACAAACCAGACACAGTGGGTTCTAGTTGTGTTCTCTCTATAAGGTGAGGGACTGGAAGGGGATGAGGGACATGAAAGAACTCGCTGAAGATCACTGAGCTGACATGTGACAGACAGGATTCCAGAAATCAAGATCTCTGACTCCAAATCGGCATTTTCTTTTCTTTACCACAACCCAGTAATGTTGGTTGAACATGAGAAGAACTCAGTGGTTTGGATTCCCAGAACCCACCTATCCAAGATAGGTGGATGTGACAGTCTATTTGTAATCCTAGATAGAAGATCCCCAGGGTTAGCTGGCTAGTTAGACAAGCCAGACAGGTGAGCTCCAGGTTTGGGGAGAGACCCTGACCCAGCGTATAAGACGTAAAGCGATGGGGGAAGACGCTTGGTGTCAGCTTCAGATATCCACTTAAATACCCATGTACCCTCACTCACACTGTGCCCATTCACATGAACAGGCATAAACGCATGGCACACCTAATCAAGAAAGAGCATAAATAAGTGCGTTAAATATATGAAGGAAAATAAGAACTAACAAAAAGAGAATAGCAGAAGAGATGTCAGGATAGCAAAGGTCAGCTGTGTGCGTACAATTTGTTACATGCAGAAATTTGAGGCTTGATACGCATTAATGGGTAGTAGTACGTACAGGCCCTCAGCATCAGCTCTTCTGTCCACACGTGTGCTGTCTCTTTGGACTTATGGAGAAGCCTAGACACTGGACCAGGCTGAGTATGCCTCCCACCTCAGCCACTTAGGCTGTGTACGACCCTGACGGGTGGCATAGCCCCTGGACCTCAGTGCTCTTCTGTAAGGGACAATTCCTGCTGCCTGAAAGATGATGATTGAATAACAATGTCTATAGTGCCTCAATTGGGGACAGCACAGTGATAAAAGTGCTGATGCTCATTCCTGTACCATGAACGGTGGCAGTCTCCTGATATAACAGAAAGTGCATGAACCTGTCCATAACTAGCTCAATGCTAGGGAAGAAGTCTGAGATACCGTTTGACATCTCAGCATGCCCAGGGCTGGCGCTGTGGCTCAGCTGGCACAGTGCTTGCCAGGCATGCAGGAAGCCCTGGGTTCAAGCCCAGCAATGCTTGAACTGGGCATGGTGATGTACACCTGCAACCCAGGGCTCAGGAGAGGGAGGAGGAAGCCGTGCTGGAAATGGAGAAGACTCAGGTGACTTAACGGCACTGACAAAGGGCAGGAGATAACGGGAGAGCAGACAAATTGAAGGGATAAATATAAAGAGCTCTCCCTAGCTCTCCAAGCAGAGTTCAGGACTGCTACACAGCCTAGTGATTGTATACCAGCCCAGCACAGACTGTGGATTCATTCCCCAACACTGAAAATAAATTAAAACATAAGTTTCAATCACTATAATGCTGTACTACCAAAAATAACTACTTTAACTTGATATGGAATGCTTTCCCAAAATAGAGTCTCATTTATGCCATCAATTAATTCTCAGCAGAGGAGCCAAGACAGAGAATTCAGCAGAGAAACATCTGACAGGGGGTTAATATCTAGAACTTCTAAGGAACTACAAAAACATACACTAAAACCCATTAGCCAGTAAGTGGGCTAGTGGATTGAACGGATAGCCCTCAAAGAGAGAGAAATACAAATAAAGGATTTGAAATAATGTTCGAAATCCTTCATCATCGGGGAAATACAAACTAAAATTGCCTTGACATTCCAACTCCCCCATCAGAACGGCCATCATCAAGAAAACAAATGCCATCGAGAATGTGGGGATGCATGCGTGTAGCCAGTGCCACCTTCAGTTCTGTCCCTAAGTAGCCATGAGGCTGCAGGCAAATCCGAACCTGTGTGCGCGGTCCCATCAAACGCCTAATGGTAGTCACACAATCTGCCCCCTTGTGGCACGGAGATAAAGCAGTAAGGTTCGAATGAGAGGGGAGGAGCTTCCGACAAGAGTGAAGTGTAATACTGCTTATGAAGGGGCAAAGAGGGGTGATGGGGAGTGGAAGGGTTTGAGCATGTTGCTCAGAGTGTGGGCCTCAGACATGGGGCACCTGGGGGAAATGCAAGCTCCAGCCCCCCCCTCACAAATTAGGTTCTGAACAACACCTAGAACGTCAGGTAACTAAAGGTGAAAACTACAGCTTGGGATAACATGGGACGCTGTGATCCGACACGGGAATAAGGCCTTGTTCTCCTATACGGGTGAAATCGTGACTAGAGGAAGGGCGTTGGCACACTCTGTCCCTGTCTCTCTGTTTCCCGTAAATGTCACAAGAAGCTCCGTCTGTGAGAGTTCAGAGAGATATTAGTGCCACCGTGCTCACTGGCTTACTTCTTTCCACGCGCTGTTAAATCAAAGGTTATAAAGATGCGAACAAGTTGTACACTATGTTGGTCTCCTTCTTCATGATTGAACTTCGCTCTGAATCATCGCCTCCTAAGATATGAGGCTGGTGTGTGCCGCAGCCCCTAACCGGTGAGATTCCTAAGAAGCTATCCTTTTCCGGCCCTAAGCCACAGTTCTCCAGCTTTGGGGGGACTGTTGGGAAGTGCCACGATTTAGGTAGGTGTCTCTCCACCCCAGTACACGTGTGTCCAAGGCATGGCACTCAGTCTGTGGCACTACTGGGAGGTGGGCCTAGCGAGGCTCCAGTTTAAGGGCAGCCACATGCCTTGTGAATCACTTGGCGGCAGAAACTTCTCCATACCAAGTACGTACTCATCTCTTATGTAGGTGTGGATTCTGCATGTCACCTCTGATTTCTCAGGGCCTTGCTTCTACACAGCCGTGTCCTGTTGCCTTTGCTGTAACAGAATGCCCGACAAAAGCACTTTAGGAAATTATCTATTTTGCTTCACAGTTTCAGTCCTTCCTGGTAAGGATGGCATTAGGTAAGACAGTGCACTCTGTGGCAGCAGGAGGCTGTGGCACCTGTTCACATCATGGCTGACCAAGAGGAAGAGTAAAGCAAGAAGTAGGAGCCAGGTATAACCTTGAAAGGCCTGCCTCTAAGAGCCTGCTTCCTCCATCAAGGGTCTGCCTCCTAAAAGTTCCACAGCTGCCCCAAAGAATGTCAACATCCAGGGAACAAGCATTCAGAGCTGGCTGAGGACACTTCAGATTCAAACCCTAACAACGGCCATGTATATAATCTGCTAGGGACAAGGTCTCATTCTTTTCCTCTACCTGTACTGGCTGGTTTTGTGTGTCAACTTGACACAAGCAAGGATCATCACAGAGAAAGGAACTACATTTGAGATACAGCTGTAGGGCATTTTCTTAATTAGCGATTGATGGGGGAGGGCCCAGCCCATTGTGGGTGGTGCCATCCCTGGGCTGGTGGTCCTGGTTTATGTAAGATAGCAGACTGAGCAAGCCATGAAGAGCAAACCAGTAAGTAGCAGCCCTCCATGGCCTCTGCATCAGCTCCTGCCTTCAAGTTCCAGTCCTGCTTGAGTTCCACTGTCCTGACTTCCTCCAAAGATGGACTATGATCTGGAAGTGTAAGCAGAATACACACTTTCCTCCCCAACCTGCCTTTCGGTCATGGTGTTTCACTGAAGCAATAGAAACCCTAACTAGGAGAGCCGCTATTTCTAGTCCAAGCCCAAGACTCCTGTACTCAGTAAAGACAAAGTTCAGCCATAAGACCTTTGATTATATTTCAGCTTTAGATGATACGGGGCTGTTTCTAGTTCAAAATCAGAGACGAACACAAGTTATACCATTCAGAGGATTTGCATCCCAGATTGAGAATCACATTTTTAATTCATTATGGACCATTATTTTTAGCACCAGTTTTTAAACCTTTGCCAGGTCTGGGAAGAGAGAGTCCTACAGGACCCATCATGAAGACATATATTTCTTAAAAGTGCAAAATTCCCAAATTACCTCTTCCCAGGTGTTTGTAGAATAATTTCAATATTTTAAGTTTTAATTGGAAAATTCTAAGGACTTTGTTTTGGAAAAAATAATTAGCAATCCAGTTTGGAGGTAAAGCATGTCCTGTTTCATAGAGCCATTTGCACTGTGGGTCTTGGATTCTACTCCCGAGAAGCTCCTGCAGCCCAACTGTCACAGAGGCTGTCCCATTTATGTTTATCTTCTTTCCCTTTTTGACCAGCATCTGGCTTCTACACACGACAGTCATCAGGCTTTTGGATTCTCTTCATGCACTGACCGTCTCCATCGCAGGTCTGGGTTTGACACAGGAAGGAGAAGTTAATGCAGACGCACACATTCCCAGCTTGCCAAGGGCTCCCCTCAGTGCAGCCAGAAAGACTCAAGCACTTCCCACCTCCCTTTTTAGCTTCCACACTCTCTCCCCCTTGACCTCCCATCATTGTCAGTAAATACTACTTAAAAAAATAAGTGCAGGAGCTGGGCATGGCAGCCCAGGCCTTTAACCCCAGCACTCAGGGAGGCAGAGGGCAGGTGGATCTCTCTGAGTTCAAGGCCAGCCTGGTCTACAAAGCCAGTCCAGGAAAGCCAAGGCTACAGAGAGAAACCCTGTCTGGAAACACCAAAACCAAATAAATAAATAAAACAAAAATTAAAAAAACCCAAACAACAACCAACCAAAAACAAACAAACAAAAGTGCAGGATTGGAGGGGTGGCTCAGTGGTAAGAGTGCTTGTTGTGGGACCATGAGGACCAGAGTTTTGACCCAAGAGCCCAGGTATTCCACAAATGCCCAAAAACCCTGAAAAAACAGAGAAGGATAGAGGCAGGGGGGTCACTGCAGCTTGCTGGCTTCCAGACTAGCCAAGAAAAATGCATGTTTCCGGTTCAGAGAGAGAACCTGCCTCAAAGGACAGGCAGAGGGTGAGAAAGGATACTCAACGCCCTCTGCTGGTCTCCTTGTGTGCACACAGGCACATACACACTAACATGCACACACAAAAATAAAGAACTAGTCTAAAAAAAATGAGGAGGCTTATTTGTTTTCTCCCCAGCATCCATTCCCTTTCTGGCATCAGCACTGGACTTGGCACACAGAAGTGCCTGTTCCCAGCTCCTGTGACCTGTATGGTTGTACCATCAGTACTGTAGCTATTGTACCATCAGTACTGTAGCACGTGTCTTGGATATGGCTCAGTGTACTGTGACATTTTCAGAGTCACAGCAGTGGGTTTGTGGATGAACATATCAGACTGAGTGGAACTGATATGAAAATTCTAGGTTCCCCAGACTCTTTCCCATCAGATTGAACCTGAAATGTCACATGTTGACAATGCTGTTTTGCTCTCATTGCAAAGTGGCTGTTTGTCTAAAGACCTACCATGTAAAGCAAGCAGAAATCAGGCTCTAGTGACATTGTGGGCTTCCGCATTAAGCCAGACCAAAAAACAAAACATAAACAAAAAACAAATTTGTCCGAGGGCAGGCTGGTAGCTGGAGAGCAACTGCATGCCCTCCACTTTGGGCTACATCACTGGCTCTCTGTCTGTGGCAGTTCTGGCACTCACCGGGAGCATCGCTGAGTTCCTCCAAATGTAAAGGGCTTTGTTGCTGAAAATGAAGAAAACAGACAGCCGTGTCACCAGAGGGGAATACAAGTACTGGGTTTGATGCACAATCGGGATGATCTGTGAGGCTGCTACTGTTTTAAAACGAAGGGGTAATGGTTGAGAACAAAGAGTCAGAAATAGCCAACATGTTTGGGTTTTCAGCAACAGATACTGTATTCATTCCTTGGACATTTACTGAGCATTTGTGACAGCTAATATTAGCTTTCGGCTGGGCAAATACCGACAGCATTAATTTACACAGACAATAAATTGTGATGTGCGTATTTTGAGTTAAGGAGAGTTTTCTTCCCAGCTTTCAGGGAAGCAGAGGCAAGCAGATTGCTGTGAGTTTGACACCAGCTGGGTCTCTAAAGCGAGTCCAGGACAGGTTAGGCTACACAGAAAAATCCTGTCTTGAACTACCCCACCCCCCCCCCAAAAAAAAGGAGAGTTTACCTTTTAGTGGTATATTTCAGAACACTGATGGAAATTGGCAAAAAAAAATATCTTTTTATGAGTTTGATACAAGAATGTCTATTAACAACATGGTATGGGGACAGATGTGCAAGTCCTGGGGCAGAAATACACAAAACGCTTATAACAAACAGAACTAGGGGTGTCTCAGGGGTAGACCACTGGCCTGGCATGCACAAGGCCCTGGTTTCCATCTAGAGCACCATGAAATAACAACTATTAATATAATGTCCATTTACTATAGTTTTTAATAAAACATTTCATTCAGCATCAGTTTTGGTATTTGAAAAGGCCCCCAAACAACTCAAAAGTCCAAATATATCCAGAAGGCAACCATGTTCAGGATACAGTGTTCAGTGAGGAGAAAGCTATCATGCTATGATTATAAAATTGGGAAAGCCTCACTTTCCTAATCCATTCATCAAAGTCCGGGTAGACAAAGGTGTGATTGTTGACGGCCCAGGGAAGGATCTGAGAGAATGCCCTCTAAAGTGTACACTAGTCAGTGGGGTACTCTTGTGTTGTTCCCAGGTGATGTAAAGCAAGCATGGATTCCAGGAGAGGCGAGCATTCCTTAATTCACACCGCCGGACCACGGCCAGCTTGCAGGTGTTGAGTGGACAATGATTTGTTGTTATTATTATTAGTTCAGAGCACAGAAATGCTTAAGACAGAAAATGAGGAGAGTCCTACCAGGCAGAGGGAAACACACCTGTACTCCCAGAACTCAAGAGGCCAGAACAGGAGCCAGCCGGGGCTCTACACTAGGAGAGCTTGTTGCACAGAAACAAACAAAACCCCCTAGAGTTTTGTGTCTGCTTCCCAAAACTTGTCACAAGGACACAGGTGCTTGTCCTGTAGTCCCAGGGCAGTGGTGGCCTTACCTCAACCTCTCTCCTTTCCAGGATAAGTGTGCTGGGGTTGGCTCTCTTCTCCACATCCTGTAGCTTGGTCAACTTTTCTATCAAGAACATCTTATCTTTGCCCTCCTGCCGAGGAAGAAAAAGAAAAGTAAAGCATGGAAGATGTGTGTTGGTGTGGGGTGAAGAAGGCCTGGATAAAAAGGGGGCCCACCAGGCAGACGGAAGGAGATGGCTGCCGTGTTTTCTTCTGATGGAAGAGAAGAAACATTTCAGAGCAAAGCCAGTGAGCCCTTAACCTCTCCAGCGTTACCATAAGGCCCTGTAAGGCAGCGGCTCCCAGCCTCCCTGATGCTCAGGCCCTTTGATATAGTTCCTCATGTGATCCCCAACCATAAAATTATTTGTGTGGCTACATCATAGTTGTAATTTTGCTACTGTTATGGATCATAATGTAAAAAGGGGTGCCTTTGATGCTCTCAGGTGACCCCTGTGAAGGATTGTTCAAGCCCCAAAGTTGTCACTTGTCACTACCCACAGGTTGAGAAATGTTGATCTGAGTGATTCCTGTAAGTGATCTTTTAATGTCCTACACATGCCATGGGAAACACATGCCTGTTCTCTCTCTCTCTCTCTCTCTCTCTCTCTCTCTCTCTCTCTCTCTCTCTCACACACACACACACACACACAGACTAATAATTTAATAATAATAATAAAATTAAAAACAAAAGGTTCAAAGTTATGTGTGTTGGCTGAGATCTGTGATTCATCATTCAAAGAGAAACAGAGGGAATATTTTTTTTCTCTCAGGAGTCTTGGATCACTTCCCCGTGAGCCTTACAGCAGGAAGGTCTGAACTACTCCACCTTTGTGGGGAGCCGGGTAAGCATCACTGTCTCCTCTATGCAGGCATGGTTATCCCAACTTCACAAGGCACAAGTCACTCCAATTCATCCCTGTTTCTTCTTAAACTCTGAACCACTGATTTTGACACCCTGCTTGTAACAATTATCACGACATCTGTCACTGTGTAACTGTTGCTCACGCTCATATTCCTGTGGCCTCTTCTTCAAGATCTCCTTCTACTTCCCTTGTCGCTCCTACATTCACTGCTTGACTCTCCCCAAAAGGAAGGGCTGCCCCCAGGAATGGGATATCTCAGCTGGTCATAGAACCATCAGGACTGTGCACAATCAGCAAAAATGCGCTTCTGAGGGCAGGCCTCTGAGGTGACACCTGCTTCTGGTTCCAGCCCAGCTTCTCTGCCCCCTGCTCTGCCCACACGTGAGGGGTCTCCGCCACATGCCCCTGTAGTCATGAACTCTACCCTGCCTTCCCTGCCGCAGTGGACAGAAAGTGTGAGCCAGAATAAATACTTCTTCCGTTCAGTTTCTCCTTGTCAAGTATTGATTGTGTCACAGTAATGAGAGAGGTGGCTAATGCAAAAACCTCGGGAGCTATTTAAAAGAATGCAAAGATTTGCAGGGATCAAGTGAGAGTGTATAAATCTCAAGGGTGGCTGAAGTGAGAGCTCCATCTGTGAAGTGCTCACGAGTGAGTTGGATCACTGGAACCTATATAAAAAAAAAAACAAGTATGGTGGCACGTGCTTGTATTTTGGCAGGGAGGAAGTGGAGACAGGCAGGTCTCTGGGACTCACTCGCCAGTCCCCCTCCCCCATCCCACTTGGCATGGTCCAGGCCAATGAGAGACCTTGTCTTATTTTTTTTTTTTTTTAAGAAATGTGTACAGAGGAATGATGGCCAAGGCTATCCTTTGGCCTTCCACACATATGTGTACAGATACATGTGTACACACATGCACACACATGGCCGGGTGATGGGGACATGGAGATTCACTGTACTATTTATTCTATTTTGGAATATGTTTGCAAGTTTCTACTGTTGAGAGAGGAGAGAGAGGGAGAGGCAGGGGTTATTCCAGCAGAGAGGGACACAGGAGAGACTTACATTAATGATCTGTTCATGGAGCAGCCGGATCATGACCTTCCTCCCCTCTGTGATCTGCCAATAAAGATAGGTGATGATTCTGGAAGAGAAGAAAATGATGGGCGCTCTTGAATGTGCTTTGAGGCTCCGTGTTTCAGAGGGGCACAGAGGGGCTGCCATATTTGCTTGCAAGTGGGTTTTGACCCAGGGGTGTCCCTGAAAAGTCAAACAGGGGTAGCAGGCTAAGTACCTTAGAGCAGCTGTTCTCAACCTGTGGGTCACGACCCCCTTGGGGATCAAATGACTCTTTCTAAGACCATCAGAAAGCACAGATACTTACATTACAACTCACAACAGTAGCAAAGTTACAGTTATGAAGTAGCAACAAAAATAATTTTGTGGTTGGGGAGGGGGATCACCACAACATGAGGAACTATATTAAAGAGTCACAGCATTAGGAAGGTTGAGAGCCACTGCCTTAGAGCAATATTTTCTCAACCTGGCTGCACATACAGAATCACCAGTGAGGTGGAAATAGTGCCACACCATGGCTGGTCCTTAGATCAAGCAGGCACACCTTCTCTGGGCAAGAGCCAGGCAGCCACAGTTTTAAAACACAAACAATTTGAATACATAGCCAGACTATGTGATTTGCACACAGGCTGTTCAAATTTGAAGTGATGTACATTTCCTGGAATTTTTTTTTCAAATACATATTCAGATTTAGTAGAACTTGAGAATCTGGACTCTGCATTGGGTGTGTATTTGCGTGTGTTCCTGTGAATGCACGCATGGAAGTCAGAGTTCAAAGTCTGGCCTGCTGCTGTGTTGCTCTCCACCTTATTTTGTTCTTTAGACTCTCAGACTCATTGAACCTGGTGCTCACCAGATTGGCTGGCAGATTGGCTGTCCACTGCACCTCAGAGATCCACCTGTCTCTGCTTCCCCTAGTGTTAGCTTTACAGATGTGCATTGTCATATCCAGCTTTTAGGATTCTGAACTCAGGCCCACCTGCTCATGCAGGAAGGACTTTACCACTCAGCCAGCCCCCAGGCCCCAGCAGATGTTTGGTGACTGAGGACCTTACAGATAGGGAACTAGTTACTGCAAAGATAAGGCATGTTTGAAGAGCCAGACTTAGGCTATAACAGGAGGATTGGAAATTCAAGGCCAGCCTCACCCACATATCAAAATTCTGTCTCAACATAAAGAAATAGGTGGGCTGCTTAGTCCTTGCCACTCATGACCTTATAAAGAAGTGCTAGAAATAGAACTAAACACCAATAGCCAACATCTGATCAAGCATACTTTCCTAGGGAAGTGCATAGAAGCCTCCCACATTGCCCTGCGCATCTCTTCCTGAGTTGCATCCTTTATCATGAACTGGACATCGCAAATGGATAATTCCTGAGCTCTGCTAGTCATTTTAGCAAATTATTGAATATGAGGAGGAGGAGGTGGTAGGAACCTTCGAACTCAGAGCCAGTCAGAAGTACAGGGGACACTTGGGACATGAACCTGGCATCTAAACTGGGTTTGCAGGACCAAGCCCTTAACTTATAAGGTTGATGCAGTCCAAGTCCAGGATCAAAACGGACTGAAACGGTAGGCTACCTAGCTAGTGCCTGTGGTGTTGAAGAACTGCTTGGTGTAAGGAAAACTTCTCTCAAGAACGAGTGGAGACAGCAGCAGAGCCAGTAAACGAGAAGCGTGGTAGAGGAAGTAGAGCCAGAGGCCAGTTTATCATTCTAAATGTGTCAATAACAGCTGCTGCTGGGGAGTGGGGAGGGGAGCATCACAGAGAGCCAGGAGACCTGGCTTCCAGCCTCTTCCTTCGCTATCAGCCTGTGTACCACAGAACCTGTATCAGCAACCATCCTATCTCTGACTTACTGCTCTCATCTGCAAAGCCCAGATAATGTTCTGTGATCCGTAGCTGGCTCCAATAGCCTGAAGTCTTGAGTCCCGTGTCTCATGATAAGGAGCAGCCCTGTCCAATGCCACTGGGACCGAGCTGCGGTCAGGCGGCTACTGGTAAGTTGACCAGCCAATTCTTCCATGCAGGAAAACGAACCCAGTGTTGACAAATCCTCACAAGAAGTCAAAAACAACTATTTAAAAAAATACCATAAATGAATGTCAACAAAGCCTGGGCCAGTTTTATATCTTGGAGCCTCCAAAGGAATTTTTCTGAGAATTCTCACACATTTTCATTTTTTTAAAAAAATTTTATTTTGGTGTTTTTCAATAGTGAGGATTAAACCAGAGTCCTGCACATTCCAGGCTAGTGCTCCACCACTGAGCTGTTTCCTCAGCAAAAGGGAAGAGAGTTTGCAGAACATACGGGGGAAAAAGGCTTAGAGGAGAAAACACGAAACAACATTTTACAGAAAACTACCTATTCGAAGATAGTGTCGAGACCATCCTGTGCTCACTGCTTGGCCTCCCAGATGAATATCCCTAAGACTGTTCTCGCGCCAATAAGAGGGTCCCCGAGAACTCTCAGCTCGCCCCCCTCTAGCTTCCCCAGGAGGCCACTTACAACACAACCAGTGTGAGGATGAAGAAGAAGTGCACGCTGTCAATGAGGTTTTGGTAGATCCAGACGACCCACAGGTAGCCAGGCCTCCTGCTTAGGGAGTCGATCCAGCTGTAGATGGACTGGATGAAGGAAGGCAGACCTCGGAAGGGGCCACAGTCAGCCGAAGGTTTTAATCTGACAAGATCAAAGACAAGAAACAGAAAACCATCTGTCGCCTGAGGCATTCCAGAATCAAGGGGTCCCTCTTGGGCTCAGGCTCTAGAAACAGCAAACCTTGCCTGCTGCCCCCACACTCTACTTCCCAAGGAGGGCACACTCGCTTGGGCTTGCCAGGTGTTGCCAGCTTTTCTAACAGTGGTGTGACCCACCACGGTAGCCAATCCAGAATCCAGGCAAAGATCTAGCAGTTGTCTTGGGAGCAATCAGAGAGCCCTTCTTGGGAATGTGATTTAAGACACACCAAGAGGGAAGCTTGTTAGCTGTCAGCCTGTTAGCAGGTGCGGCGGATTGTGCGCTGTTGGGTGTTACAAACGAGTAGAAACTGGAAGATGGGGAAGAGAAAGGGTGGGGAGTAGATATGACAAGAGAAGCAAAGGTTGGGGCAGGATAAATGACCCAGAGGTTCGGAACGCTTGCCACTACTGCAGAGGGGCAGGGCTCAGTTCCCAGCACCCACCTAGTGGCTCACAACCATCTCATACAGTCCTAGCAGATCTGATGCCCTCTTTCGTTCTCTGCAGGCACCGGGCAAACACATGGTGCACATACATCCATACAAGAAAGTTCATACACATGAACTGTGAACCATGGCATGATGGACAGAAATGTGGGAAGGAAAGAGGTAAGGGACCAGCAGCAGCCAAGGGTGTCTGGGAAGCTTAGGCCTGGGCTTGACCTTAGAGCTGACACTCAAAAAGAATGGGGACAGCCCTTCAGAGAGAAGACCCTGAGCATACGGAAAGGGACCTGCTGGGTCCCGGCAATGGAGCAGGACCTTCGGGGCTGCAGTGAGGTGGAGCCCAGGGAGGAGCCAGGTCAGACAGGGCCTCTGGCTTCCTTCTTAATTCTGGAGGAAGCGGCCTCTCCCAGCCTGGGAAGCTTGCACACTCGTCAGGAATGAGGAAATGGCTCCTAACTACAGTGGAGGATGTGTAGACTACATCCAGGGCAGGATTTATTCCCTCCTTTGGTCCTTGAATCTGCTGGGTACCCCAGGAGCACGGGCTGAGCTCTGAACTGAGCACAGTTTTCATTCTGGTGTTTACTGACCCTGGGGCGACATCCGTTTCCAGGACTAGCCTAGGAAGCGTGACTTCACGCGCTGAAACCACCTGATGTAGAGCTGGCAGCACAGTGACCTCTTCTAACAGGCTTTCATGGTTGGAGCTTATTCCCAGGCTCCCGTCACCGTCACCCCAAGGTCAAGATCCCAAAACCTGTAACAGCCCTCGAGGCCGCAGAGCCTTCTAAAAATACTCAAAATAGCCAGTGCTAGCCTGGTCACCCCGCCTCGTCTTGTTTCTTACCCCGGAAATCACAGTTAAAGGCTTCTGTCCCTCATGCATCTTCCTCCTGACCACTTCTGCATTGTCCTCATGTGGCCCTGCATAGCATGGAGAACCTTCCCTTCTTGGGAACTGTGAGGGACTATGATTGAGGCGGCAACTGTCCTCATAGCTGGATAACAAAACCCACATTTCAAAAACAGACATCTACCCACCCCATCACTGAAACCTCTGCCAAGGCACAGTCCCCTACCTCCAGATGGTGATGGCCAGGGTGCACAGCACGCCCGTGAAGGACGGGAAGAAGAGCAAGAAGATGAAGAACGTTATCATCTGTGAGGCCCGCCAGGCCTTGCTGGGAGGCTGGAAGTTCATCATCAGGCTGATCTAAGGAGAGAAATGGAACCCCTTCCAGCTGCAGCTAAGGAACGGCCCTTGGGGCCTCCCCCACATGCCAAATCTCCAACCATCGACTTACAGCTCCCCAGTTTTTGACTTCCCGACCCCTCCCACACCTCTTTCCCGGCTCAGGTCCCTTCCAGGTTGTAAGTTACCAAAGGAAAATACTTGGTCGCAACTTGGGTCCAACTCACATTTTTGACATAAAACATAATGAAGAGAGTGATCATTTGGATAAAAGGCAGCAGAGGGCAGAAGAAAATTCCAAGCCTGTGAGGAAGAGAGGAGTGTCAGAGACCTGGGAAGCATGGAGTGTAGGGTGCAGAGGCAAGGGAAAGAACTGTCTCCCTAAAAGTCATATGTGAAGACCTAACACGCTCCTCCTCCCCACATTCACACATGTGAGTGCACGCATGCGCGCACGCGCACACGCACACACGCACGCACGCACGCACGCACGCGCACGCACGCACGCACGCGCACACACACACACACACACACAGAGGCACATACACACACATATGCACACACACCACAGCACCTCAAAACATGACTGGGTTTAGAGGTGGAGTGTTAAAACAGGAATTCAGTTAGAAAGCGGTAGACTCAGGGTCAGCAGGGCAGGTTCTACTTCAGTACGAGTGATGTCCTTAAGTGAGTAGAACACAAACAGAACGGAAACTGTGTGAAGACTCAGGGACAGTGAGGCCAGCTGTAAACCAGGAAGAGAGCCATGGGGCAAATCCTGACTTTCGGGCTTTGGAAGGACCCAGCTTGCCAACATGGCGACTGTGGAGTTCGTTAGGCAAAGTGTCCCCTAAATGTGTAGTGTCATAGGAGATCAGTGCAGAGGGAGAATGAATAACGGAAGACCAGAGGATTCCCACCGTGGCGGCTCCCTCCCCAGATCTGGGAAGGGTTTGCAGAGAGAAAGACAGAACACCCCTGGCCCCACCACAGGGCCACTAAACATCAGAGGCCCTTCAACATGACCTAATCCAGCATGTCCCAAAGGGGAGGCGCATGTGGCCCCCATCCTTACCGTGGAACTTGAGAAGGCCCTCAGGGACTAGACAATAAAGTGCCCTGGGTACAGGTAAGAAAGTCTTCGCTTCCCAGCTCTCTTGCAGTATTCCTGAGGAAGCTAGGTGCCAGGATGGCTTTACTGCCCAACACCTACCAACCCCCACACTTCAAAACATTTTAATTTTTAAAGTGAATGCACACATATGAGTGCAGAGTCAAAGGAGGACACTGGGTACCCTGCTCTATCACTCCTCACCTTGGTCTTTTGAGATGGGGGGGGAGAGGGAAATCTCTCACCAAACTTAGGGTTAGGCTGGTGGCCAACAATATCCCTAGCGACCCCCTCATCTCCCTGAAGCACAGTGCTGAGGTTACAGGTGCACATGTGGCCACAATGGCTTATATGAGCATGCTGAGATCTGAACTTAAGGACTGTTTGGGACAGGATTGATTCAATTTTTCCAATAACTTATGACTTATATAAACTGGTACTAAGCTGGATGAGTGGCACACCCCTGTAGTCTCAGCACTCAGGGAGGCAGAGGCAGCTGAATCTTTGTGAGTTCAAGACCAGCCTGACAAATACAAAATGAGTTCAGGACAGCCAGGCTACATGGAGAAACCCTGTCTGGAAAAACCGAACCAAACCAAACCCAAACTGCAAATATAAACAAAATAATCAGGCACTAGTTTTCCATTTACGATAGTAAAATAAAGATGCTTTAAGTATACATTTCAGTAATTTCCTTACTTGTATGGGTATTCAAAAGGAAACATATATCTAAAGATTCAAAGCTAACATGGCTGGGGCCAGGTCATTCAAGGGACGGGAGATAAGAAACAGCCGTGATATAAAGGGGGAAAGGAGATTAATGAAATAAAACCGGTTAAATGTGGTGAGGTGTGAGAGGACAGGGTAGAGGAAGGAGTAGGGGAAGTAATAACTGACATAAAGGCCTTCTGAAAGGGTCATATAAAAGCCAACTGCTGCTTTTAGAAGCTTCTAAACTATCAGCATACACATGTACAAAAAGAGTTGAAATGGAGTTACCTTGTAATGGGGTGACAGTGCCTCCACTAGACACCACAGGATAACAAATTAAAAATCCAGTGCTACAAGTGGGTTACCTCTATTGGAGTGCTGACCAGTGAGGTCCCATTGACCTTCCAATAGGACAGGCTATTGCTAATGCTCTTGGTTACTTTCCAGGTCTTGATGGTGAAGATGCTATTACCGAAGACATCATAGAACATGAAGAAAACAAGCTCATGTTCTCTTGGAAGCTTTATCCTTTCTGGCTAACTTTCATGGTGCTAGAAGGTGTGATGCATGCTCCTGAAGTAGGAAAATAATCACTGCTTTCACCCATCTGTGGGCCCGGGAAGCTACAGCAATTCCTGGCCTGGCAGGACATGCCCATTGGTGCCATAATGGCACAAATGTCGTAGAAGTAACCAACCACTTACTGATCTGACTAAAGTTCTGCCCACAAAACGAAATCCATCCCTGGAACTGCTATTTGGGGCTAAGAACACGCGGCTAGACAGGCCATAGCTTCTACCACTACTACTCTGCAGAATGGGCATAGAATTAAGCTGACTCCTAACAACTTACTGTTATACCCACAATCAACGCATGCCTCAAACCGCAGCAGAGAAGCTTCTTTTTGCCGTTGACGGTGCTTAACAGAGACTCACAACTGGTCAAGGTGCAGAGAAAAAGAGACTTCGGAGGTCTTAGGGATATCTGTATCACACACGCTCGGGCACACACGCGCACGCACATACACCCCTCCCAAGGCTCCTGGATCATTGTGGTAAAAAAGAGTAGAGAGACTGTAAAAGCCAGGGGCAATGGACGACTGCAAAGAAAGTGTTTCTGGGACACAACAGGGCAGTTGCACATACAAACTCACAGCGTTGTGAGAGCATGCACAAAGACCTACCGAAGCTCAAGCCATACAAAGTCCCAGCGTGGAGAAGGGGGTGGGCATGAAGTCCCACTCCATCTAAGGATCCAATAGAAACTGGGAGCTACCAGGAGATGGAGAGTCAACCTTCTTTTAAGGGTGTGCCCCCTGGTGGGTCTAACACACGCCAGCGGTTGACCACACGCCCATGTGTATATGGCAGCCTTAATAAAACCCATTCTTCTTAGAAAAATAAAGACACAAAGTTGGGTAGGTATGGAATGGGGGGTTGAATCTGAGATGGGATGGAGAAAGAAGGTAAATGTTATCAAAATACAAGATATAAAATTATCAAAGAGTTAATATAATTTTTATGTATTTTATGTATTTGAGTGAATGGCAGCAAAGAATTTAAAAGACAATACTAAGTCAATAATGGCTTGGTGATGCCAAGATGTGCTAACGGGCTAGTAGGTGGGCAATTATGTGGACAGGCTGAGGATGGGAAACATATTTTCCTTACATATTTTGGCCATCCCCCCCAGCGCAGACACTCCCTCTTGGTCATTACACTATTTTCTTTAAAAACTCATCATTAGAGTCATTTTTCACAGTTGGAGATATAGCTCAGAAGCAGAGCCCTCACCTAGTAAGCACAAGGCCGTGGGTTTGATCTCAATATTAGGAGGAGGAAAAAATGGGAGTAGAATGTGGAGGGTTGCCACACTAACTCCAGAGTCTGTGTGAGCATAAAAATGTGCTATCTAAGCATAAAATTACGCTGCTAAGACGAGGAGACATGTTTCTCCTACGGGAATCCGCTCCCTGGAAGTCCCTGGATGTTCCCCCTGGCCATCTACGCCAAAAGGATGTACTCTGAAAATCCTGCTTTTTCAGATGAAGGATTGAATGAGCCTTTTGATATTTCTCTATGATTCCTGGTACAGCACAACTAACTATTTAAGGAAATATATCTTTGAGAGATTATTAAAAGCTTTCGCAAGAATAGAGTAAAAGAAAAATAAGTAATGAATCAGATTTAGTATTAGAAAGCATTACAAGAATAGTGAAAAAATAATGGGCTTCTATTTAGGAAAAAATAGCATAAGCAAGTACAGCAGGCTTGAGCATGCCTCCCTTTAGCGTCTTGTTTCTAAGGAAGATTATAAATCTTTAGCAAGACATATGGGAGGATGGTTGACCAAGGTGTATTTAGACTTTAATGTAGAAAAAGACTTTGGCAGGTATTTGACTTGGCTTGGAGGACTATTGCAGCTCCTGACTTTCCCCTTCACTAGTCAGTGATAATGAAACCACAGTTTGAGGTTTTTGTTTCTTGTTTGCGTTGATCAGAAAGTTTCTAGGCTGAGATTTCTTGTGGGTACTGCTTTACGCTTGGCTACACTTTCGAGTTAAAGCATAAACTTTGTATCCTTGGTAAAAGTTTGAATGTTCTGGAAAGCATGCCAACTTTAAGGTGCTTCCTTATGAAATCACTATAAAATTGTTAGCCTGACTTCAGTAAAATTACAGCAGAGTCAAAGTGATCTTGGTGTGGTCTCTGTCTGTCAACTCGCCTGAAACTGTGCCTTCCTGATATCCAAACCCTGATTCTCCCACGGACGCAGGATACCTGGCTGGGCTGGTCCGTGGCAGAGGGTATCCTAAAATCTAGACAGGCTAAATCTGTAATTTGTATATATATAAAAAAAAAAAAGACACTGTGCTTATCAAGAGGCAGCTCAAAAATCCCGGAAAACAGAATAAGCAAGTTCTAGATGAGGAAACCGAGGCTCTGGGAAGTCAGAGACCCCAGTATCCAGGTTTATTGAACTTCTAATGCATTGCTTAGAAACTAGCAGTTTCCCAGTAGATGGAACCTGGGCAGTGATACGCCACTGGCATTGACTCCATCATGTCAAAATAAGTAAGGAAAGACTCATGGGCCAGTCTAAGGTTTCTAAGTGTGCCTGTATAAAAGGATGGATGCCAGGAGCTAGAGTGGGATATATCAGGGGTGAAATACTTGGCTATCATGCACGAGGACCTGAGTCTGATCCCAAGAACCGCCACAGAAAAAAAAGTAAAACGAAATCCCATGATACAAATAGCTGGCCATCTTCAAAAACAAGAGGGAGTGAGGAAGGGAGAAAGGGAGGGAGAGAGCTACAGAGAACATTCGAGAAAGAAAGGGGGGATTAGAACAGGTATAAGAAACAACCCATTAAGTTTTTTTACTAGAAGGGAGAAATAGGGTAAAGGCACTGAAAAGAAAATACAAATCCATACTGGAACATACTTAAGGACAGAATCTGGGCCACATCAGAAATACTCACTACAGTTCAAGGCCAGATTTTTGAAGAGAATTCTACATAAAATCTCCTGTTTCATGATTAGATTAGACTAATCACATTTCATGTTAGACTAGACTGGGCATGGTGGCACACACCTCTGATCCCAGCACTTGGGAGGCAGAGGCAGGTAGATCTATATGAGTTCCAGGCCAGCCTGGTCTACATAGTGAGCTCCAGGATAGCCAAAGCTACATAGTGCTACCTTGCTCTAAGCTGCCTCAAAGAAAGAAAGAAACAAATAAACAAATATATGGGGCTGGAGAGATGGCTCAGTGCTTAAGAATACTGACTAATCTTTCAGAGGACCCAGGTTCAGTTCCCAGCCCCTACACAGTTGCTGATAACCATCTGCAGTTCCAGTTTCAGGGTATCTGATGCCCTCTTCTGCCCTCTGCAGGCAGCGCACAGACACATATGATGCACAGACATACATACAGAAGAAATACCACTATAGATAAAGTAAAATAAAAAGTACTGATGATCGCATTAGTCTTTTGGAATACTATGACAAAACACCTTTAGCTGATTAACAAGAACAACACAGATTTACTGCTCACAATTTAACAGGCCAGAAATCCAAGATTGAGGGGCTGGTAGATTCAGTGTCTGGTGAAACTCACTTCCTGGCTCATAGATGGCACCTCCTCACTATCCTCCCATGGTGAAAAGGCCGAGAAGCCTCCCTTAGCCCGCTTTTTAATGGTGGCTCCACTTTAAGACCAGATCTCCTTAATACTATTGAACTGGTGGTTCTGTTTCAATTCCAGAATTGCCTGGAGCTGGGGTCACGGTTTAATTCAGTCACTAGAACCTATATTTTAAAGAGCCAAGCAAGGTGGCATGGATATAATGCTAGACCCAGACAGGTGAGACAGGGCTCCTAAGGGTGTTCTGGCCTGCCTAGTGTACTAGGCGAGTTCCAGTGAAAGATCTTCCCTAAAAAATTTCTCTTTTTTGAAGAGTGGAAAGTTTCTGAGACACAGCAAGATTGTTCTCTTACATGCATGCACACACATGCATCTACACATACAAACTCACACTCGTGTGTACAAACACACAGAGAGACACAGAGAACGCATTTTAGGTAGAAACAAACATTTGACACTGTCGGGGGTGGGGTAATCCAGCGTCTTAGAAAGAGCACTGTGGCAGGGATGGAAGGGTTAGGGATGTAGCTGGGGGAGGGGGTAAACAAACCAGGACTGCAGCTGCCGCCTAAGCTGACTCTTGTCTGAGATCTCCAAGGTCTCCTGAAGGCAAAGAATAATCTAGAACACATGCTAAGTCCCCGTCTTCCAGACTAGCTACACCTGCTATCACCCATGCAGATTTTTTTTAAACAACAGGTCAGGGTCCTACAGCCAAAACACCCATGTCCACCACCAGGCAGGAAGTGGCTGGGGCCCTCCACCACACTGCCATGCTTACCAGGCCAGAGTTTGTGCGTAGATCAGTTCTAGAACATTCCTGGCAATGTCAAACTCCTGTAAGCTGAGACTGGTCATGAATCTCATCCCAATGAACCTGTGAACATGTACGGAGTTTAGTACTCAAACGCTTCGGAGACCGCCACCGACCAGGAAAAACAGCAGCAGCGACCCTCAATAGTTAAGAACGAAGTTGCAGGTCCCAGAGCAAAGGCTGAAGAAGCCCCAAGTACTCAGAAGCTCTCCAGTAGTTGAGGCAAGTGGGGAGATGCGGGAGTAACACTACACGGGCTAGCAGGGAGCTACTGCAGTAACTGTAAGCAATTCTGGAGGACACTGGGGGCCCTCCTTGCTCCAACCAGTCCACCTACTTTCTGGCTCATCCCATTCTTTGGTTCCTACTTCTTTCCCCATGAAGCAAATAAACTCCTGACACAAATGCATTTTAAAAAACTAATTCTTTTTTTTTTTTTTTTTTTTTTGGTGTTGAGCATGGAGCCTTTCATGAATTAAGCCAACTAAGCCACAGGCATGGTTACTGCTCCATAGCCAGTGATGATGGTCCCTGTTGTGCAAAGAACAGGTGCACCATATACTTTGGGGAAACTTGGTCTTTTTCTTTCTTGTTTTCTTTATATATTTATATGTATATATGTATGTATATATATTTAATTTTTGAGACTATCACACAATGCATTTTGATCTTATTTACTCTACCCCTCCTTCCATATCCACCCTCTCCACCATCACCTCCCTACCCACCCAACTTTGAATTCTTCTCTCTTGCCGTCAGGTCCAATTTGTGTTGCTCAGCTGCTCTGAGGAGTGGGGTTTGCCCTGGCACCTGGTTGACCTACCAGGGTTCACATTGCTTTTGTTGTTGTTGGGTTTTTTGTTTGTTTGTTTGTTTATTCTGGTTTTGGATTTTCGAGACAGGGTTTCTTTGGGTAGCACTGGCAGTCCTGGACCTAGCTCTTTAGCCCCAGGCTGGCCTCTAACTCACAAGATTGCCTCTGCCTTTTGAGTGCTGGGATTAAAGGTATGCTCCCCCACTGCCTGGCTAAGATTTTAGTTTTGTGGGTTTCTGCTTGTTTGTTTTTGTTTTGTTTTTCAAGTCAGGGTTTCTTTGTATATCCCTGGCTGTCCTGGAACTAGCTCTGTAGACCAGGTTGGCCTTGAACTCACAGAGATCAGCCTGTTTCTGCCTTCAGAGTGCTGGGATTAAAGGTGTGTGCCACACTGCCTGGCTCGCGTCTTTCTTTAACGTCACTTTCTTTTCTTTCCTCTTACTATTCCTGTTTTAACCCTTTGTTCAGGTGTCTGATATGTGTATGTGTGTATCTGCACATTTATGTGTGTGCACACACGGCACAGTGTGTCTATAGAAATCACAGGCCATCTCGGGTGTTAGCCCTCACACTCTACCTTGTTTGAGACAGAATCTTTTGGTGAGTTAGTGTTGTTTTTTTTTTTTTTGGGGGGGGGGGGTGTTTCTTCTCCTGTCTCCCCTAGGAGCACTGGGATTATGTATGTGCTACCATGACTGGCTTTATGTGGGTTCTGGGGATTCGAACTTAGGTCCTTGTGCTCATATGACAAATACTTCACTCAGTGAGTCACCTCTTCAAGCCAGATTTCTTTATCAAGGGAAGCTTCCATCTCCCCCAAATCTGTTAAACAACAAAAATGCTTCTCCCTTTTACATTCAGGCTCTGGACAGAGGCCAGAATAAAAGCAAGCTTGGACAGAACTGACGAAACCTGGCATTCAGCTTCCTCACAGAGAAACTCTGGCTTTATGTCACGTCACCTCACTCTGGAGAAGCTGGAGGGAAACACAGAGTGTCCAGGACTGGGGTGTGGCTCAGGGGGAGAGAACTTACAAGTCCCAGGCCTTGGGTTACAGCTCAGCAAATGCCACACCTAGAAAGAAGAGGTGTGTGCACATCAAACCACTATAAAGTGGATGAATGCGGAGGGCTAGGGTAGGGCTCAGGACTGGAAGGCTTACTTAGCACCACGAGGCCTGTGTCTCTCCCAACCACAGCACTGCAAAAAAATTAAATTAAAAAGATGCACTGTTGGGGTTGGTCTGGTGCTGTGTGTTCTAATGTTAATTATTTTGCTTCCCAGTGTCTGCGGGCTGTCTTTTACAAGCAGACACTCACGTACTCAAAATGATGCTGTGTATCCTTGCCCCCCCCCCCGCCAGATTATCCCTGAGTGGCTAAATAAAGTTGCCTACACACGTGGGCAACTCAGAAGTGAGGGAGGCAGAGCTAAGGTTCATGGGCTTGGAGGGCAGATGGATCACAGGAAGGCGAGAGACAAGTATCAGATACAAGAGAGCAGAAGGAAGCAGAGATGGCCAGGGGTTAGCATAAAGAAGAACCATGTGGCCGAGAGAAGTTTACTCTGAGGCTCAGTGGTGGAGAGCTACAGCCCAGATGAGAAACATGTGCGAGTATTTATGGGGTATTGGATGGAAAGTAGCTCAGCCAGGAGTTATTAGAGTAATTGACATAGGATGTGGGGCTGGGAGGTTAAAGACAGCTTAAAGGGATGGTTTCTGCCCAGCTCCAGTCTATAGAGATATTAAAAATCTAACAGGTGTCTGTGTCTTTTATTGATATGATAGCAGGTTAAATAATCAACTGCCATTATAATCTATGGCATTAATAACCAATTTTCTACAACAAAGCACATCTTGCCAATGGTCACAGTGCCTCAGTCCTGTACATCCACCTAACATAAAGACCAGTGGCTTAACTATATTTAAACAGTGGTCTAGGCATGTCCAGCGTCAGAAGCTGTCAAGGCGAGATCTCCTGCATACAAGCATTGTCTGCAAGGATCCCACTCATCTTAAACGGGGATCCTGTCTCCTGCACATCAGAACCATAGAGACTGCACTTTCTGGAGATGATAGAGCATGCCTATGTGTGGCAGTGTGTATGTAGAGACATCTGGGAGGGGAGTTCAGTCTGTCTGGGTGTGGCAGTACACACCTATAATCCCAGCGCTTGGAGGTTAAGGCAGGAGGTTTGCAAGGAGTCCAAGGCTGTTTTGTGCTATAAAACAAGTCTCCGCCTCAAAACAAACAAACAAGCAAACAAACAACATACCCACAAATATGGAGGTATATACACTGGAATATTACAACCATCTACAGTATATAAAGATTTTAGTGTGGGCTGGAGATAGCTCAGCTGTTAAGAGTACTGGCTGCTATTGCAAAAGACCAAGTTCAGTTCCCAGGACCTTCATTGAGGGGCTCATAATTGCCTGTTAGTTCCAGGGGTTTGACATCTTTTTTGGGTGCCTGCATGCACATGGTGCACATAATCTCACACACACACACAAACCTACACATAAACAATAAACAAACAAATAAACAAACAAGTCTTCAAAAATATTACACGAGTGGTTGGAGATCCAGCGCAGTGGTCCAGTGATTGCCCAGCATGTCTGAGGCCTTAGTTTCCATTTTCACATCACAGACAAAAAGAGAAAAGGAGAAAGGGAGAAACAGACCCCAAGTGGCTTGGTTTCTGTTTTAATTTTAGAATTTTTGTCCAATAAACTGTTCGTTAGGCTGAGCTGGAATGAAGTTAAGTTAGCTGAGAACAATGCGCTGAAGGACAATGGGCAGATTAGACACGCAGCAGACATGGCAGGGGCCCACACTTTCTGCTTAGCCAGGAATCAGGCTCTGGTTATAGCGCTACTCCCAAATGACAATGCTTACCTCCTCAGAAACTCCCCCAGCAAGGAGTCGGCCAAGGAGAACACGAAGTCCATGAGGAGGAGGCGGTAGATATCCTGGCCAATGAGAGTCTCCCAGCACTGGAAGGCAGACCGAAGTCAGGATCAGGGCTGGTGGCCCAGCTCAGAGCTCATGTGGGCAAAATTTGACCATACCCTGTGTACCCAGAAAAGCAGACTTAATCTGCAAAAACAGCCATCTGTGTGTGTGTGTGTGTGTGTGTGTTCTCTTTCTGCCCATACCCTGGTAAGGCTTACTGCCCACATGTACCAAAATCTTCCCATCTCATAGCCTCTACTTCTAGACCCCACCAGGAAAATAAGAAGCATGGAAAGCTAAGAATGTCCTTCTTTCTGCTTATTGATGTCTACGTTGTATAAATGTATGGAACTTACAAGTAATAAATGTTATTTTAAAAAGTGACTAGAGGTTTTCACAAGTTGGTCTAAGCTGGTGGACAACAACTTTTACAGGAAGCCAGGGCTATGACAGGACATCCTGGGGTCTTTCAGCTCTAGTTAAGGAGAAGAAAGAAGATTTCCATATGTAGCCTAAGGATTCATGGATGGATGGATGGGTAAACAGATGAGTAGAAGAATGGATAGATGGTAGATGAAGGGGGAAATATGGGTAAATGGATGAGTGAATGGGTAGACAGGTAGATAAATGGATGGATGGGAACATGACTCCATAAATGGATGCATCAGAAAGATACTTGGGTAGGTGGACACATGGATGGATGAATAGATGGATGGATATTAGGTGGATAGATGATAGTTGAATAAATGGATTTCTGGGTTAGTGAATGGATGGATGCGTACATAAATAAATGAATAGATGGATGGAAGAATAAATGGGTAGACAGACGCATAATGTGCTTTCTAACACCCTAACTTGGAAAGCTGGTTTTGAACATCTTTGATGATTAGGATTAGGTGAAGATATTGTGTTATACCAAAGAATCTGAGTCCAGTCAGAGCAGTGTTATTTCGGCCAGCATGGCCTTAGGCTAGCATGCCTTAGCACTGGAAGTGGAGTCAGAGAAATAAGAGATCTCTTACTCTGTTACTGGCCAATAGCTAAAAAACTCTGTATGATACAGGGGGTTATTTTTGGTTGTGGTTATAGGAAACTAGTGGTAGCAGCAGAGGCATTCCAAGGAGAGGGCCCTGGAACCAATGGGGTTAGCTTTCTCTTGAGGCAACATGGGGCACCACTGTCTCAGTGCAGGGACTAGACGCCCATGGTCTGAGGCAGGAGAAGGTGAAAAGCCATGGTGAGTGTGGGAAAGCCAGGGACAGTCAGGGCTAGGATGTGGGTGTGCAGGTGAGCTACATGTCTGTGTATCCGCAGAGTCCACAGTGTCTGGACAAAATGGAACAGCAAAGCTCAAGAAGGATCTTGTGCTCAGCCTCAGGCTATTGGGTTAGCGTCAGGATTGCTGTCTATTGTATTGATCCAAGTGCTCACACCACCCCTAATATTAAATAGTGCCCATCTTACAGATGCCAAGGCTGAAGCAAAAGAGACTGAGCGTATTTGGTCAGCATCTCAACTTTTCCACAGAGCCTCCCTGCCTTATGCTGCCTCCCAGGCCAGCTTCTTTCTTCCCCTCTTCCCCCCAAATGGACGCATATTAATCTCACCTCTTCACCAGACAGGGCCACGATGTTGAGCCAATAGTAACAAAGAATCCCAACAATGGAGATCTTCAGTAGAATGTTTCTAAACAACAGAAGAGAAGACGGCTCTGGTCACCTTCATTGGTCACCCTCATTGGCGGTCTCTTATTTGCTGTAGTCACTCAATGAGACAGATGTTTCTGCCTACCTAGCATCAAGGCTGGATGTGCTCATAAGTCAAGGTTTAGCAGGTGAACTGGGAGCCTGTGTGCCTTGTGTCACTTCTGGCTTTGAGCGCTGCACGCCACCCTGAGACCTTCCAGAACCTGCTGTCCTTTGCCAGGGCAGCCAGCACTAGCTCAGATGTGCACTGATGACTCGGCTTGGGTCCCTTGGTGACTAACACACATGCAACCCTCTTTCCAGTCTATAATGTACGTGAAACACTGGCAAGAAGCAAACCTTTATGTCTCATGCCACCGAGACTTGGGGAGGATTGTTACCGCAGCAAAACTTAATCCATTCTGATTAATACACTCTCTTCTCTTGACCCTGCAAATGAACTCTCTTCTGTTCTCCCATTACAACCCATTATACTAATAAGAAATGTGCTTAATATTTATCTATTGAAGGCTTACCCAAGATGCTCTACTGAGTCCATTACTGAACCATCTCCCTTAACCTTTGTAACTCTATCCCAGGTGGTATATAATATCCGTCTTACCCAAACTTCAAGCAATTCCTAATATTTACTCCTCTATGCATGCCCAATATATTAGTTCCTTTTCTCATTGCTGTGACCAAATACTGATAAGTGAGTTTTGTTTTGCTGGGCTCACAGTTTGAGAGGACAGTCCATCATGGAAAGGAAGACGTGGCAGCAGGAACATGAGCAGCTGGTCACATTGCATACATACACAGTCAGGAAGCAGAGAGAGGCGGATCCTGTGCTCAGCTTGTTCTTTGCTTTTTATTCAGTCTGGGAACCTAGCCCACAGGATTGGTGGCACCCACAGTTAGCATGGGTCTCCCCACTTCCATTAACCAAATCTAGAAGCTCCCTTGCAGACATACCCAGAGACCTGTCTGCTAAATGCTTATAGATCATGTGAACCATCAACACCTAAGAAAGTGGGTGGATTGGGAGGAATAATGATGGTACGAGAATCACTTATGGTTAGAACTTTCATAATATAAATCGAAAATAACTGGCTCACTGATTTATCGATTCATTCATTCACTAATTATCCTTGAGCACCTGGCGTGCCCCAGGCACTGTGCGCAATAGAACAATTTCCCCATACACTCCGTGTGTAGGTGTGCTTTTGTTTTGTTTTGTTTTGTTTCATGTGACACACACACACACATGCACACTGCTGGGAGAGATAACAGATAAAACACTAAGAAGTGGAAGAAAATGAAAATGTAAGGAATTAGGGGGGTAGGAAAGAACTACATGAAATGACAACACTTGAGTAGAAGCAAAAATGAAGTCAGGAAGTGAGCCCCAGGGATCAGGGCTCCGGAGGGGATCAGGAGGGTACTTTATGTGCAGATCCAGGGCCAAAGGGGGGGGGCGCACTAGCCAGGAAGAGGCTGCAAGGACAAAAACTGGGTAGCTTTGGTTTTTTGCTTATCAAACACTGGCCCCGTCTCTTTTACATACGAATGGACATCTCCAAGGGGCGCCACCTTTGAGCCAATGAGTCGCCAGGAACATCCTGCCTTCTGTTCTGATAGATGAACTACAAAAATACACCTTCTCCTCCTGCATGAGGAGGAGTGCCAGGTGGGTACCAGTGGGTGCCAGAGCTCCTCAGTCAGGACTCCTTGTACAGGGCCTGCACATCTGTGCGGTGACACTTGAGAATTAGGTTAATCTCCAGGCCAACAGCCATTGAGAAAGTCACCATCTTGTAAAAAAAGGCAGCTGTACTCTCTAGTCACACTTTCCCAGGGTTCTCTGAAGGCTGCTGTGCTGAATAGTTTTATGTCAACTTCACACGAGCTAAAGTCATCTGAGAGGAGGGAACCTCAATTAATAAAATGCCTCCGTAAGATCGGGCTGCAGGCAAGCCCGTAGGGTACTTTTTTAATCAGTAATTAATAAGGGAAGGCACAATCCATTAATGGTGGGTGGGGCCACCTCTGGGCTGGTGATCCTAGGCTCTATAAGAATGCCAGCTGAGCAAGCCATGGGGAGCAAACCAGTGAGCAGTAGCTCTCCATGGCCTCTGAATCAGTTCCTGGATGCCATGCTTGAGTTCCTGTCCTGACTTCCTTGAGTGATGAACAGTGATGCGAAAGTGGAAGCCAAAGAAACCCTTTCCTTCCAACTTGCTGCCAACCCATTACATGATACTTGATTCCTGGGATGCCTTCCTTTGGGAACAGACCTTTGACATTCGAATGGAACTCCTCCTGGCTCCAGGAAATGAGCTAAGAGTAGGTGCAGTACACCTACCGGATCAGGAGGACGTAGACTTCCTGCCTCGGTATCTCATACGGCTCCACCAGACGGAACATGGAGTAGAATCGAGGCACGGCCAGGTTGATGCAGGACACAACAAACGGCAGTAACAGCACCGCCCCAGGGTTCCTGTGTGTCTTCAAGAACTGCAGGGTTGGAGGATACGCCTGAGAAATCCACGGAGCTGTGGACCCTCTCCACACATTCAGAGGCTCAGAGGCATACTGAGTCTCAGAGAAGTCTGTTTTCCCAGGGTCACCCAGTAAGAAACCATTAGGTCATAAAAGAGTGTGGGTTAGTTTTTCTGGTCAACTTAACACAACCCAGAGTCAAATGCCAAGGGGGAACTTCAGTTGGGGAATTGCCTGGATCAGACTGGCCTGTGGGTATGTGTGCGGGATATCGTCCTGACTGTTAACTGGTGCAGGAGAGCGAAGCCCACTGTGGGCAGCGTCGCCCCTGGTGTTCCTGGGCTGTAGAAGAAGGCTGGCTAAGCGTGAGCCTGTGAGGGAGCCATCAAACAGTGTTTATCCACGGTTCCTGCCTCTGCTCTACCTCTGCCCATCAGCAGCCCAGTCCTGCCCAGCTCTCAGCCATGACCCTTAGGGTTACCTCGGAGTTATACTCAGCCAAGTAGTATACGGCCACACAGCAGGCTGCGGCCACTCCGGTAGAGACGAGCCAGGCGGCTACATGAGCAGAAAAGTGAGTCAGCTGCTGGTTGAGCGTGAGCCTTTCATTCTCCTGGCGGATCTCAGACAGGTTCTCCTGCAAGTGCCAGACAGTCAAAAGGACACACTGGCCACTGACTGTCAGTGGACATCCTCAGACATGGGCCAGCCCAGACCACACAAAAGCTGGAGGGTTAAGTCTGTAATCAAGGGGGATCATGGGAGACCAAGGGAGAGTCTCAGGACGGCAGAGAAGCCTAAGGACTTCAAACTCTATTTCTATCTTAAGAGGAACAGAAAGATGAAATAAGGCTGAGGTCATGGTGTGCTTCCTCTCTCTGTCCTTTCTTTCTCTTTTCCCCTTTCCTTCCTTCCCCATTCTCTATCTTCCTCCCTTCTCTTCCTCCTTTCCTCTCTCCCTCCTTCCCTCAGTCACTCCCTTCCTACCTTTTTCCCTTTTATCTTTGTGCTTGGGAAAAACAAGGCCTTGCTATGAAGCATAGCCTGCCCTTAAACACGTAATCCTCCAGGCTCTGCCTCCTCAGGATGACAGTGTACAACATATAAAACACTCAAATAGGAGTCCTTTATTTGATGAACAAGGCTGAGGAAGAAGTCAAAGCTGTTGTCAGAGCCCATTTATTGTTAATTTATAATTACTGTTCTCTTTTTATTTGTTTTATTTTATGGTGGGCTTTGTTGTTTTGTTTTGGTTTTTTTTTTGAAACAAGGTTTCACCTTGTAGCCTTGGCTGACCTAGAACTCATTAATTTGTAGATCTGCTTCTCAGATACTGGGATTAAAGCCATGGGCCACCACATCTGGCCGATTCACTCTTTTTAAAAATAAGCTTGCCTCTGTAGACCAGGGCAGCTCAGCCTCTGCCTCTGGCATCAAGACTGTCCTTTTCTTGTATATGGGGTGCCTCATGGCATCCCAAACCTCCACCCACTCAACACCATTATACCTTTAACCCTAATTGTAGAAACTGAAAGAGGTCTTCAGAGATAGCCCAACGGCCCCCTGAGGGCCCAGTTGCTCCAGATGGAAAAACCACTGCTTAGGGGAGAATGTTTAGCATGGCAGTCTGGGGTCAAGAAGTGCATGTGTTTTCAGATGACTTGCTAAGCGGGCCTCAGTGAAGGCTGAGCCAATCACAGAGCCTGACATGACAGAGAGGGTGCATTTCCACACACACTGGCTGATGCTGAGTATCACCCATAACTTACTATCTTACAGACAAAGGTCTAATCTCAGCATCAGGGAGCCTGAGGCAGGAGGATCTTAAATACCAGGTCAGCTTGTGATACACATGAAACCCCCCTCTCTCTTATTTAATTTAATTTTTTGTTTTTTGTTTTTGTGGGTTTCTCTGTGTAGTCCTGGTTGTCCTAGAACTTGCTCTATAGTCCAGGCTGGCCTCAGATTCACAGAGATCCACCTGCCTCTGCCTAAGGAGTGCTAGAATTAGAGATGTGCATGCTGTTGCCCTGGGTGAGACCCTATTTCAAAAGAAAGAGAAAGGGAAATGGAAAAGTGGCAGGGGAGTGGGGAGGAAGAGGAAAAAAGCTATAGATACACAGGGGAGGCAGAGAGCTGGTGGAGGCCTCTGGAGTCTGGGCCTTACCCTGATCTCGGTGCTCAGATTCTTCTGTTTTAGCTTTACAGCTTTCTCATGGGTGACAGTGAAGTCCCAGCAGAAGATGAGCTTTGCAATCCCTCTGGAGTATATGTGGGGGTTGATGAAGTTGTTCCGGAAGTACTTGGCCATGCTGGGGAAGGTAGAAGCCAAAACGTCCTAGCATTATTATGGAGGTATTGAGGCATGCAGGGAGCAGGCACTAGTCACTCACTGATAGTGGAGGGCCACAAGAACACTCCAAATTCTTCTCTTGAAGAAAGAAGAATTACCAGCACGGTGTTGTACAGGTGATGGGAACAGACAGGCGCAGCTTGTAAGCCTGCATTCTCCCAACAGGGAGCTTTGCCCCATTAAGTATGAAGCTGAGCCTCAGTTTCCACATCTGTGTGATGGGGACAGCAATAGGACAGCCTCACAGAGATATTATGAGAATACCGTCCATGTCGCTACAACAAATGATCACCAAGCTATTGCTTAACACACAACAGGACCATAATCTCACATCTCTGGGGTCGAATTTTAGAAGTGGCAGGAGATATGCTAGCTGTCCAAATGTGAGCACCCAAGTTTGGACCCCCAGAGTCAAAAAAGGAGATGGATACATCTAAGAAGAGACCCAAGTGAGCACACATGCATGGTGCATGCACAGACAGACAGACAGACACACACACACACACACACACACACACACGGTGTAGGGCTAATAGCAAATGTCACAGGTTGGCCTCCTTCTGAAGGGTCTAGAACTGACCCCATTCCCTCATCTTCTCCAGCTTCCAGAGGCTTCCCTCTGCCCTTTGCTTGCAGCCCCTTCTTCACTTCAAGACCAGCAGATAACAGGTTCCTTCCCTCCCTCTCACCTCTCTCTTTCTTGTTAAGGATCCCTGTGATTCTATTGGACCCACCTGGATAATCCAAGACACACCCACCCCCCACTTTTAAGATCTTTATAATCACATTGGTAGAGTCCATGGGTTGTTTTGTTTTTGAGACAAATGTCCCCGTGTAGCTCAAGCTAGCCTGGAACTCACTATGTAGCTCAAACTTGCAAAGGTTATCTTAAAGAATTGCAGCTGTCCACCTCCTTGGCCAGAGCCCCTTTGCCTTGTGCCATGGTTAATCTTTGCCAACTTGATTAAACTAAGAGATACCTACATTTACTAAATCACACTTTGGGGTGTCGATGAGGATGTTTCCAGAGATGAAACCTAACTAAAGGAGAAAGGGCCACCATGAAAGTGTTCGGAACATGGCAGTGCTCCAGATGAGACAAAAATGGGAGGAGGAGGCTGGCCAGCACAGCTGGCTACTGAAAGGTAAGCAGCTTTATTCCTTTACCAACTGTTCTGCTTCACCTTGGCCCAGGGACTATAGATCCCGGTGACCACAGACACACACCTTTGAGCTGTGTATTGCAACAGCTTTGTCACAGTGATGGAGAGGAACACACTACACAAAACAGCATGTCCAGGGGTTCTAGGACTTAGGAATTGGGAATCCTGGGGGGGACATTAGTAAAAAACAAAACAAAACAAAAAAACCGCAGGAGTCACGGCAGGAGGAATTCATTAGCCTCTGTTGTGAGACAATGGAGTGCTTCAGAGAGGGAGCCCCTTGGCACATAGCTGGGTATGTTGTCAATATGCAGTGAAACCAGGAATACCCTCCCACAATGCATTGCCCCTGGGTGACAGCTGAAAGAACGTGTTCTAGTTTGATAAGTCTCAGTGATATCCCATTTTTTTCTATGAACAATGATGCTGGCAGGTGAATTATGAGGCACCCAAATTCAGACTTGAAAGCTGTAAGATCAGCATATGACTGTATTTGGAGACACGGTGTTTTAAAAAGTGGTAGTCAGAGTAAAATGAAGACTTCAGGGTGGGTCCTGATCGAATATGTTGCCATTCTTATTAGGAGAAATTAGGCCTGGGATGCAGTTCCTCTCCAGAACTGCAAAAGAAAATGGGAGAAGGAGGAAGGAGAGGAGGAAGAGGAAGAGGAAAAATAGGAAGAGGGGGAGGAAGAGAAAAGATAGAAGGAGGAAAGTAGGTAGAGAGGAGAGAGGTATTTAGAACCAGAAAGTGAAAGGCAAAGTGAAGACAGGGAGAAGGTGGCACCCTAGTCAGCTTTCAATCAGCTTATACAGAGAGTTTTGTCTTGGTTCACAGATTTAGATGCTTCTGTCAAAGTCTAGTTGGCTTGCAGCTCTGGACCCATGAAGGATGCCTCATGACCTGTAAGAGGGCCCTGAACAAATCTGCTCAGCCCATAGCCAGGAAGTGGAAAATCTAGAGCAGAAGGGGTTAAGGCCCCACAATGACCCAAAGGTCTCCCATCAGACCCCACCTCTCACATCCTAGATCCAAGCAATGGCTACTGTCTTCTATAAGCTAAGGAGAGACTACCTCAGAAGAAACCAACTTGGCTAGCATCTTTGTCTAGGACTACTGGCTTCCAAACCTGGGAGAAGACAGGTTTCTGTTTCCCTAACCATCCATGGCACAGTCCTCTGAAAGTGAATACAGAGGCTAACACACTCCTGTGCTCACTTTCCACCTGGACCTCCTCTCTACCAACCCTCCTGCTAGACCCTACCTGGTCTAGCTTGTGGAATTGCTCTCCTGTCTCGTCCGTTTTCAGACTGATCGCCTGAGGGCCCATGAACACCCACCTCTCTTCTTCCCTCCCTCCCTCCCATATTCTGCACTGCAAGGCAAGGAGTGCACAGATGGCAGTAGGAAGTCAGCACAGCAGGGAAGCTGTGCTCTGGGTTGGCTTCCTTTTAGAGACCAGGTCTCACTCTGTGGCCCAGGCTGGCCTTGAGCTCAAAATCCTCCTCCTTTACCATCCCAAAGGCTAGGATGATGGATTTTCACCACTATACCCAGCTTCCCGGGTTACTGCTGGAGTTTCTCGGAGTTTGCTTAAATCTAAGATGAGCCTTAGGGGCTGGGGAGGCAGCTCAGATAGTGAAGTGTTTGCCAACCACGAACAGAGTTCGATTCCTAGAACCCATGTAAAAAGTAACCCGAGTATGGTGGTAAACACTTACAATCTCCGCACTGGGGAAGCAGGGACACTTGAGTCCCTGGAACTCATCCAAGCCAGAGGGAGACCCTATTTCAAAAAACAAAGCAAGGGGCTGGAGAGATGGCTCAGCCGTTGAGAGCACTGACTGCTCTTCCAGAGGTCCTGAGTTCAATCCCTAGCAACCACATGGTGGCTCACAGCCAGCTGTGATGGGATCTGATTCCCTGTCTGGTATGTATGAAAACAGGGCACTCATAGACATAAAATAAAAATAAAATCTTAAGAAAAAAAAAAAAAACACTACCAAAAAGAAAATACAACAAAACAAAAAAAATAAGGAAAAGTACTTGAGGAACGACATCCAAAGTTGTCTCCTGACCCCCACAAATGTACAGACACGTGTACATACAAAGGCACACATGTGCACGCATACAAATAAAAGAAGCCTTAGAATCGGGCCAGAGTCAATACCTGAAGAGCAGACTGAAGAAGCAGACGACCAGGCAGGCTCCGATTGTGAAGATGTAGGCCAATTGCATATTGTAAGATGCTCTGCCTGTCCCGTGCCGGATGGTAGAGTTAGTGTAAAAGCCATAGTACATCACCGTGTCCCTAAAATAACCCTGCCGGGAACAGTAAAGAGATCCGAGTTCAGTGGTTCAGTAAGTGGCTGTTCTGCAGTTATTCAGACATTCATGGACACTTCGGGGCATCCCAGGAGATCAGCTCTGGGGCTGCTGAAGATAGCACCAACTGCAGAAGGAAGACAATTAGAGACGACACAACATTTTCCATGCCTGCATAGCAGCAGATGCCACTTTTTGTAATGAGGAGAAAATGACATATCTCTGTAGACTATTTTCTTCCCATATAAACATCCACCCAGCAACTGATCAATCAGTAGATAAATGATAAATACTAGGTAAATAAGCAATCCATAAAGACTGGAAAAATGATTCTTTAAAAATAAAAGAGGGCTGGCATGCCCTTTATCCGCACAGCCCTTGCCTGGAATGTTCAAAGTCTGAGGTTTGGTTTCCCTACATGATAAAAAAAATAAAATAAAATACATAAAAAGCTTATAAAAAGGGTTAGGGTTATATTTTAAGCTTTCTTTTGCAATTTTTTGTTTGTTTGGTTTTTTGCTTTACCATGCATCTTGGGAAGTTTTATAAATCCATGTTCTTCTTAGTATCAGACAGAGAAGATCAATCCAGCTGCCTGTTGAAGCAACTAACCTCTACCCCATGAGCTGACCTTGAAGAGGTTTCTGCCCTCAGATTCTTTACAGCAGTTAAAACTACACCCCAAGGAAATTGCCTTTGCATCTCTATGATAAGAGTGCTTTTTACTTGTGTGTGTGCATGTGTGTGTATGTGGTGATTAAAAAAAGAATTAAAGAAGGAAGACATTCTCAGACATCAGCTCATTTTACTATGAAAACTACGAATCCATTCCCTATTATCTCTAGGCACAATGGTGCATGTCTTTAATCCCAGCACTTGAGAGGCAGAGGCAGGTGGATCCCTGTGAGTTCAAGGCCAGCCTGGACCAGGACAGTCCAGGCTGTGTTACACAGAGAAACCCTGTCTCAAAACAAAAAAAAAAAAAAACAAAACAAAAACAAACAAACAAAAAACCCCCAAAACCAAAACAAAAAACCAAACCTAAAAAAACAAACAAAAACTTCAACCATTCCTGTGGTCACATCACCATTATAATATTTAACAAGATTAAGAATAAATTTCCAGCAACAGAACAAGAAAATTTGAACACAGGGAACTTCCCAGAGACTCATACTCCAACCAAGGACTATTCATGGAGATAACCCAGAACCCCTGCACAGATGTAGCCCAGGGCAGTTCAGAGTCCAATTGGGTTACATAGTAATGGGAAGAGGGACTGCCTCTGACATAAACTGATTGGCCTGCTCTTTGATCACCTCCCCTGAGGGGGGAGCAGCCTTACCAGGCCACAGAAGAAGACAATGCAGCCACTCCTGATGTGATCTGATAGACTAAGATCAGAAGGAAGGAGAGGAGAGCCTCCCCTATTAGTGGACTTGGGGAGGGGTGTGCATGCAGTGTAAGCCCTGGGGTCTCACAGCTCAGGAGTTCAATCGCGCCCTTCCCAGAAACTCCCCCAGACCAAGACTCGTTGCAAAAGCAAGAGGTTTATTAACCATTGTACAACGGGGTCACCCCTGCTGGTCAGCAAAGAGTGGCACCAGGAGACAAAGGCCTTTAGGTTTTTAAAAGAAAAATTGCGGGAGATTTGAAGTTGCAGTTTTGGCAATTTAGGATTGGATGAGGAAGCTATAAAGTAAGATAATTGGTTAGTCTTAGGTGCTCAAGCTTGGCCAGTCCTGCCAAGTGTGGATGCAGCTGCAATTGAAGGTGGGGGTGGTTAGCTCATCCTTGAAGATTAGGGCTGCGGGCTCTTGGCTGAACGTCAAAAGCTACTCAGAAGAAGTCTAGGTTTGTTGCTAAGAAACAATATCTCAAGGACAAGGGTCTGGTCGTTCTTTTGCTGAGTGAAGGTCATTGCTTGCTTGCCCTTTTTTTTATATCTGTCCTCACAGATAGGGTCACATTCCTACACTCTCTGGAAAGGTACTAAGAGGCTTTAGCTTAACCTGGACCTAAAATTCAAAACTATAGGCTAGAGGACGTATAGGTTACAAAGTTAGCCTAACCCTTTCAGCAGAAAGGGGAGGTAGGGTGGGACCGGGAGGGGAGGAGGGAGGGGCTTATGGGGGGATACAAAATGAATAAAGTGTAAATAATAATAATAATAATAATAATAATAATAATAAAAAGAAAAAAAAGAATAAATTTCCAAGGATAGAGTGATGACTCTGCAAATAAGAGCACTTGAGTTCAGTTCCTAGCACCCATGTCTGGCAGCTCACAGCCACCCATAACCCCAGCTCCAGGAGATCTGATGCTCTCTTCTGGCCTGTGTAGGTACCTATACATATGTGAACATACACCCACACAGACACACACACATACACATAAATTCTCCCTCCCCTGATGGAGAATTAGACAAAAGAAAAAAGGGAGAACAGACTTTCCTTCATTTTTCTCCGTAGTAGGAATTTCTCAGAAGAGGACTGACTGTATTTTGTAGAAATAAAGAAAAAGAAGCAGCGACTTCTAACCCAGTGTGTCCACTGAGAAATGCGAAGGGGAGAGAGAACAGTGGGCAGCCTGTAAGGAACACTCATCTCTCCTAAGAAGCAGAAGGATGGAGTGCCTGGTTCATGCACAGATGGTTCAGTGTGCAAAGAAATGGAGTGTGGCAAAACACCCCTTGACACTGGTTCCTGACCTCTGGCTGTTTCAGCGGCTCACCTCACAAGGCCATGCACTCGGTGCTTGAGGGAGAGCCAATCACTCCTCTGTCAGGCAGAATGAAAGGTCCGGGTAACTGTGAGGCAAGCCCTGGGATTCCATGGCGTCGCACTTGGAACTTACCGCCCCTGTGAAAAACTCCAAGCCCGTGAACTGGAGGGTGTTCCTCTCACCCACGGTGAACTGTGGGATGATGATGAAGCTGAAGTTCATGACGAAGGAGAAGATGTTAAACTTCAGAAGCCACCTCAGGAAGCTGAAATAGGACAGGACGCTAGTTCCAAACTTGCCTCCGATGACCTTGAATCTCTTCTGCCACAAGCTGATGGAATTGAGCTCTGAGAGGCTGCTCTTGGCTCTACGGTAGGCCTGGAGGGGGCGGCAAAGACGAATCTTGATTCTCACTAAACAAGTGGCTCCTCCCTGGGTGTTCGTAGTAGCCAAACAGCCCTGCTTCCGAGGCAGCTTCGAGGTGCACTTACAAAGATGGCGTTGCTCGTGTTCACAGCGACCCTCTCGGGTACCCCTACTATCACCTTCCCAGGTTGTGCTTCCAATGGCCAAACTGGCCTCTAACATCCTACCTTCCCGGTTCCCACCATTTTACTCCCGCAGCTATGTGTTAGAGCATAGAGTCTCAAAGTTAGCTCCCCTTCCATTCTCCCCTTCCTTCCTCCCCTAATCCATGATCTCACTGCTGTCACTCTTGCTGAGTGACCCTTCCCTCCATAGCCTTCCCATCCTGACCTTTGACTGCGACGCTGTCAGAGTTTAGCCCATTCACAATGAGATGCAAATCAGTTTACCCATGTAGATGATCTCCAAAAAGAAATAAATATAAAACTGCTGATTTATGCAGCCGCTCCCTTCCAGTTATGTGTGCTGGTTAGTTTTTGTCAACCTGACACAAACCTAGTTGTATGTAGGAATTGGAGACCTCAATTGAGGAACTGCCCCCATCAGATTGTTTGTAGCCAAATCTTCTGTGGGGGCATTTGTCTGAATAATTGGAGTGGAGTGGGAAGCTCACTGTGGGCTGTGTTACTCCCGGGCAGGTGGTCCTGAGCCAGATAAGAAAGCAGGCCTTGCAAGCCATGAGAAGCAGCACTCCTCCTCAGCTTCTGCCTCACTTCCTGCCTCCAAGTTCCTGCCTTGAGTTCCTGCCCTGGAGTCCCTTCACCATGGACTGTGATCTCAGAAATATAAGCCAAATAAACTCTTCCTCCCCAAGTTGCTTTTGCTTATGGTGCTTTATTATAATAGTAACAAAGCAGAAAGCAAACTAGCACAGTATATAATGAAAGGAAATGAAATCAGTACACCAGCAGAGTTCCTGTAAGCACCATAGGCAAGAGCTAAGATACAGAATTAACCCAGGAGTCCATAGATGTGTTAACTGGTCTTTGCTACTTTGTGGCTTCTTCTTTGTTCCACCCTTGATTTCCCCAGCTTCACTCCCTAACACTAGACAGGAGAAAAACAAGGATAGACGGGAGAGAGGAAATGGGAAAATTTCTGAATCTAATTTCTTTCGTTCTGTTTCCTACTTGATCATAGCTACTAGCAAATGCAACCAATCCCTCTAAATGACCACCAACCAGGCCTCTCCAGGGCCCTTGCATTTATGTACCCTCTGAAAAGTTCCCAGAATTCCAAATGTCACACAATTGCAGAAATTATCTGCAGCCGGCAAGACTATGCTTCTGCTAGAGCACGAGGCAAATCATAGTCAGCTGCTTCAGACAGTCGGAAACAGCCTCACCTCCCTACACCTGGGATTAAACAAAACAAAACAAAGCACAATCGTTTAAAAAAAAAAAAAAAAACATGATTCCAGAATTCTTAAAAATGTCATTGCACGGATGGGTAAAGACAATGCAGTGTGTGTGTGTGTGTGTGTGTGTGTGTGTGTGTGTGTGCACGCACGCATCAGCTACAAAGAATGAAACCTCATCATTTGCTGCAATGTGGATAGAACTAGAGAACATTATGTAAAATCCAGACACAGAGAGACAAATATTGTATGTTCCCCTCTCATTTGTGGAAGAATGTAGACTAGTGATTACTAAAGGCTGGGATAGAGAGGGACTGGGATAAAGACAGACTGAATGCAGATGGTTCACAGTGGAGTGACTGCAGCTCACGATAGCCTAGCATGTGTTTTATAAGGATCTAGGAGGGAGCACCTCAAGGGCCACAGTAGAGTGAGTGCATGCTTAGCATATGCAGGCCGTGGGTTCAACCCTCAGCACTGGAAAGGAAGAAAGACAGGAAAGGTGGTGGAATGAGGGAAGAAAAGAAGCAAAGAAGGCAGGAAGGAAGAAGAGAGGAAGGAAGGAAAGTGTGGGATGCCATCCTCTGTGTATGGCACGGCCTTTGCACTCTTAAACTCTCTCAGCAGCTGTGAGCACTCTAAAGAGAGCTGTGTAAGACTGGACCCATTTACTTTCCACGGTGGACAAGAGGCCTGGCTCCTCCCATAGGCAGTTAACAGCTGCTGGGGAGAGGGGCACCCATGCAAGGCAGTTTAGGGTTGCTGAGGAGAGAGATGTCTTCAGTGGTGAAGCAGCCTGCAAGTCGCCCAATGCCCGGGAGGTAATCGTAGCTAAACTGACTGGGTTCACCAAGCTAATTGTCTGCCGTGAACAGAAGTTTGTTCATCTCCTCAGGAAAAGTTCACACACCAGGAGGACAGGGACAGGAAAATGCTAACTAACTGGACTTGATCCTCAAAGGCTGTGTGCAGATGTCGAAATAGCACATATTGCAGCAGGAACATACAAATTAAATGTTAAGAGAAAAACACCTCGGTTGTTTGAGATCAGGTATCACTATGCAGTCCTGGGTGACCTAGAACTCACTATGAAGACCAGGCTGGCCTCCAGCTCAGAGACCTGCCTGCCTCTGCCTCTCTACTGGGATTAAAGGCATGGAAAAAAAATGTTTTTAAAAGTTCATTTACCAGCCAGGGCACGGTGGTAATCCCAGCACTTGGGGAGGCAGAGGCAGGCAGATCTTGAGGCCAGCCTGGTCTACAACGGGAGTCCAGGACAGCCAAAAGGCTACACAGAGAAACCCTGTCTCAAAAAAAAAAAAAAAAAAAAAAAAAAAAGCTGACATACCAGTGAAAGCGAGCTCAGACACTGAGCACAGCAGTTAACCTCCAGGATGCCATGGGACTGTTTACTCTTTTCTTTGTCGACTATTTTTCTGTGGAAAACAGTAGGAGAAAAATAAAGGACATCATTTCCACAAAAAACCTCTCCGTTCCTGGACATGGAGACCCCATCTTGTAGTCCCACCCTCTCTGGTGGCCAAAACAGAATCCCATAATCCCAGGTCTCAAGGGAATTGGCACTGGAATTACAAAAGGGTGATCACTTGTGTCAGCTTGTCCATGGGTTCTGGTGATGTAAGTTGGGTCCTCATGCTTGTGTGGTGTCATTTTCCAACTGCGCTTTCTCTCCAAACGTCTCCCTTTTGTTTTTTTGTTCTGTTTTTCTTTGCTTCACTTTGTTTTTAGCAAATTCTTAATTTAGAGTGGTTTGAAATTTGCAGCAAGCTTTCAGGCTGTGTAGAGTGTTCCCACATGCCCCTCACAGGTTTCCCTGTTAACTCTTAACTTTCCATTGGTAGGTGAGGTGGCTTGAATGAGATAATCCCCAGAGTTTGGGGGCGTTTGGACACACGGTTCCCAGTTAGCCGCACTCTTTGGGAAGTGTGGTCTTGCTGAATGAGGTACATCACTGTGGGTGGGCTCGGAGGTTTCAAAGACTCGGGCCATTCCCAGTTGCTCTCCCAGCCTGTGGTTCAAGATGAGATCCGCCAGCTACTGTTCCAGCCACCATCCCTTCCCTCTGCCATGATGGACTCTAACCCTATAGGACTGTGAGCCCAAATAAACTCTCCTGAGCAGCTTCTGCCGTGGTGTTTTATCACGCCAGCAGTAAAGTAACGAGTAGAGAAAGTTTGTCAAAACAAAGCCAGCACTTGTGTGTCCTGGTACCTCGACTCCCAAGGCTTGCTTCAGAGGGTCCCAATTTCTCCTCCCAGCCCCCCTCCAGCCCCACACATTACATTTGCCATCCTTCGTCTTTCCAATGCTCTACTTCATATTAAGTTCTCGGGCTCTCCTTGCATTTGGTGACCTGAAGATGTCAGAGTCAGAGATTTCAGAGAATCTGCCTGATGAATATCTCTGGTTAGACCAGGGTCAGGGCTTTAGGAGAGAGGATCACAGAAGGCACTGGCCTTCTCAGAACAAGCCTTATCTTTGAAGAAGCTAACTCAAGCAAGTAGCTGGCCTGGGCAGTGGGAACTAGAGCTCACTGGACATGTGCGTTTTCTCCAGAGAATCCTTTTTGGAAGCAGTCACGGACCAGGGTGCACATGCCCTCCAGGGAGGCAGGTCAAGCCCGAGAGCCCTTAACAAGCTATGCATGGCCAGACATGTGTCTAGGAATTCTAGCACGCAGGAATAGAGGTGGAAGGATAAGAAGTTCAAGACAATCTTTGGTTATTTGGCAAGTTCAAGGCCAGCCTGGGCCACGTAAACAAAACAAAACAAAATCCTGGATGTGATCCACACCTTCATTTGAGAGCTCTAAAGGATGATGCAAAAGGATCCTAAATTTGAGACCAGCTAGAGCTACATAATAAATGCTTTCTCAAAAGAGGGGGAGGAGCTGTCTACCCTGTAAAGATTCTCCTTACAGAAGAACTGTCTCCTGCAGTATTCGTTTCTTATCTTTTTGAGATGGGATTCAAGCAGTAGACTGAGGCTCTCATACAGGAAAAATGGCCTCACCTAAGCTGTCTCTTCTCTTCCATGGTCCTTGGCTGGTTCCTGATGGTTTTGATTCTGTCTCTAGATGTCATGGGAACCAGGGATGCGATTAGTTTTTGTCCTGCAGAAGAAAACAGAGTTCTGTTTCTTTTTTTCTTTAACACAATCTTAACATTTTAAAAGGTGACACTAGAGTGAGACTTGGGTGTGCATGCCTATAATCCCAGAACTGGGAAGCAGAGGCGGAAAGACAGCAAGTTCAGAGCTAGCCTGAGCTACATAATGAGATCAAAGCCAGTCTGGGGGTGGTGGTTTGAGTGGGATGTCCTGTGAAACCATGGTGGCAACGACTTTTCCTGAGCCCCAGTTTCCTCATTAAGCCTGCCTCAAAGGTGGCAGGATGTAAGAAAAAAATACAGCTAAAATTCAATGCCTAACAAAATTAAACTTGACAGCTAAACTCCAGGCACATGAATCAAGGTTGTCTGGAAAATAAGCTCTCAGTAAGTAGGTCTCAAGTGACACTTCTCTTCATCGCCAACACTCTTTACTGACTGTGCCCCTTGAAAATGAGTTGAGCTTTTTTTTTTTTTTTTTAAATTAAAGGCTGAGGAAATGGCTCAGTAGTTAACGTGCTTGCTACGGGAGTGTGAATAGCTGCTTTGGGATTTCCAGGACCCCTGTAGAAATCTGGGAGCAGCAGCACACAGGTGTCATCGCAGCAGTGGGGAGCAGACACAGAAGGAGGCCTGCCGTTGCCTAGCTGCCCCGGTTAGCTGACTCCAGAAGCTGAAGATTCAGTAAGAGACTCTGACTCAAAAGAATACAGTGGAGGGACCAGCGTGAGATGGTAAAAGCCCTTACTGCGCAAGCCTGCCTTCCTGAGTTCAATGCCCAGAGCCTGGACCTCAGGGAAAGGTGTGTGTGTGGGGGGGGTATTGACTTTACTAAGCTGTTCTCTGATCTCCACACATACACAATGTTAAGTGCACACACATGTACACACACATGCCCCTCCCACATACACACATACACACACATACAACAACAACCTGTAGACAACATTAAGCCTATGTTCCTAACTTTTCTGGAGCATTCTATACCTTGAACAGTTTCATGGAAAGTACAGGCTTCATCCACGCCCTCTGGGCCATGATAGATCTGAGAAATCGATTCATTCAGGGATGAAAACCTCAACAGCCGGTTGTGTCTTCTGTTGTTCCCATGGCTGAAAATCTCACGGTCTGCGGCGTCCGCTGCCGCTGATTGTGAAAACGTGCTCAAGGTGGAGTTTGCCGATGACTTTCTCAGAAAAATTTGACTTGAGGCTAGGTGGTTTCGGACCCCAGAGGGAACAGTCTCCACTTCTATGACGATTTCATTCCCTTGGTTATCTGACAGCATCTCTTGTCTCTGAAGACTCTTGTTCTTCACAGGGTTGGTCATCAAAGGCCTCATATGTATTCATATTGGCATGGCTGGGCCCACCGGGGAAGAGTGATGACATCAGAGAAAGGATGCCCCATTCAAAGAGCTCTAAACAAATTACAACATGCCTCCTGCTTCTGTCCCCTGTGGGGGCTCCTCAGGAGGAGATGTGTTTCCCTACAGAGAATTTGGCCTTGGTAGCTAAGAGAGAAATTATAAACAGAACCCTTCACTAAAGACAGTGGGGTTCTAGAAACAGAAGGTGGGGAGTCTTCTAAATGACCTGTAATCACAGGACAAGGTTTTTCTTTTCAATTTTACATTCGTCATTTGATATGTTCATTTTTTGGGGCAGTGAGTAAAGGCACTTGCTGCCAAGCCCAGTGACCTGTGTTTAATTCCCCACGTGATGGAAGGATAGAACCGATCCCTGCAAGTTCCCCTTGCCCTCCACACCTGAGCCTGCACACACTAATAACTAATTGTTTGTCTATATAAACCCACATGAGTTCATAACATTATCAGTATCTTCTGACCACCTCAGGTCTGCCTTCTAATACCTATCCTCCTCAGGCCAGCAGAAGCTCCTGTACACAGAGCTCAGTCAAGATTTTCCCAGCTTCCTTTGCAGCTCGGGTAGCCATATGACCCAGTTTTAGCCAGTGAGAATGCATCTTTAGGGAATGAGCTTTAGAAAGAGTTGGGTTGCTTGGCTTTTGTTCTTTACCACCCTTCTGCCTTTGTGCCTTCTTGTTTGAAAACCAATTAAGTCAATATTCATCTGCTAAGGATGATGGACAGAAGGAGGACATCTCAGCCCTTGAGAGCATCAAGGGAATAGCTTCTCTATTGAATTACTCTTTCTATTCTTCCTGTTCCTTGAGAAAAAATTAATTATTTATTACTAAGCCATTGTTCTGCCTCAATGCCAGAAATGTGAACAGAATTCTTGTGCAGACCCAATTCGCAAGTGGACCTGGACCAACTTGCTCATTTTCTTGACTATTCATTCTGACTAAAGCATCAGGGAAAGGCTTCCCTGCCATGGACTCCCTTTGTAAACTTTGTATACTTTGTAAGCGTTGTAAAGCCTCAACCTAGGAAAATGGCCAGGCTCCTGTCTGAGTTGCTTCAGCAGCCAGCCCCCCCCAGACCTCTCTAACTGCCTTAACAGCATTTCCAGCCTCTGTAACTGTCACAAAACTCATCTCCAGCCCCTCAATGGGACCCATCCCAGATTATCCTAACTTTAGGTGAAGTGTCTGAATAAAATGTCTCACCAATCCCTGAGCAGGAAAACCCACCAATTCCTGAGATTCCTTCCCCTAACTTAGGTCTTGAAATTCCACCAGTCCTCACCCCAGAAATCTCTGCTTTAGAAAGTTCCATCCCCTGAGAAGTCCTATATAAAGGCTGCATCTCCTCAGTTCCCTGCTGTCCTCACCTAGGAGAATGAGCAGCCCACCCTAGATCCATCCCTTTACACCCTGGACCTTCCCAACAAATATCTTGTGAGATTTGCTGCCTGGTGTGACTCTCTTATCAGAAGAAGCCAAGAAACAATGAACAGAAGGGAATAAGAAAAGAAGTGGAGCAGGGCTGAGGCTCCTGAGCTCCTCATCTTAGCTGGGGATACCCTCCCCTAGAAGCTGGGACATCTCTGTCAAAGAGGCCTCTTCTCAGAGCTGCGTGGTTCCTGGGCTCCTGTGTCTCAGGATGCCCTTCTATTGGAACACTGTCCCACCTCAGAGCTGTGTGGCTCCTAGGCTCCTGAGTCCCAGAATCTCCTACTATCTGAGGAGGAAGGCTAACAATTTTCCAGTGGGTTAAACTGAGGGCAGAGAGATGAATGGACATACTCGGTCCACTAATCACTATTAAATGTCAGGATTGGACAAGGACTCCATATCCCCTCCCCACGTGGTCATTAGCATTACCAAACCTGCCTTTACCAAGGCAGATGCTTTAAAGGTACTTTAGAGCAGAGGTTCTCAACCCTCCTAACGATGTGACTCTTTAACACAGTCCCTCATGTTGTGGTAACCCCCAAACATAAAATTATTTTTGTTGCTACATCATAAACTGTAATTTTGCTATTGTTACAGATCATGACATAAATATCTGTGTCTTCTAATGGTCTTAAATGACCCCTGTGAAATGGTCACTGGACCCCAAGGTGGAGGACCACTGCTTTAGAGTATGCTGCTCAGGTTTTCACAATTACCCCATTTTGTAGCTTAGTAAAAGCCTGAGGCTAAGGTGTCAGAGAGAAGTGGAGCTAAAGCTTCAGCCATGGTGGTCTGAACCCAAAGACAGAGCACTTGAATACTTCACCTCTGTCCCCTCCTGGACAAGGTGCTAATGGGTCTTCATTCATCACTCATTCATAAAGTAGCAAGTATTTCCTGGTGCCTTCTCTGTGTCAGGGGCATTAGCAGAATCCATAAGCGTGACACATTATCAATCAATTGATGTGTGCTTTGAAAGTCAGAAAACAGGGAGAAAAAAAGCTGTGTCTTCTAGTTCTTCACAACTCTGTCTCTGGGGTCCTCTTAGTCAAATCTCAGGCTGACTGGACAGAGCAGCATTATGATGGCCATGGCACTGTGCTACCCCGGTGGTTAAAGCCAGTCTCTGCTCCACTGATAACATCCTGCCAGGCTGAGGTGTCTACCTCTTGTAAAAGTTACACTCCAGCTTGGGAAGGCTCTGGAAGGATGAGTCTGAAGGCTGCTCATAAGATGTGGAAAAACAGCAGAGAAAAATAACTTTATGTTGCGGTGTCCCTCAATTTGAATTATGATGGAAGAACCCATGTGTTTGTTGCTCTTTATAAACAGGCTTGTCTTTGTGATGGCGCTCCCTGGTGTCTCTCTAACAGCTTCCATGAGGTTTATTGATTTCTGACTCTAATTAAAACCTTCCTTGCCATACCTGCGGGTGTTCAGTCTCCTAATATTTCCAAGCCTTCAGTCTTTTGGAAGACATTGTTCAATGAATGTTTTCAGGTAAGCCTGAGGACATGAGTTAAAATCCCAGTATTCACGTAAATGCCGAGCCCGCTTGCCTCCTGTAATTCCACAGCTTTGGAGGCAGAGATAGGATCTAGGAACGCCAAAAGCTCCCTTGTGTGAGGAAAGGGAGATGCCTCAGCTGTTGACGTGGTTTTTGGCCAAGCCTGACGACCTGAGTTCAGTCCCCAGCACAAACATACTAGAAGGAAAGAACCAACTCCCCAAGTTAGGTCTCTGATTTCCGTATGTGCACTGTGACACACACACACACACTCACACATACAATCACACCACACACAAATAAGAAAAAAGAAAACAAATCCTCTGTCCTTCACTGTTCTCTGTACTTTCAGCCACATTCTGCAAGCTGCTTGATTACTTCACAGTTTGTTTCTGGACTTTGTCCCCAGACATTAGCCTTGAGACAGGTGCTCCTATCTTGTCACCTATAATGATATGATTGGTTCAAGTGTGGGCATGTGTTCCTTGTAGCATTGGGCAGCCAGGGAGGAAAAAAAATCCTTCTAAAGGATAACTATGCTGAGGGGCATCTGTGGGTCTGATAGTCTGACCTTGATGTCTATGAAGGTCAAGTTTAAAGAGAAGCTGAGCCAAGCAGAGGTGAGAGATGGATGAGTAATAAGTCCAATGGCACTCAGCCCTGGCTTCGGGCTCTAAGGCCATGGTTTCTGTACTCAACAAACTGACCAGCAAAGATCTCTAACCTATCTATATTATGTGTCAGGCACAAGATGAGGAAGTGAAAGCTATCATGACTGTCTTAAGTTCTTAAGTTTTCCTACGCCTTTCTCCCGTAAACTAATATATTTCTTGCTAATAAACTGGGTTTCCATTATAACCACAAGATTTTTTAGTGTGTTTTATGTATATATATGTACATACCCAGTGTGTGCATGGGAAGACTCATCCACACAAACGGGCACATGTGGAGGCCAGGTTTGATGCCAGGATGTATATCTCCTCTGTTGTTCTCCATCTTATTTTTATTGTCTCTTAGCAGAACCTGAAAGTTGCCATTTTGGCTAGACTGGCTACCTGGTTAATTCCCAGGATCCCCCTGTCTCTTTACACCAGCGCTTAGTTCCAGGCACTTGACTTTATACCTGGCGTTTTATTATGAGTTCTTGGGATTCAAACTCAAGTCTTCATGCTGCACACCAGGCATTTTACCCACTGGGGCATCATCTCCTCAGCCCACAGCCAGAAGATTCCTAGTGAGGATACCTTGATTCTTAGACAAGGGAACCTGCATTGTCTAAAAGGACACTCTAATTGCTGAGGTTCAAGGGTAAAGCATGTGCTTGCACACACTTTGTTGAACTACTCACAAGAGCCAGGTTCAATCCACACAGCAGAAGAGGGAAAGAAGATGGGGAGGGATAGATTGATGGATGGAGGCAAGGAGAGCCCCTTACGGCAAATGAAGCGTTACTACATCCATTAGAAGTCCAAGGGCCTCCATGAAATGCCATTTCCCGTAGCTGAGTTGCCTTGAGACCAGTCCTGCCCCGGGGTGGCCTTTTTAGTGATGATCCATGAAGACTCACCTTGGGGTGATGTGTGCCAGTCACGCTCACACAGCAGCAGGTTTCTGACTGCACAGACAGGACTACTTCCTTCCATATATGCAGTGTTCACTGCATCGAGGAGGGGAACATGTTAAAGTTACTTTTATAACATTGTGTCTATAAGATAACTGAAACGCTATCATGTTATTTTAACAAGCGTCACAGCACAATAACTGAGCAGTTATTATTCTATTCTTAACCCTTTAAGCTAATCTGTCTTCCTCCCGGCATACATCCCAGAGACACTTGCACTTTGTGGCTTTCTCTGCTGAGCTGTCGCTCCAGTGTCTCCTACTTCTTCCTTTAACTCTTCTTCCCCTGGCTGGCAGAAAGCCCACCCCTATTCTTTCCCCTGCTCAGCGATTGGCTGTAAGCTGTTTTATTTGCATAAAGGGAAACCAATGGGGAGCAGTGTTTATGCAACATTGAGACAGGATAGCCTCAGAGCAAGGATTGCAACCAAATATTGGGGGGGTGGGGGTTTACAGAAATCAGCATGTGAATTACACAGTGACCTTATATCTACAGCAACATGGCCAATCAGGCCTTCTTCCACACTAGACGCTGAGGGACACATGATGGCTGAATGTGCTCACAGCGCCTAGGAAGGGTCACCCACTCGAGGACTTTGCCTTTGAGGTCCTACAAAATCCAAGATTAAGAACTTGGGTCGAAAATAGGATAAAAATAAAAAAAAAATCATACAATCAAAACTGGAGAGGGGCTGGAGAGATGGCTCAGTGCTTAAGAGCACTGGCTGTTCTCCAGATGATCCAGGTTTGTTTCCCAGCATGCATGCATGCAGCCACTCACAACCACCTATAACTAAATGTCTAGGGGATCTGGCGCCCCCTTCGCCTCTGAGGGCACTGCACATTATGTGGTGCACAGCCATATACACAGGCAAAACACCCATATACATGAAATAAAAATAAAATAAAATCTCAGTTTTTTAAAAATAAAACTAATACTTGTGATTCGGCACAGAATCAGGCTTACGTAGCTGAAAAACATTCTACAAAACTGCGCTTTAAAGGCATAAAATTGAGTTTATGTACTTAGGTTTTAACTTTTTATCTCACTGTATAATGGCCAGCACTTGTTAATAAGTTACAGGTCACGCAGAAACCGTTCGCACAGGTGAGCACAAAGGTTCCTTGAAGTGGTGGTGTTTTGTGACAGTGTGTGGACTAAGTATGGCCTGGTTTTCCTCGGGACAGAGTCCACTCCCTGCATCTCAGAGACAGTGTCACATTCCCATATGCCTACGTAATCCGTGCTAAAGACGAAAGGCAAACAACACAGATTGCAGCCACTTTTGAAGGGGACGTGCCTAAGGTTCTAGAACTTCTTGCTTGGGAGTAATCCCCAGCCGTTCGCCCCAGGCACGTTACTTAACATCTCTGAGCTTCGCTGTCATAAAATAAAAAGTGATAAAATATCATCAAATGTAACACAGGGATGGCAACCTGACTTTTACTCGGGGGCTGCTAGTGGAGCAATCTGTTAAGACATGTGAAAACGCAACTGACTCTTAACACAGGCTAACCAGACAGATAGATCCCGTCCTTCAAAGCCATTCCTAGCACCCCCATCCCCCACCTCCCACCCCTACCCCACCCCCACTCATCAATTCTGCCTGGGGCCTCTGCTCACACCCTGTGCTGTTCTCAGCTGATCCATCTCCATTTCCCTTTCCTTCCCTTTTCCTCTTTTTTTTCTCCTCCTTCCTTCCCTTCTGTCTTTGCCCTCTCCCCGTCCCTCCCCTCCCCTTTCCCTCTTTGATCCTCAGGGATGACACCTGGTTTCCTAGGCACCAAGTTCTCTGTGGGTGAGAAGGACCTCTGAGGGGAGGAGGAGCAGATGCAGCTGCCACATGCCTTTAATCACCGCCTTTTGCTTTCTTCCTGGGACACTAATGCCATCTCAAAACACACTTACTGTAGCCATTTCTAGGATCACCTGGCGGAGAGTGGTCTTGTGGACCTGCCATTTCCATGGATGCCATTTCAATGCTTTCGGGGTAGTCTTCATTTTCTCTCCCTCGTGTGCCAAAGGGGCCATTACTCCTGCAAGGAAATAGGGATCACACTAAAGTTGTTTGGCTGAGCGCCTTTAAGTCCCCAAAGGATGGCTGTGTATGGTGGTCCATCTTATTGTCACCTGGATTGGATTGAGAAGGCCTGAGAAATTCGTAAAGGACACCTCTGGGGGTGTCTATGAGGATCATTTCCAGAGAGGATTATCTAAGGGGAAGACCCTCCCTGAATGAGGGTAGCAATGCCCATAAAGGGTTGGGGCAAATGGAATCCAAAAGGAACCACGAGAAATAAACCTGAATGCATATTCTCTCTTTACTCTTTCTCTCCATACCTCCCTCCTTCCCTCTATCCCTTTGCTCTTCCCCTCCTCCCCTCTCTTTTCCTCTCCCGTCTCTCTGCTCTTGGCCACTGTGATGTGAAATGCTCTACTTCACATTCTCTGCTCCATGTTGGGCTGAAACTTTTGAAACCATGAGACAAAATATATGTTTTCTCGTTTAATTTGTTTATGTCAATTTTTGTTGTTGTTGTTGTTGCTTTTGTTTGTTTGTCACAGTGACAGAAGGTCTCACTAACACGATCCCATTCTGTCCGGCAATATAAGGGTGACAATCCACTCATTCATCTATTTGTCCATCCATCAGTCAGTCACCCTTTTCATTCACATATGAAATATTCATTCACATTATACATAATCTACCCATCCGTCCATCCATTCACAATCCATCCAGTCGTCTGTCTTACGATGCTGGCTAGAGACACGTTTTTCTTTTAATCCCAGGTGTGGGATGTGGGACAGGTTCAGATAGTCCACAACAGCAGACTATTTGCCTCATGTGGGCTCTGAGAGGAGCGCTTTGCCAGATGAAGATAGGTTAAATCTGAGGACACTGGAGAGAAAATAAATGCCACAGACCAGAAAGTGTGGAGGAGCCCTGAGAAAGAACAAAGCTGCTGCTGCTTCCCCCCTGCAGTTCCAGGTTGCTGTTGATGCAATGAGACAGGAAGTTGGAGATCTCCTGAAAGGAAGATTGGACTGGCTCCAAGGAACCTAACAACCATAATCAGCAGGAAGCAGCTAAGAGAACTGCCCCCCATCTCCCACTAACCTTTTCTCTCTTCTACCTGGGAAGTTGGAAGGAAATGGGTTGGAGTAGGAAGAAAGAGACATAAAAGAATGTAAATAAAAGAGTTTTTTTCAAAGTACGCCAACATTTTGAAGGTGACCAAAGGCCAGCCTTGTGTTAGGAGTGAGGAAGGCACCAAGAGTACAAGGAGGAAGACATGTGGTACTTACCCCAAAGGACCTTCCCCTCACAGCCTATTTTTAAATCCAGCTATGAGCAGTTACAAGTAGAAACTAGTCAGTAAAGGCAGACCTGAGTTGTTCAGAGGAAGGATGGGGGCTACTCAGGCTGAAAGGCTACATGGAGAAGACATATCTCAGAAGGAGCTGGGAGGACAGCTCTGGAGCCATCAAGAGAGCGCACTGCAGAGACAGGGAGCAGCAGAAACACAGAGCCAGAGAGCACTGACGGTAGGAGCAAATGCTGTAAAAATCAAGTAACCTAGGGCTGAGGAGATGCTCAGAGGGCAGGGGCATGTGCATGCAAGCATGAGGAGCTGAGGGAGTTTGAATCTCCAGCATTCACAGGAAAGCTGGGAATTATGACCCCAGCACTGGAGGGCAGAGATAGGTGGATCCCTGGAGCTCATTAGCCCCAACCTCGCCAAAACAGTGAGCTTCGGGTTCAGTGAGAGACCATTGGAAGACACCCAAAGTCCTACATGCACAAGCACAGGTACACACACACACAGAAAAAGAACATTTAAACTGTAGCAATGATGTATATGAGTCAATACATAAGCCCTCATCCTAGACAACTGAATCAAAAGCTTGGACCAAGATCTGTTTCATTTTTGTATTATTGTTGTTATTATTATATATATATATATTTTTTTGAGATAAAGTCCCAGTATGTAGCTCAGGCTGGCTTGAGCTTGCCTAGATTCTTCTGCTTCTGCTTCCCAAGTTATATTATTATCACCATTATTACTACTGTTATCATTGAGGCAGGGTCTGACCACGGAGCCCTGGCTGGCCTGGAACTCATTATATGTACCAAGCCTCAAACTCACAAAATTTGCCTGCCTCTGCCTCCTGAGCACTGGGATTAAGATGTGTGCCACCACACTCAGCTAAGTTTTATATATATATATATATATATATATATATATATATATATATGTTTGTGTGTATAATAATTATACATATTATTGCTTACCATAATTACACATGTTATTACTTATTTTATGTATTTGTGAATATGTATATATATGTGTGTGTGTGCCAGAAAGTTTAGGTAGTTGTGAGCCACCCTGTGGGTGCTGGGAACCAAACTGGCATCCTTTGGAAGAATGAGCAGTAAGTGCTCTTAACTGCTGAGCCATCTCTCTATCCCTAGTTATACTATTTTTAAAGGACTCCAGGTAACAGAGAAATTCTAACAAGCAGCAGAAGTCCACTGACTAGGAGCACTTGTCTGAGGTAGAGGGGACAGGAGCAAAGCCAGCTGGTCTGGGGCTGGCACCGTGCGCTTGTGTTGACACTGTGTGGCTTCATTCTCCCAGTCTGTAAGTGAAGGACCATAGCCTCCATCCCAGGCTGGGAGGACCCACAGGAGATGAAAAGAAGAGACTGATAGGATGGCCACTCCAAGGATAGCTCTTGGAAGGGTGACTCAGACAGTCAGAGGTGGCCTGGTCCTGTGGGTCCACTATTTAGGTCCTAAAGACATTTGTCTGATGGCTGCATACCAAGTCCTGTGTCCTTGTTCCTTAAGATAAATGCAAGCCACTTGCACTTTCTTTCTTCTTCCTTTCCCTCCCCTTCTCCTTCCTTTCTTTTCATCCTCCCTCTGTCTTTTTTTTTTTTTCTTTTGAGAAAAGGTCTCACTATGTAACACAGCCTTAATGTCACAATCCTCCTGCCTCAGTCTCCCAAGTGCCCAGATTATGGGAATATATTACCACTTCTAAGATAGCTATTTAAAAAAAATGCTCAAATTTATAAATATTATATTTGAAATGGTACATATAAAATAAGACCTATATCAGTTAAAACTCCACATGATTAAATGCATACATTAATGACAACAACAAACAAACAAAAAAAACAGAAGAAATAAGTATTGTTGTTGACATGACCTCTGGAAAAGTTAACCCAGGAAAATCAGATTTGGCCCAGCTAAGGCACCCAGCCAGTACTGTCAAGGTCTGAAGTAGTACCTGATAGGGGTGACCAAAAATAGCAGAAGTGTGCTCAGAGAGGCAAAGGCAGGCAGATCTCTGGGAGTTTGAGGTAGCCTGCTCTACAAAGTGAGTCCTGGACAGCCAAGGCTACACTGAGAAAACCTGTCTCAAGAAAGAAAGGAAAGAAAGAGAGAAAGAGAGAAAGAAAGAGGGAAAGAAAGAAAGAAAGAAAGAAAGAAAGAAAGAAAGAAAGAAAGAAAGAAGCTAAAATCCTTTATCCCACACAGACTGGCGAACTGAGTGCTTGATCTTGATCTTCAGCCGGTGTGAGTATTTTAGGGGGTTTCTGGAAACTTTGGGAGAAGAGATCTGGCTGGAGGAAGTGGGTCACTGAGGATGGGCTCTGGTCCCTGCACCTCTGACCATCTACCTGGTCTCACTCTCTTTGCTACCCGCCCACCAGGACATGAACAGCTCTCCTCTGCCACACATTCCTGTGGCCATGATGTTTTAGCCATGAGCATGGGACCAAGACACCATGGGCTTGAACTCTGCGAGCTGAAACAAATACCTCGTCCTGAACCCCACCCCCCATTGGGCATTTTGGACACACTGACACAAAGGTAACCAATACACGTTCCTAATTGAAACCACTGGACCAACTCTCTTGGCTTGGTGAGAGTACCCCCATTGGAGGGATATTCTTGGACTTACCTCCTGATGGCTCCCAGGGGCTGGGAAGAGCCATAACCATGACCTTCCTCAGCACCAGGATAGTCTGGATTTCCATAAAAGTGGGGAGCGTTTCGTTGATTCTCAGCACCTGGGTAATCAGGGTCCTCCAAGGTATCTAGGTAGGCATTGATTCTGGACCCATTGTAACCTACATCTCTTCTGGAGCCAGGCTGGTTGGAATGGGATCTGGGGTCCGGATGGTCGGAGTGGCCCTGGGCCCCAGGGTAGTCTGGTTCTTCCAGGGTTCCCAAATAACCTAGATTAGTTCTGGAACCTGTATAGTTCGTGCTGCTTCTGACTCTGGCGAGACTAGGATGGCGGTGAGGGCCAGCGTAGTCAGGTCCCTTGGATAAGTCTGTGCCGTGTGATTCTCTCTGGAAGTCATTATAGTCTGGCTCAGGGAAAGACTCGTCATAGTCTGGCTTTGGTATGGGATGTGCCGAGTACGGATGGCTCCTGGTGCTGTGATACTCTGTGTCACTTGGGGATCTGGAGTAATCTGGTTCAGCTAGGGAGCTGGAGTGGTCTGGATTTGTTCTAGAGCCTGGAGAATATGGGTTGTTCCTGGGGTGGTGGAAGCCCGGATTGTCCAGAGAAGCTGGGAAGTCTAGATAATCCTGAGGTTTCAAATAGCTCTGTTCGTGGTTCCAAGACCCCGAATAGCCAGGGTAGTCAGCACACCCCTCGTAGCTGCTGTTCCTGTGGAAGGAAGACATGATGCTGGGGAGTTTTCAGCCAGCTGTGTTAAAGCACTGCCGCATCTGTAGCCACTCGGGGGACCTTCTTATTAACCTGAAAAATTAAAAGGGAAGGGAAAAGTCAGTTATGTTTTTCTTCCTTGCTTGCATAAATTACTTGCTTTCTACCAATGTCTGATAACTAGGTATTCAGGGACCGAGAACAGTGTTTGCGTTTTGCAGCCTCCCACACCTATGATGAGGCTACGAAAATGCTCAATGGCAGGCCAGCGGAAGCATTATCTCCGACTTCCAGGTCATGCTGTGGAAGGTCTGAAGTCATTCCCACATTTCTCTGTGGGCTGGAGAGGAGCTGCTGCTTGGTGACATGAGACCGACAGCGATCTCTGCAGGAACAATAGCACATCATGTGGAGAGTTGAGTTGTGGACAACGCACCCAAGCAAAACCACCACAGTAGCACAGTAGCAGCACAGACAGAGAGGACAAATCCATGTGTTGATGCCTTCAGCCACAGTTCAAATCTTAAATAACATAGCTGCACATATGGGGGAGGGGCATGAAGCAAAGATTAGAAAGAACAAAATATTCTTTTTGGGACAGTCTGGTGTAGCTCAGGCTGGCCTTGAGGCTCACTATGTAGCAAAGGATGACCTTGAGCTTGATCCCAAGTTCAAGGATTACAGACTTGTGCCATGATGCCTGGTTTAAACCATGCTGGCTTTAAGCGCACTGGACAAGCTCTCTACCAATTGAGCTGCACCCCAGACCAAAGAACCAGAATGTCTTCGAGCTGTTTGTTTGAAACAAGGTCTCCTTGTGTAGCCCAAGCTGGTCTGAAACTCACAATCCTCCTGCCCCAGCCTCCTACATGCTGGGGTTACAGGTGTGTGTGACCATGTCCGACCACTGTGAACGTTTTGATTGCTCTGTTTCTAGGGTAAAAAACACAACTCAGCATGCGTGTACAAATAGAGAACTGTTATGGAAATGGGACAGAAGACTCGGGTAAGGAGACCAGTGAGGATCCCTTCCTGTCTGAAAATGTGACTTTATGGGCTCCATGAGCTTTTCAGATGGGGAGCGCTCTCCCATCAAGTGATAAGGCTTTATTGAGCTGCCCTGGAGATTCGCTCTGCTTGCAGCTTCCCTTCTCTGGCAACATGCCTTGATTTCCCCGCAGAACTTCTCCCCACTCCCATTTAGTGCAGGTGTTACAGACACCCTGACTGCACTGAGCAGCACCACAAAGATCAGGTGACCCCAGTCTGACTAATCAGCATCCATTATCCCCTAGGTGACTGGGTTTGATTCAGGAATGGGCTCATAGACCCTATTAGTTCCGAGGAGTCTAGACTAGACTTGTTGAGGAAAAGGTGCTGTTCTTCCAAGGAGGTTAAACGCTCAGCCTGGAGCTACCGGGGTGCTGTCAGTGTGGTAGAGAAGAAAACAACACACAGAGGAGAAAGGTAACAAGAAGAGCCAACAGGGTTTGTTGCGGAGCCCATAGGGGGAAATACTGAAGGCAAAGCAAACACATCAGGCATGAGTGATTAGGTAAATAGAGATGCCTTCAAAGAAGGAAGTAAAGATTTTTAAAGCTCGGCCAAGCTAGACCACTTTATCTCTGTGTAAATGACATGGGTTAGGCTTTGAATGACCGAAGCTTAAGAAAATATTAACGCTCTGCCCTCAGCTCTGCCTTCAGACTCCATTCCACGCAGCTCTGCCCTACGGGAGTCAACTTTCCTCCCTTGTCTTCCTTCCTGGCAGCCATTTCTCTCTGTTGTGGAAACGTGTCTCCTTGGGAGGCACTCTTCGCTACTCTGTGCCTCTGTAGGCTGGATGTGAACCCGATTGAGAGTCTCTTTTTTTTCCAGGCCACAGTGACCAGGTGAGGGCTTATCACCCAGGTCGAGCTGCTGAGAGTCAATGATAGGAGTTTTGTTTCTTTTGCTGAAATTGTAACCAGGAAGTTTAAGCCTGAAGCTTCCACTAGTCACCAAGAGGTTTGCCTAAAAGTGATGCCTAGAGAGAGAGCACGGCCAAGAGATACATAAAAAGGGGAGTGCTGGAGATGTGCATGCAGCCCCTGGATACAACCACCCCTGAAGGCAGATAACCAGTTCATGCCGGCATCATTGCCTTCCTTCTTGACATAATTTAGGGTTTGGTTGCTAATTGTCTGCCATTGAAACAGACTCTTGACTACAGCGTGACCTTTGCAAGTAGGGACATTTACACAGACTCTGAAGACTTGTCGGTGTGTTTAACGGCAAATTATTTTTCCTGACATGGATTGGAGTTACTTTGTTTCCTTGTAAAAAAATTACCATGTCTATGCTAGAGGTTCCCAGGGTCTCCGTAAAACCAAGGTCTATCCAGCAAGCCAAGTGAGACCTGGTACATTCAAGAAATAGAACAGATATATGCAGATCAACCCAAGAACAATATGCCTGTCCATCAAAAGATGACGAGTCATGTGACTGTCTCGGAAACTTACCAAGGCACCCCAAAATTGGAAACAACTCAGATGTCTTTTAAGAGCAGACTAAGGAAATGAACTATGACATGCTACTAGCATGAAATACTATACACCAATAACAAAGACGCTATGAAGCAGCATGGGTGACTCCCGCGGGTAAACGAGTTGAACACAACAGAGCATATGCTGTATTAATTCACCAAAAATCAAGATCAGGCTAGCAACACATGCTGATTTTCGTCAGAATAGTGGATACGGAGAAGGAAAGAGATGAGCGGTAACTAGGACTTTCCGTGAGGGTGTTCCTAAGGTGCTGGGCTATGGTCCTCTCTTCTTGGGTGGAGGATGCCTCAAAGTATTAGATCCGTGTATGTAAATGGTCATCAAGCTGTACACTTAAGACCAGTATACACATTTGTCAGTATATTACACCTAAACTGAAAACGAAAGTGAAGGCTGAAGGTGTGGGGACTATGACGCTTGCTATGGTTGCAGAAACAGGGAAATCACAAGTTTCAGCTAGCCTGGGCTATATTGTGAGTTCGAGGTCAGCCTGGCTATCCAGCAGGACTCTATCTCAAATGGAAAAAGAAAGGAAGGAAGAAAGAAAGAAAGAAAATAAAAGAAAGGAAAGGAAAAGAAAAGGAAAGAACAGAGAAAAAAAGAAAAAGACCAGAAAACAAACAAACAAACCAACACGGGAAGCCATTACCCATACTTCCAGCTGCGGGGGGGGGGGGGGGCAATACAACCCTGGTTTGGATTCCCAGACACTTTTCATTTCCTTATGTCTAAGTCACAGTGATTCTGAATGAATGAAAGCGATATCTAGGTGAAGACAGGCCATATTATCTGACTTAATGTCAATGTGATACTAAGATGAACGTGGTTAGGAACCCCAGCCCTTGGGGTCAGGTAGAAAGGTCTTCAGCTTCCACGTGCGGGCTGTGTGGTGGGGCGAGGTCCCTAGCCTCTCTGAGTCTGTTTGCACATCCACCCAATACCAACAGGAGCATACGAACACCATCTCCAGGCAGCCTCCCGAAGTCCCTAGTGAGCACTGTTTATGTATATGTGTAATGGCCCTCTGGGCAACTTCTAGAAGAGGCAGGAGCTATGGACTAGACCAGGATATGATTCAAGAAACAGGGAGTGGCAGGATAAGGAGTGGTCCTATGCAATTCCTAGAATTGCCATAGTGACATACGAGAGAACTGATTTGGTGTTTTGTAAGTCTAGTTGACCTCTAGATAATATGTAGCCAAGCCTAGCCTTGAACTCCTGACCCTCCAGACCCCACCTCCTAAGTGCTAGGATTATAGGCATGCACCACCTTGCCCAGCTTAGAACTAAATTTTGTGTTAAGCTTCTTATTAGCCCAGAATACAAGGAAATCAGTATAGGTTACAAGACTTTCCTTATAGGTGAGCAGAAAGCAGTTTGGCTTGACAAGACAGCCATGCTGCTAAGGATCAGTTTCTGAACAGGATTTATGAGAATCCTTCTAGAGGGATCAGATAACAGAGTGAAGCCAGCTGCCAAAGCCGCCTAAGAAGCACTCAGGGACGGACAACCTCTGGAGCCTAAAGCTGAAGGGACACCAGGATGCCCTCTAGGTCACCGATGGGAGAAGCTAATGGCTTTCTTTACATAGCTTTGATGAAGAATGAAATTATGCTAACGATAGAGAAATGTGTGCAACTGGAGATCATAAGATTAAGCAAAAGAAGTCAGACTCAAAGAAATAACAGTGGGCTGGAGAGATGCCTCAGTGGTGACGAGCACTTGTTAGTCCAGAGGACCCAGTTCTGTTCCCAGGACCTACATGGTAGCTCACAATCACCTGTAACTCCAGTTCCAGGAGATCTGATGTCCTCTTCTGGCCTCTGTGGGCACTGAGCATGAACCTGGTGTCTATGCATGCATGAAAGCAAAATACTTATGAACATTAAAAAGTATTTTCATGAAGAAAGAAAATATTTGAGTATACATGCCTTTAATCCCAGCACTCAGGAGGCAGAGGCAGGTAGATCTCTGTGGTTTCTAGGCCAGCCTGGTTTATATAGAGAGTTCTAGGACAGCCAGGGCCATCTAGAGATACTCTGCCTCAAAATACCTAATTAGTTAACTAATTAAAAAAATAAACCCGGGCATAGTGGCACACATTTATAATCCCAGCACATAGGAGGCAGAGGCAGGAGGATCTTTGTGAAGCTGAGGCTAGCCTGGTCTATACAACAATTTCCAAGCTAGCCAGAGCTACGTAGTGAGACTCTTTCTCGATAGATAGATGATAGATGGATGGATAGATAGATAGATAGATAGATAGACAGACAGACAGATAGATAATCACATTTTCTCTCAATTGTGGATTTCGGGTTTTATATAGATACACAAAATCACCCATGCACACACATACACACACTGCATGAAAGTAGAAGCAAGACTATCTGGAGCAATAAAGGGATTTTAAAAAAGGAGAGAAAGGAGGAAATGACAGTGTTATGGTTAAAGTACATGATGTATTTGCAAAAAAAAAAAGTCTTACCAAACCCATCACTGAGGACAATAAATAAGTGCCAATAAAAATCCTTCCCAAAGAGGGTGCTGGAGGAGGGGCTCGGTGGCTAAGAGCAGCTGGCGCTCTTGCAGAGGACCGGGGTTGGATTGCCAGCAAGCACACGGCGGCTCACCCACCTCAACTCCAGTTCCCAGGGATCCAATTCACGGTATGTACATAGTACCCAGACGCGCATGCAGAAAGACAAACACCCACACACGTAAAATAAACATCTTTTTATCTGCCCTTCCTAAAGAGAAAGGAGAATCTGTCAACATACCCCGATCCCCTGCCCCTTCCTTTCCCCACTGTGCCCCCAACTACAGGAACTGTGCCCTACGCCATGGTGATCTGCAGACATCACTGGGAGCTGCTGATGTCATGGCTTCTGTAGAGCAGGCTCCTTTAAAGTAATTTACTCTGTTAATTGACGTATCGTATTTTACATAGTTGTGGGGTACAGTGTGATGCCTGGGGTTGTGTGCACATTGGATAATGATTAACTCAGGACAGCAACAACATATCATCCTCTTAAATAGCGATTTTTTCTTTATGGTGAAAACAGGAAGAATCTGCCGTTTGAAGTGTGCGTTGCCTTTTTTGTTTTGTTTTTGAGACAGGGTTTCTCTGTGTAATGGTCCTGGCTGCTCTAGAACTCACTTTCTAGATTGGGCTGTCCTCAAATTTACAGAGATCAGCCGGCCTCTGCCTCCCTAGTGCGGAAATTAAAGGCATGCTTTGCCACAGCCGGCTGTGTGATTCATTCCTAATAGTTACCTTCATCTGCAGTGCTAGGCTTTTTCCAGGAACTAGGTGACAAAGATTTATAATTGGCTCTAATCCCTGAAGATCCTAGGTTTACTGACTGCAGACAGAGCTGCACGCTCTGAAAAGCGGGGTGGGCAAGGGCCGCTCTGACACAGAAACGAAGCAGCACGTGTATACTGTGTCAGGCAGGCTCAAATGCCCTCTTTATTTATTTTCTTTCAAGAACTTAAAAGAAACAGGAGACTACACTGACATCTGGAGACTAGGAGAAAAAAGCGTTAAGCCTTAACAGCCAGCCCTCTGCATCTGGGAGATGGGAGTGGACTGTATCCACTCACTGAAGAAAAAAGTATTTGAAAAGACAAATCATATTTACACTAAGCACGCAGGGACTCTTTGTCATTGTTATTTTCTGAGCACATTGTAAAAACACTTATATAGCATTGACCTTGTACTATGTGCTATAAGTAATTCAGAGAAGGTTATACAGGACAATATGCCTAGCTTCTACGCAAATACTATGATATTTTATATGAGGGATGTGGATATCTCCATGTCAGCTGGGTCCTAGAACTAGCACCGCAGAGATACTGAGGGATGACGGCATGGAAATATTTGTGAATAGTATGTAAACATGTAAACACATTCTATGTATAACACAAATTATATATGCTACACATATGTTAAACACCATGACCTATATTTTAGCTTAAAGAAAGCCAGGTTTGAAAAACCACCCTTGCTGATAGTTCTAGCAACTAAAGCTAGGAAGCCCACACTTTAGGAATTTGTTGGTCTCAATGGCTGCCTGCATTTCACTTTGTTATTACGTTCTGTTGTACTGATCCCTGCTCCTTCTCCTGGGTCACAGGGCTGTCCCCCAATCTTCATGCCTCTACACAGTTATCACTGTGTGTCCCAGATAAACTCCTGTCCCTGCTGTGAAAATGTCTCAAAGAAAGAGCGCCAGCTATGGCTCTCGGGGCTTTTTGGATAGAGCATATTCCATCTCATTGGGGGCTCAAAGGTTCCCTATGTTGCTCTCCCAATTTCCCACCACTGCGGGTGAGTGACCTACTCATTTCACTTTCAAGATTTCCCACTGTACAATGTGGTACAGTGACTTTCTGTGCAGCTCACCAGACAAAAACAGTAAGACTCGGCTGGAGAGGTGGCCATGGGTCAGAGCTCATACTGTTCTTGCAGAAGATCAGAATTTGGTGTCCAGTAAGGAGGTTCCCAGCTGCCTGTAACTTCAGCTTTAGGGCATCCAGTGCCCTCTTCTGGTTTCTGCAGGTACCTGCACTCACATGCACAGGCACACAGACCCAAAAGAATTGCAGCATGAAGTGCAGTTAAGCCCTCTTTTCTCAGTCTCAGTATAGCTGATGTGGTGCGTCATGCAAGTCTTTGCTGTGGGCAGGAGATCTGCATGCAGTAGGGGCCCAGCAGTATCCACAGGCTTTCTCACCAGATGCCAGCAAGCTCTGATCCCCATTGTCACAGCCCCAAAATGTCTCAAGCACTACCTGCTAACCTCTAGGGACCAAATCACCACTCCTTCTACTCCACCAACGATTTTGAGAATGGCCGAATTAAACTGAGATTAGCTGAGATAGCCAGCTGGGCCGGGCAAGCCTGTCACTCCCAAGGCTGAAGCAGGAGGATCCTAAGTTGAAGACCTGTCTGGTGCATACAGTGGGTTCCAGGCCAGCCAGGACTACTTAGTGAAATACTCTTTCTACTTTTTTCTCTTTTCTTTTATCAACTAACTATTTTTTTTTATTTATTTACTTCACGTCCAATTTTAGCCCCCTCCCTTCTCACCCTCCCTTTCTCTTTCCCCAACCCCCTTCCCATCCCCCTCAGAAAAAGAAGCCTTCCCACCACCAACCCACCCTGCATATCAAGTCACATCAGGACTGAGCGCATCCCCTTTCACTGAGTCGAAGCAAGGCAGCCCTACAAGGGGAAAGTGATTGAAAAGCAGGCAATAGAGTCTATGTCAGAGACAGTCCCTGCTCCCTTTACTAAATACCCACATTAAGACCAAGCTTCCCATCAGTTACATATGTGTAGGAGCCCTAGGTCTAGTCCATGCACAGTTCTCAGCTGTTACTTCAGGCCCCACAAGCCCTCTGGGCCCTGGTTAGTTGGCTCTGCTGGTCTTCTTGTGGAGCTCCTGTGCCCACCGGGTCCTTCTCTCCTTCTCCCCGCTCTTCCACAAGGTTTCCCATGCTCCTCCTGTTTGGCTGTGAGTCTCAGCATCTATTTTTATCTGCTGCTGGGTAGAGCCTCTCAGAGGACAACTATGCTAGGAAACCCTCTTTCAAAACAAAACAAACAAACAAACAAACAAAACCTGAGATGGCCTTACCTTCCCAAGTGAATGAATTAAAGAAAAAAATAGAGGCGGAAATGGGACAAAGCAGAATGTGGGAGTCCTTTTCATTAAAGATGAAGTAGGCATTTTAGATGGGCAGGAGACCTGAATTAGCCCATGCAACATTGCAGTTTCTGAGAGGCAGCAGCTTTCCCTCCTGAGCTGGCCCCTAGGGTCCCCCTGCTCTCAGCTCACACCCCTAGCAAGGAGTGCGTTTAGAGGTGAGTTCAAGGGCTTGAGTGTGAGCAGGGTCTCCTATCTCTGGTTGGCACCTAACTGGCTAGGTAGCTCAGTATTACCCTGAACTCCGGACCCTCCTGCCTCCTCGTGCTGGCACCTCAGATGTGTGCCACTCCACCACTCCACCGCTACACCCACTTCATGTGGTCCTGGGGATCAAACCCGGGGTGTCATGTATGCTGGGCCAGCACTTTACCAAACGGGCCACACCCCACTCTTCCTTCTTGAATTCTATAGTTTTGAAATCAGTTAAGATTGCTCAGGCAGAAGCAAAGATATGAAGATTTTTATCCAAAATTCAATACAAGGAGAGCAACAGAACAAGAAAATTTGAACACAGGGAACTTCCCAGAGACTCATACTCCAACCAAGGACTATTCATGGAGATAACCCAGAACCCCTGCACAGATGTAGCCCAGGGCAGTTCAGAGTCCAATTGGGTTACATAGTAATGTGAAGAGGGACTGCCTCTGACATAATCTGATTGGCCTGCTCTTTGATCACCTCCCTCTGGGGGGGAGCAGCCTTACCAGGCCATAGTAGAGGACAATACAGCCACTTTTGATGTGAACTGACAGACTAAGATCAGAAAGGAGAGGAGAACCTCACCTATTAGTGGACTTGGGGAGTGGCATGCAAGCAGAGGGAGGAGGGAGGGTGGGATTGGAAGGGGAGGAGGGAGGGGCTTATGGGGGGATGCAGAATGAATAAAGTGTAATTGATGAAAAATTTAAAAAAAAAAAAAAAAAGAAACATCCAGGTATGGTGGCACAAACCTGTAAACCTAGTACTCGGGGAGGCAGAGGCAGGTGGATCTCTGTGAGTTCGAGGCCGGCCTGGTCTACAAAGCAAATCCAGGACAGCCAAGGCTGCACAGAGAAACTCTGTCTGAAAAACCTATATTTATATTATCAGGGAGGCATCTTTTTGTGGTGAATGGCAGTTAAAACAGAGACTGACAGCTGATCAAAGAAGTGGGACACCTCTATCAACCCCATCCTCAGGGCTCCGGGAACATCGTAGGGTGGGGTGGGGGACAGAAAGACTGTAAGAGCCAGAGATCGGGGTGCCTTGGGGTAAAACAACGTCTGGTGGGTGTGACATAGCCAATATGTTCACTCGGGATCTCACAGCAGCTGCGGCCGACTACACAAGATCAAGCCAGTCATTATTTCAGCGTGCATAGGGGAGAAGGTCAGGAGGTCCCACCCCTGCCACAGGTGCTGTAGGCAGTTGATGGCTACTGGAAGGATGGCTGTTTTCTTCAAGGATGTGATGATCCCTGGTACCACTGTCCATGCTCCAGTGCATAGCCCTGTACACAGGAAGCAGCACAGTGGCCACTATGGCTGGCCACCATGGTGGACATTCCAACTGACCACCACAGTGACCACTATGACTAACACCTCAGCGAACACTAAAAGTGACTGTCACAGTGAACATTACGACTTAACCACCACATTCACCACCATAGTGACATTTATGGCTGACCATCAAGTGGATACTCCAAGTGATCACCATGACCACAATTGTGGACTCTACAACTGTCCACCATAGTTACCACCACAGTGGACACTATAGCTGATGGCCACAGTGATTCAGTGGGATATGTGTATATGTGTGTGTGTGTGTGTGTGTGTCCAGAAGAGGACACAGTGTCTAGGAGGAGCTTGAGGAGAGAGTGGGATAAGAAAGATGAAAATAGATTGTACACAGGTATGAAATTTTCAAATATAAAAACATATTTCTAGACCAGACCCCAACGTGGAACGGGGAGGCAAGCACAATGTCCCATCCCTACCCAAGGAGCCATTGACGGCAGCTGAGAGAGGGAGAAGTGTTTTGTTTTTAAGAGCGGAGACCCCAGACCAGCTGTGGTGGTGCACGCCTTTAATCCCAGCCCTTGGGGGTGGCAGAGACAGGCAAATGGCTGTGAATTCGAGGCCAGCCTGGTCTACAAAGAGAGTTCCAGGACAGCCAGGGCTGTTACACAGAGAAACCCTGTCTCAAAAACAAACAAACAAAACAACAACAACAAAAGAGTGGAGCCCCCGTAAGTCCATCACAGTCTAGTGGAAGAGACCACAATCCAAGAATATATGGGCAGCACAAATTAGACTTGATAGGTGGAAATATAGATATATTTTATATATTATATAGTGTATATATAATATAGTATATCTTTATATATTGTATGTTATATACAACATATATATTATATGTTAAGTATATAAAATTATATATATATATATTTATTTATTTATTTAAAGCTAAAAAAGAGGTCACAAAATTGGGTAGGTAGTGAAGGGGGAATCTGAAAGGAGCCAGGGGAGGGATAAACATGATCAAAACAAATTGCATGAAATTTTCAAAGAACTTAGAAAAATTATACGTATTTTTTAAAAAACTAAAGATCAAGATTAAATTTTAAAAGCCTTAACAGAAAACACGTGAAAAGAGGCAAGAATTTTCTTGATTCATAGTCATTTAAAATAAAAACTGTTTGTGTGAACGGTCCACTCTCAGAGCGTGGTGTCTGGGGAAAGAATGCCAAGAGAAAGGGGGAATGAGCTGACAGGGTATCTTTCCATCCGACTCCAAACACGTGACAGAGGCTTTTCAAGGAAATCAAGTCAGCAAGCAGGCATACCTACTGGGTTTCAGAAACGCACTTTAAAGCCTCGAAGCAAGCATGATAAATCACCGTTGAAGTCAACATTGTCACAGCAATGAAAGGGGAAGTTAGAAGCCCACATGGCCGCCTGGATGGTTGGCCACACTCCTCACTCCACACTCCCCCTGCTGCTGGAAAGGACAGCTGGCGGGAGAGAGGTGTCTGCCTCTTTCACCTAGTTACAGCAGAGAGCACTTTAAGGGGCTCAGAGAGGCTGGGAGATGGCTCCCTAGCTTAACAAGTACAAGCACCTGAATTCCATCCCCAGGATCAACTTTAAAAGCCATGTGTGGTGGCAGGCTTTGCGGTATAGTTGCCGGAGCAGCAGAGATGAGAGGATTTCTGGGGATACTAGTCAGTCAATCTGTCCTGCTTGGAAAGCTCCAGGCCTGAGAGAGACTATCTCAAACAGTAAGGTGGATGGTGCCTGAGTAATGTACACACACACACACACACACACACACACACACACACACACACAGAGGGTGCCTTTCACCAACCTCTGGCTTTTGCACACACGTGCCCACGCATCTGTGACCGTACAAGCAAGCACACACGCATACTACACACAATGACACACACAAACATTTCCGTTGAAGTCTTTCTAACAGCTACATAGCATATCTACCGAGGAGTCTTCAGCAGCCTTTCAACTATGACGCGATGTTCTTTCCAACAAAGGCCCAATGAAGCAGCAAGCTCAGCGACTTCCTAAAGCTGCAGTGTGTCATACTGCAGACACCATTATCATCATGGCGGGAGGCATGGCTGCGTGCAGGCAGACATGATGCTGGAGGAGCCGAGAGCTCTACATCCTGACCTGCAGGCAGCAGCAGGAGACTGTGTGCCATGCTGAGTATAGCTTGAGCATGGACTTCAAAGCCCACCCCAACAGTCACACACTTCCTCCAACAAGGCCACGCCTCCTAATAGTGCCACTCCCTATGGGCCAAGCGTCCACACACATGAGTCTATGGAAACCACATCTATTCAAACCGCCACACTATGAAACAAGTGCATGAACTTCAGGGGATTTTCACTCGTCAGTACAGCAGACACTGTACATGCTGGCTGTTTCCCTGACGGCCGTATGGTGCCGTCTTCCAGGCTGGGAAAATGTCAGTGTTCAGCTCTCAGAAATCCAAACTCTGAAGAGCTGCTCCTGAAGGCATGTAGCTCTTTGAATCCCCATAAAGTCTAAAGAGGGTAATGTGGGATTCCTAGAAAGAAACTGTGTCTGCCAAGACTGATTGGCTAGAACTGGAGTGATTGGAATGTTTCAGACCCAGATAGCCCCACTCCCTCCCCACCCCGACAGCCATTCCTCACCCACTTTTGTGTCAGAACTAACATCCGGTGGCTAATAGATAAAGACCTTCTGCATCTATTAATTTATTAGACTATTAGTTTCCACCAACTTGAAAGCCAAGACTGTCGTCAGGTAGCATCTGAGCCCTACAGGAAGCTTCCGTAGGCCTGACTGCCTTTCTGATGTACTCACCAATGTGTTTAAATTTGCCTCGATTCATGACTTTCTTGGTTCTGTAGAGCTATAAAACTTCATGAACATGCTTTCAAATTGGAACACGGAATTTGTGGTAACCTAAGTCTGTGTTCCCAGGACACGGTCACTCACATTTGGCTCTAGAACAAATTATTTTTTCTCTTTTAAAGTGAGAGCTGTTGCAGGGGTGAGAGAGGTGCCTTTTTGTTTGTTTGTTTTCTTTTCTTTGCATAGACGGTAATTGGATATTGGATCATGGGCATCACCCACAGACAGAAAAAATTCGCTTCAAACGAAATTATTTTATTTTTACATTAGCATACAGTGACTTTTGTTTTTAATGTATAGTTGCTGTTTGGGATCATTCCCCCCCCCCCAAGGCCGGGTGTTCAAGGCTTGCTTGCCAGCTGGTGGCAGTTGCTGGAGCACAATAAAAGGTCTTGGGTCGCTGTGGGGAGGCGCCCTTAAAGGAGACATTAGGCCTCCGGCCCTTTCTTCTTCTCTTTGCCCTCCTTGCCTTGATTATGGCCACAAGCCCAAAGCAACAGGCTCAGTGACCAAACTGGAATTTCCAAATAAACCTTTCCTCTTTGTAAACTGATCAGCCCAAGCATTTGTCACAGTAATAGGAAGCTGAGTAGCCCAGCATTTTTAGCATTAGCATAGAACAGCTCCATCACCCAAAACCTTTTTGTTGCTGTTCTCTGTAGCAATTTCCTTCTGTCCTTAGACTTCCAGTGATCTGTTCTCTGCTCACACAGTTTCCCCTTTCCTAGAATGCTGTATAAGCTGAAGTCCATTCATGGATAAACTGAAGCCCTTTGAGACTGGCTTCTTTCACTCAGCATAATCTAAATAGAATTTAACATATGGGGAGCTGGAGAGATGGCTTGGTGTTTAAGAACACTTGTTACTCTTCCAGAGGACTTAAGTTCTGTTCCTACCATCCACATCCGGCTGCTTTACAGCCCCAGCTCCGGGGATCTGACTCACTCTCCTGGCCTCGTGGGACACCCACAAGAACAGACACATACCCACACATAGACATGCCCATACGTAAGTAATAAAATAAATATTTTTTTTTTAATAAATGGTTTGTTTTCCTTGAACACATGCATGCATAGAAATGGTCCCAAGCTGTCTCCCTCCACAGTGAACTGTAACCTGACTGGATAGTGTATCCTTGTAACAAGCAGCCACATCCCTGCCATCCACACACAGCAGCTGAGTTTTCAGCTGCTCACAAGCTGCAAACTGCTCGGCTCTGTCCAAACACAGCAAAGTGTGAACCTGGGCCTCCCTGGCTAGTTTCGAGTGCCTCTTCCCTTGTTTTTGTTAAGAGTGTCTGCCTACCTGTTGGTGGAGTTTCCTAAACCTTTGCTCACTCTTTCTGCTGCTCCACTCAGGAATCTTCTCCTTCCTCAAACTCTGAGAAGTCCAGTGCGCCTAAAGCTTTGCCTCCAAAAGCTGTAGCTTGAGGCACTCGTCTCTCTCACACAAGGCATGTTCCAGCCTCAACACCAAGAACTAAACTAAATCAAAGATTTTCTTTTGGCATCATGCATGCACATGTGCAGTCTCTTGGGTCTCAAACCTGGGACAAATGTCTGACTGAGGTGCCTGCTGACATATGAAAGCAGACTCTTTAGAATTTGGAATGAAGCCAAATATTGTGGCTGGCAGAAGCCAGCATAAAAAACCGATCCATACACACTTCAGGAGAGGACCCTGCAACAGGTAGGGACTGAGGGAGGCTGGGAGAACCTGGTGACAGAGTTACTTTGATACGGTAATAGGCACCTCAGTTAGCCATTTGTCCCAGGCTTGAGGCCTAACCCGGTTAACCTTATTTGTAAACAAATGTACGCGTTCTCCATTGACAAGAGTCGCCAGTTTCCTGAGGGCAGACCTCAGCTGCAGAGCCCAGTGTGTGCAAAGCCCTACGTCTCCCTTCTACACACACACAACTTCTACTAAAATAAATCTACTAAGTAACATGAACAAATACATAGCGTGTGTGGTAAGAACAGGAGCAGAAATGAGGAGGAGGAGGAATGCGATGACCGAAGTTGAAAACCATGGTTTATGTGCTATACGATGAAAGGTAGTCACTGTGCCTCCCCTCCCCCAGCGGACGCACACACTACATAAATACAGAATGCCTGTTGGTCAGGCTAAGTATTGTCGAAAAGGACGAAGGAAAGGGAACTCAAAGAGAAGAAGTCAGCTGGATTCACTTGTAAGCCTAACACTCGGGAGGCTGAAGCAAGGGGATCATCAAAAGTGAGTTCAAGGCCAGCCTGGGCTACATAATGAAACCCTGTCGGAAAGAAAGAGGGGCATAGGAGGAAAGGAAGGGAGGGAGGGAGGGAGGAAGGAGAAAAATGAAAAAGGTGGGGAGGAGACAGGAGGAAAGAAAGGGAGAGCGAAAGGGAAAGGTGAAGAGAGAGGAAGGAGAAGAAAAGAGAAAGGAAACGGGGAATAAACAAATCACTGTTAGTTATTTTCTTGTTGCTGCAACAACATACCTGACAAAATGTACTTGAGGAAGGGAGGGTTTCCGCCTTGGCTCACAGCTCCAGGGAATGCATCCCATCAAGCGTGGGGAAGCCACCCTGTCAAGAGCCTAAGGTGGCAGGTCACATTGCACACACAGTCGAGAAGCAGAGGGTTCCGGATGCTGGTGCTCAGCTCGCTGCCTTCTCTTTATAAGTCAGGGATCCTGTGGAAGGGTGCCGCTCGCAATTATCATGGGTCTTCCCACCTCAGTTAACCGAACCCTGGACCTTCTTCACTAACGTGCCTGCGGGTTCATCTCCTAAGAGGTTCTAGCTTCTGTGTAATTGACGATCACGTGGCTATGACAGTCAGTCATTACCAGGCATCTCCTCTTGACTGACTCTTCACTGTGCTATTCTGGAACTCATGGGCAAGCACTTGCCTAGTGCATGTGTGCAGTGTGTGTGTCTGTGTGTGTGTGTGTGTGTGTGTGTGTGTCCCTGGCTTCATTTCCTAGTACTATCAAAGGGGAAAAAAATAAGTGCCAACACAAAGGGTAGTGGTGGCCATATTTCTGAGGGTGGTGGCCCATGTGCCTGGCCACCTGCCATTTAGACTCATGCATGGGCTTTTGTCCGTGTGAGTGCTTTGGTGGGTATACGCATCACGCATGATGGGTACTTTGCTGGCCTCAGGGCCGTCACAAATGCTCTGGAATCCTTCAGCTCAGAATCAGGAAATGTCAGTAATGTAAATGGCCACTGCAAACAAGACCTTCACTTGCATGTAAGCGATACTTCCTGGTAATTAAATATTTGCAAATGCCAGATCTGTGAGGCTTTTCAGAGAGCCTTTCTACCTCTGAGTCAGATGTTGCCAGTGTTCAAACACACCCCCCCCACACCCTTCTCTCGCCCTTCCTCTGGCCCCCAGCTCCCAGCCTCCACCCCTGGCCCCCGGAAATGCCACACTATGGTTTCAGTGCTGTGGTGTCCAACTTGAGACTGGGAGGGGGAAATGCAAAAGGTTAGGAGGGTCTGTAGAGCGGGCTCAGTGAGTAAAAGGCGTTGCTACCAAGCCTGACAACTGGAGTTCCATGTCCAGAACTTATATAGTGGAAAGGGAGAGTGGACTCCTCAAAGTGACCCTCTGACCTCTACACATGCACCGTGGCATGCATGAATGCACGCGTGCACGCGCTCGCGCGCGCGCACACACACACACACACACACGCATGTACGTGTGCCATAAATAAATACACATTGAACTAACTAAATACTTTCTAGCAAAGATGCTTATGCCTTACTTCTTAAAAATGTTTTTCATTCGTAAAGGAACAAATTGAGTTTTCAAGACACATATTTAATTCTTGAAAGGTGCTTATACTTTACGAACTCAAAGTAAATATAAGATGTTTAGTTTCTCAAACAAGTGAGAAAGAGTCAGAAGCTGGAAAACAAAGAGTCAGCTGTAATCCCACGAAGGTTATCCGGTTAGACAGGACAAAAGCTCGGAGAGATCTAATGGGAGGGGCGTGATGGCATGCACCTGCCTCCCAGGACTCTGGAAGCTAAAAGTGGGAGAATGAAGAAATTAAAGCTGGTCTGAAATAGAGACCCCTAGTCTCAAAAGAACACAAAGAATTTACAGACAGAAATGGCAAAGTAGCCAACCCTATCCAAGTTGAGAATAAGTGACACTTGGGTCTAACTGAAAGCCAGGAAGGGAATTGGGCCCCTGCATCTTTTCCTCCAGCACTGTAAGCTGGAATGGGTCCTGCTTCCACATGGATGAGCATCACCAGAGCCTTGTGGTCGTGTTTGTTAGTCTTCAGTCTGTTCCATCCACCCACGTCTCCTTGTCACAGCGACCCTCAAGCATGCCGGGCAAGCACTGGCCCCCTCAGCCTCTCCTCCATTCTTTGACTGAGCTTTGTTGAATCCTATTTGTGATTCGAGAGTCAAGCACCAACTAGTTTTGTGAAACAGAATGCCCACCCTGATGAGCTGATGAAAACCTGGCTTGATAGTCAGGAAAGACTGGGGAAAGCCCAGTTGGAGACTCTCCTTGCGGAAGTGGAAGAAGAGAGGGAAAGTGCAGGGAGTTCCTAAGAGCCTTGTAAGTCCCCCCCCCCCCAAGCAAGAGCAGTGCTGGGAGAATCTTTCTTTTTAAACAGTTTTTAAATTTAAAAAAACGGATTTCTTATTTATTGTATGTGCATTGGTGCTTTGCCTGCATGTATGTCTGTGTGAGGGTATTGGATCCCCTAGAACTGGAGTAATAGACAGTCATGAGCTTTTATGTGGGTGCTGGGAATTGAACCTGTGTCCTCTGGAAGAGCAGCCAGTGCTCTTAACCTCTGAGCTACCGCTCCAGGCCCAGAACCTTTCAATCTAAAGTTTAATCTTCAGGGCCGGGGCTGCAGCTGTTCTGTAGAGTGTTAGCCTAGCGGGCTCATGGCCCTGGATTTTATCCCTATCATTGTAAAATTAAAATTACAGTAATGAAGGCACAATATGGTCTCTGAACAAAATTCCTGGGAACTTTCTATTTCACTCCAATGAGCTGACTCTCAGCCGCACGCCTGCTGCCCTAGATGAGGACATGGGCTGCAGATGGAGAGATCACCGGTTCCTGCTTACTCATTGAAGACTTCGCATCACTCCCTTAACTCAGGGGTTCCAGGAACTTATGGGTTCAACATGTCAAGCGCTGGTTGGGTGGCATACCTCATTGGTGTCATCCGTCCACACGGAGGGACGTGCCTGCCCTAAATACCTCACCCTATGTCCCCTTGATCTGGTTGTTTATCAGAACCTTTTCATAACCATGACCATAAACCTGTAAATAAGAGTAAGCATTTCCCTGAGCTGTATAAGCAATTTCAGCAAATGATTAAACCGTTGAAGGAGAGGTGGGAGCTGGCTGGTCAGAGAAGCTCAGCGTCAAAGGGCCTGGGAGATGGTGCAGTCAGTAAACTGCTGTGCAACTGTGAGGACCTGAGTTTGGTCCCTCAGGACCCATGGAAAAAGCCATATACATATGACAGTCTGCTTCTGTCATCTGAAAGCATATGCATATTTTATAAACACACACACACACACACACACACACACACGAGAGAGAGAGAGAGAGAGAGAGAGAGAGAGAGAGACTGACACAAAATATGTGTTTCAATTTAAATAACTCAAACAAGGCCATGCACCAGGCTCCATGGAACAATCCATCATGGAGTCACTCACACCAAAGTGTCATATCATTAAGTCAAAAGGAAGTTGCTTCATCTGATCTTCCAAGAAATCAGGAGAGCCAATTCCCCATGAAGCCACTTTTAGTTTAGCCAACAGGATGGGAGCGCCTCCTCTGCTTCAAGGGAGAGTAACTTTGAAGCCACCAATCCATCAATTGCTTTTGTCTCTTTTCAATCAATCAATTGTTTTTATTTCTTTTCTGTCACCCCCCGGCCCCTTTCAGGTTATCAAGCCACCCCGAACTCAGCTCCCCAGAACTGGGGTGGTGACCTCTTCTCGAATCACAAACATAAGTCAATGAGGATCATTCAAAGATAGGGGAAGTGGGTGATCGGTCCAGCATTAGCCAGCTGTGTACTAGGCCTTTGCTACACAGCTGGTACAGAAAAAAAAAAAAGAAAAAAAAAAGATAAAAATAAAAAAGACACTAGCAATCTAATGCATCATGTATTTGCTCGGGCATGGTGGTGTAGACTTATGGTGCTGGCACTCAAGAGGCTGAGGTAGGAGAACCACGAGTTCAAGACCAGGCTGGACCACATAGCAAGACCCTATTTTAAAAGGGAATAGGGGCCAGATAAGATGGTCCAGTGTATCAAGGAGCAGGCCATCAAGGAAGATAACCTAAGGTCAATCCCTGGGTCTCAGATAGGCCCAAAAGATGTCCTTGGAGCTCCATGTGTGTGCCACAGCTCTACAAGTGGATAGATAAATGTGATTTGAAAATTTATACATATATATGTGTTTATATATGATTTGTACAGAAAACTTTATATAATATATATGTGTGTATACATATAATGTGCGTATATATATTTCAAATAAACTCATTATAGTTTTTGCCTTTTAACAGAAGCCTGGATTAGTAACTGGCTTCTGAACTGGGGTACCCCATGGGGCTGAGCCCTTAACCTGGGGATGTTGCACTAACTCCAGGTAGAAAATGCTGGAATTTAACTCAACTCTGGGATAGCTGGAATAGGAGAATTGGCTGGTACTGAAATGCCTTGTGCCACCAAGCCTAGGCCCCTCTCTGTTGAAACATAGTAGGACTTCTCAGAGCCCTTTCTTTGTGCCTTTCCGGTCTATGCCCCCAAGGCCAGGAGCTCAGGAGCCCCCAAACATCAACAAAGGTGTTAGGCTGTTGCCAAAGCATTGGAAGAAACTGGGCCTGGCATTGAGCCTAGGTCCTTAAGCCCTTGCACAAACTCTGACACTCCCCGCCCCCCAGGCTCCCACCCCCACCCCCAGGGAGCACTTCTTTCCTTTTCTATCACAGGGTAAACAGCACTCTCCTGCAGGTGTCCTTACTCAACACCTGGACAGGTCCAGTTGGTGCGCTTATGGCTTCCTTCTTTGGAGTCCCAGCCAGCTCCATTACCAACTGCAAAGAACCTTCCTTTCTGGAAATTCTCCTGTGGCTACTTTTGGAATGGCACCAACCACAACTTCAGCGAAAGGAAGCGCAGGAGAAAACTGGTTTCCCAACATCAAAGAAACGTAAAATGTTTAGCAGCCACAGTTCATGAAGGCAATGTCTGGAGTGAGGCAGGAAGAGAACTCGGATGAGAGAAAGTGCTGAGGTGCCCGTGTTCGCAGCTTCTGAGGGTTAGAAAGGAAGTTATCAGGCCATTGTCAGCAGCTGTGGGAATATCTGTCAAAGTCTGACAGGCTTGAGTATCAGTGTGAGAGAGAGAGAGAGAGAGAGAGAGAGAGAGAGAGAGAGAGAGAGAGTTAAGCCCAATGGTCAACCTGATGGTCTGTAGAGTGTCTTTTGAGACAAACCTCTAGGCAGGTCTAAGAAGCCATTTCTAGACTAGATAAGCAGAGGTGGACAGACCCCCCCCCTTCTGTGGAGATCTATGCCATGGGCTGGGGTCTCACACTGAGTACAGGGCATGGAACCAAGCACCGGCCTTCATCCCTTCTGCTCTCAGTGGGTTGTAATATAAAAGCGTCTCGGACTTTTGCTGCCAAGATTTCCCCACCATAACGTGCTGCGCCCTCAAACTGTGAGCCAAATAAACTCTCCCATCCTTAATTTGCTTTTGCTGTGCATTTTGTCGCAGCAATGAGAAAAGTAACTGCCAGACACTGTGGTGCACACCTTTAATCCCAGCACTCGGGAGGCAGAGGTAGGTGGATCTCTGTGAGTTCGAGGCCAGCCTGGTCTACATAGAGTTCCAGGACAGCCAGAGAGAGACCTTGTCTCAAAAACTGAGAGAAAGAGAGAGAGAGAGAGAGAGAGAGAGAGAGAGAGAACTAGCACAGTATGCTTGTTGGTGTCTCTGGCATACATGTAGGTTCAGCTCTCACTATCTCACAATACACACAGCATAAGCCAACAAAGAGTTTCCCTGAGCAAGCGTCTCCAGAGATATCCTGATTCATAGCTACAAAAGAAAATGACTGAAATAATAAAGAGAACTGGAAGGGGACCAAATAGGAGGAAGGGAGAGGAGACAGCATAGGTGAGGTGGACTCCTGAGCCCTCTTAACAGAGTCCACGTGGAATAGCTACACAGACTAAGCACCAAAGCGTGGGATATTCCCGCAATAACCAATGAGATAACAGACCCCATAAGGTTAAAGGTGGTTACCACAGTAACCAAAAAAATATATTCCCAGATATGGAGGTCATCTGCCATGTGACCAAACAATGTTCAAGGTTTGGCATAGGAGACGCAAGAAGGAAGGGTTTAATTTTTATCATCTTCTTTGTGCTGTTTGAAATATTGTGTGTGTGTGTGTGTGTGTGTGTGTGTGTGCATACACTCCCATGAATGTGCACCTGAGTGTATGTATATGTACTGCATGTGTGTAGGACCCCTGAGAGGTTAGAAGAAGGTCTGGTCTCCAGCAACTGGAGTTCTATACAGACGGGCGTGAGCTGCCACACAGGTGCTGGGAATCAAGCCTCGAACCTCTGAAAGAGCAGTGAGAATTCTTAGCCGTGAAACCAGCTCTCTGTGGCTACCTTTTCCCATGGATTTGGAGGCTGAACGCAAGTCCTCATGCAAACAAAGCAAGTACTTTACGAGCTGCGCCATCTTCCCAGCCCTGAAATCATTTGGGACAAGTAAGTACCTTTCATAACTTTTCACACTAAAGAATACGCTGCCCAAAACCCAAATGCAAACAACACAGATTCTCTCAATTGACTTTCTCATCTCTGTGACAGAAGACTTGACTGAATCCACCTCACAAGGAAAGGCCATATCTGACTTGACCTTTGAGGACATTGAACCTAAGAACTTTAAAATGACCTCAGTAATAACACAGTCTCATCACCTCATTCTGGGAATTCATGGTGAAAATATCCAACAGGTGATTGGACGACAGCCTTCGGCCTAACCCTGCTGGAGGACTTTTCCTGAGAGCCCACTTCCCACCGTGAGTGCATTTGCACACGGGGAGGGAGCACAGAAGCATGCTGGGTGTCCTGAGCTGTCCCCTCCCGCTTTGTTCCCTCGAGACAGAGTCTTTTACTGAACCTGGTGGTGGCCCGCAATTCTGTCTTTGTGCCGGATGGTGTTCGGATATAGGAGCCCACAACCACGCACAGCTTTTACATAAATCCTGGGATCTTCATGCTCAAACGGCGCTCTTATCCATGGAACCATCTCTCTAACCTTCTCTCCTCCCTCTCTCCCTCTTCCTCCCTTCTCTTTTTTGTTTGCTTGTTTGTCTTTCTGTTTGATTTTTGGATGCCAATTCTTGCTCGGGAGCCTCAAAATTGAAATCCTCCTGCTTCGGCCTCCCAAGTGCTGGGATCACAGGTGTTGCACTTCCATGGGAGGCTCACATCCTGCCTTTAATATCCGTCCCCACTGAACACTCCTCCTCCCTCCGGTTCAGAGAGAATCTTGTTCGATGAGGGTAACGCCAACACTGACAAAGAAGGAACTATGAACTGGGGGCTTGCCTATGTGTCCACACTGCAACAAGCTCTCCCTTCTCAGCAACCAAACCGTCACACCTTCTGGAGAGGTCTGGCTGGTTCATATTATGACGATGCTATTGAGATCAAGCAGGTTGTATAATTTGCTCAAGTTTGCACAGGAAAATGGAAGCAGGGTGGGATGCGACCCCAGGGCCATTCTGCCCAAAGGCCTTAAGCTTTGGTCGCTATCATCAACCACATCATCAATGCTAGCAGAGGAAGAAGAGCAAGAGGAAGAGCAGCAGAAGTCAAGGGGATAATACATCATGTATTCTTATCAGCTCTGACCTTTTCCTGTAGAGGTGTGAGCTAGGATCATCTTACCCATTCTACAGATGGGGAAGCCAAGGCCGGAGGAAACGGTAATTTACCAAAACACAGTTGGGACTAGGAAGGCCTAGATTCTAACTAGGTAGGAGGCAACCAGAACGCATGTGGTCCTAACCAGAGTGCTCTGGACTTCCAGATGAGCATTCTTTTGGCTAACGTTCGTTCACTGTGTGCACATCCAGGAATCAGCTACAGGGCAACCCTGTGTGCATCTTCTCCCCCGACACATTCCAAAGCACCCCCCCCCCACTTCTGTGACCTCCTTCTACGCTGTCCCTACCTCAGCTTCCCTCTGTCCTGCAGAAACATCCCCTCAGTACTCTATGACCAGAGGTGGTCTGGGACTGTTGTGTGGCCCAGGCATTAACAGCCTGAAAGACTTGTTTCCAGGAAGAGAGCTCATCAGGCAATGCCTCTGGGAAGAAGACAGCTTAGGCAGACATACAGAAAAAGGAAGCAGGCACTTCCTTTTTAAAAATAACCCTCTAAAGCTCATCTCTTTCAGCTCCTGCACATAGCACACCTTCCTAGCTGTCTTCTTCACCCTGTTGGGCAGGCTGCCTGCCACCCAGCTGGTGGCAGGGGCAAGGGGAACTGTTTGACAAATGGCCCCTCATTGTCCCCTGTCCCCTCCCTGCCAATGAAGAAGCAAGTCTCACCTTTCGTTGCACAGGTCTGCTTTGTCGCCGGGCGTCCAGACTCAGTGCTGAGACTCTAACTCCTCTTTTCTTCCTGAGCCCGAGCTCCTCCCCCGAAGTCCTCTTGGCATCAAGACAATAAAAAGAGCGAAGTCCTTTCAACTCAGTATTTTATTTCTTAGACACCATAAGGAAGTGAGTTGGTTTTTCCCCCCTAGAGAGCGTCACAAAGGTGTGGGAAGAGACTGAGCCATGGCTCCTTTTTGCCGGTAGATCTCCCAGATGCTCCCAGCGCTAGGACTCTGTGTGCTGCAGCCAGCTCCCCCGAGGCAGCATCTGACAGTGGCTTTAGTTCACAGTTATGATCACAGGTGGCCTGTGCCTTACAGGCAGTGTGGTTGTGACTGAAATTTCAAGGCAGGCAGGTCAAAATTCAAATCTGGATTCTTATCCTTCACCCTCTCCCAGCCTCGATTTTACCCTTCTCACCTGAGAAATGGTAGCAAAATCTCCTCCAGCTCCTCAGTATTGACAACACTGGAGACAAATGGGACTTTTGAGTCTCAGTTTGTTTCTAGCCACCCATGATTAGATCTCCCAGAGAGAAACCATAGCTACAAGGACACTTGGCCCCCATTTAGTGCTGCCTCTGAGAAGGAAACATTCAAAAGGAAGAGAAGAGATGGGGTTAGTGGCACAAGTCTGAACTCCTAGCATTTGCCAGGCTGAGGCAGGAGGATGTCAAGTATGAAGTCAGCCCTGAAAACAGTGAGAAAGGCCCTGGCTCATAAAACAAACAAACAAACAAAAAACAAACAAAAAAACAGGGAGGTGGGAGAAAGGAGGGAGGGAGGGAAAGAGAAGAGAGGGAGGAAATAGGGCCTATACTTCCTGTTCCTAGCTTGCAATATTGTCATCAACACTGAAATGAAAAGTAGGGCTAGGACTGTCACACAGTTAGTGGAGGCTATCTAGCACGCACAAAGCCCTGGGTTCCACCCCCAGTGACAGATAAACCAGACAGTGCACGCCCCTGTGACCCCTATGACTTCTGTGACCCCGGTGACCTCAGCACTCAGGAGGCAGAGGCAAGAGCATCTGGAGTTCCAGGTCATCTTTGGTTACATAGCGAGTTTAAGGCCAGACTAGGATGTAAGAGTCCCCGCCTCAAGTAAAATCACGATTAATTAACGTGACTAAAAATAAAGTCATGGGGCCCAGAGAGTGGGCTCAGTGGTTAAGCCCACTAGTTATTGCAGAGACTCTGAGCTGGGTTCCCACACCCACTTCAGGTAACTCAGCTCGTGGGATCCAGCACCCTCCAGGCGCCCTGCACTAATGCACTAACCCCCACAGACAAAGTCTCATAAATAAAAATAAGAATGAAATCTTGAGGGTACACCCCTTTCATCCCAGCATCCAAGAGACAGAGGTAGGCAGGCTTCTATGAGTTCAGGGCCAGCCTGGTCTACATAGCAAATTCAGACCAGCCAGGGCTACAAAGTGATACTCTGTCATGATAGATATAGATAGATAGATAGATAGATAGATAGATAGATAGATAGATAGACAGATAGACTCGCCGTATTAGCATTTGGGCGCCTTGAGTATTGCCGGGTCCTTAGCAGCATCCAACCCTCTCCCCATTCCACACTAGAGACCACACCCATCAAGCCCCGCCTGGTTTTGCCTTTCTGGAAACCAACCCCCTTAGCCTGGAGCTCTGCCCTAGTGATCGCGGTGGGCTGCTGCAGACCGGCAGGGAGGGAGACGCGTTTCATTCTTGGCTTAGACACCTTCGGGGTTTTGGTCCCCGCGGCAGGGTAACTTTCTTAAGAAAGGAAATCGACCTCACAGATACTCTCTTGCGAGCCGCAGTTGGGACGGTACTTTTCCGGTACCACAGAAGGCCAGCGCTGCTGCCGCGGTGATTAGATTGCCCTTGCCCGTTAGGGCCGGATCCGCCCTACCTTCCCGGCTTTCTCGCACCACACCTATGCGACTCCCAACTTCCTTGCGTGTGCCCACCCGCCTCACCTGGGCGCAGCGCCTCCCTCACATTCCTCACTCATCCTGTGTTCCCGCTGCGGGCAGGGACCCGGGACTGCGTGCTGGCCGCCCGTGGTGTTGGTATCCAGAAACTGGCCACGGTATCCTTGACATCCGGCGGGTCCCTGGGGATGGTTGCTCTGGACAATTGCTGGTCCCGGTGTGCATGCACTGCGGTCTCCTATGAAAACCCTACCCTCCTCTTGGCAGATGCCACGCGCCACGGAGTCCCGAGGGGATAGCTTTGGGCTGGCGCGACTAGCTCCGAGGTGCTGCCGGCCTCCCTGCGGGATCCTAAAGAATGCAAAGAGAGTAGGGAGATTCATCAGCAGACACAGAACCCAAACTACAGTGAGAAGCCCGCCACCCACCGCTAGAGGGACGCTGCAGCACACCAGCTGGCCCAGTGGAAAACAGTCTGGAGAGTCCTCCACCGCTGAATTAACAATGGCCTGTCATTTTCTGGGTTGTACCCCCATACTCCAAGAGGGACCTCCAAATATGTGCACATCCCTGTTCTTCCCAGACCGTTTTAACGGAAGCAGCTCCAACGTCCACCCATAATGACCAAGAAAAGTGACTGGGGGTGGTGACCAGGGCTGTCATCCCAGCAGGAGGACCTCTGTTTCCAGGACAAGACCCCACTACTTAGTGAAACCCTGCCGAAGACTAAGAAGCAAAACGTCAGCCAGACTTGTAGTCTCAGCACCTGGGAGACCAAGGCAGGAGGTTTGCTGAAAGTTTAAAGCAGCCAGAGCTGCCAAGTGAAGATTTCATAAAACAAAACAGAGAGGTTTTAAAAATCATTACATTTTATTTATCAGAGGGTTCACGGGAGTATGTACTGAAGTCCAAGAACAACACGCAGGAGTCAGCTCTATCTTTGCATCGTGTGGGTCTTGAGATGAAGCTCAAGCTATCAAGCCTGGCAGCAAGCACCTTAACCTGCCGAGCTATCTCATTGGCCCCATATGGTTAGCTTTTGGAGACAGGGTCTCAAGTAGCCAGGCTGGCCTGGAACTCACTATGCAGCTGAAGATGGCCTTGAACTCCTGATGAGCCAGGACTACAGGCGTGCTTCACACCTGGCTTTCTTGAACAAGGGATTCTGACTCTAGGTGAGAGGAGCCTGGCACAGCCGCTTGGATGCTCTGAGCTGTACTCACACAGGAAACAGACCGAAGCTGAGGTTTTGGGGGCGGGGTGGGGGGTAGGGGGGGATAGTGCTTCACAGATGAGAACATTCTGGACACAAGCTGCACAGCCCTGCGGCTCTCCTCCACTAGACACCATGAGAAGGATGAGGACGTGGAGTCGCCTGTCATTTGCTTTCCGTGACTGTTTAGGAAAGGCACAGCGAGGGGCTGGGGGTGCAGCTCAGGGGTGCGAGGCTCGCCCAGCACACACGGGGCTCCAGGGCCTGCCTCAGCACCACACAGATGCCCTCCTGACTACTTCAGTGTACATAGGCCTCAGGGGTGTCAGGATCTTGGACCGTCTCCCAAAGGAAGCGGCGTGTCGGCAAACAGTCTCCGCTTGCTCACTTATCTCAGGGGATAGATGCTAAGAGCTGCTTCTGAGGCCTAGAAGGTCACGATCCGGTTTTAGAGTTCCACCCACACAAAGGGAGAAATGCCTACCTGCTGTACGCCGTCTTCTGAGCTCCACGTGCCCGTGCAGACACACACTGCAACAAAAAGTTCCAGAGTGGGGGCTGGAGAGATGGCTCAGAGGTTAAGAACACTGGTTGCTCTTTCAAGGGTTCTGAGTTCAGCTCTCAGCAACCACATGGTGCTACATAACCATCTATAATGAGATCAGGCACACAGGCAAGCATAATAAATAAATCTAAACACCGAAAAGTTTTAAAATGTAATCATGTTTGTGTTCACTGAATCATTTTTTTAATTGCCCCCATGGCCAGGCCTGGTGTCACATGCCTTAAATCCCAACACAGAGGCAGGGAAGGCAGATTTTTGTGAGTTTGAGGACAGCCTGGTCTATAAAACGAGTTCCAGGCTAGTTGGGGCCACATAGTGAGACCTTGTCTCAAAACAAAAACAAAACAAACACACAGATTAAAAATAGAATTAAATGCCCCCCCCAAGCTCTGCCTAAATATCCTCAGTCGGCTTGACAAAGACCATAAAGTACAGCACACTTGAAAGGTGGTGGCTCTAGGTGACAAAGGGGGTTTGACTGGGTGTTTTTCAGGAGAAGCTGTGAAGTTCCACAGCAGCCAGAGACTAGATTCTTCAGAGACCCAACAGAACCCCACGCCTCCTTCAGGAGTGCTCATTATAACCAAGATACTGTTCTGGCGAAGTCCCCCCCCCCCCCCCCCCCCCCCCCCGTGGCCTGAAGGGCTCCGGTGTCTGCTCTCTGGCGCCACCTTGTAGCCACCCGTGAGGCAGAAAAGGGGAGGCTTCATTCATCAAGGAAGGGCTTTAACCTAGACTACAAAAGCAGCCGGCCCAGTCTAAGAAAGACACTCACTGCTCAAAGAAGCTCAGACAAGCAGCCCACCTGGCCCCTGACGTCATGCACTCCCTCACCTGACAATTCCATGAGATGGCTTCGTGACTATGGAAACTGAACTGTGTGCAGGGAGGGGCACACGAGGTACAGTCGAAGCTACAAATGAGGCGGAGGCAGGAGGATGGATTGCTTGAGCCCTAGGCTCCCAGCCTAGCCCAGCCCAGAAAACATAGGGATATCTTAAGTTTAAAGACCTGCAAATCTAGACACTGAGAAGTAGATTCTGACAGGGACAGATGGATCCTGCCTAACATTGCCTGCCCATCAGTAAACCGAAAGCCAGAGCTGTGGTAGGATCTGCATGACCTCAGGGCCATATGACCTACATTGACGCTCTGTCAAGCTCTGGATTTTCATGAACCTGGTTGGCTGACATGGCTGGGTCCATCAGAGAATCAGGACTCCTGAGAATCCCACACCCCTCCTTAGGATAAAACCCTCTCCCAAGAGTCAGCACAAAAGGACGCTGGAGGCTCACCAAAGGCTGTGATTCCAAGAGGAACCTCACAGCCATTGAAAGCACTGGACAGTCCCACTTATTTAATGCTAGCTTATAAATTAGGACAATTGTCTTCAAATTAAAGGAGTTCAGTGCGTTAGAGCACTTGCTGCAATCTTGGGGACTTGAGTTCAGATCCCCAGCACTAAGCCTGGCATTGGTGCATACACACCTGTAACCCTATTCTTGGGTGAAGGGTGCGTGTGGGGCATGGATTAGAGAGAGGAAAACACTGGGATTTGCTGGCGGCCAGCTGACTTCCAGGTTCAGTAAGAGACATCGAAAGGGAGACATTTGCCTTTCTTCCACCTGTACGAGGCCGTCTGGTGTTCACAGTTGCATTCTCTAGCTGACCCCGGGGCTCCCTGGGCTTCTGTCCTTCTTCTCACTGTAGTAGCTGAGATTACAGATGTGTGCTACTGAGTCCAACGTTATGTGCACAAGCTTCTGCAGCAAGTGCTCTACCCACTGAGCCATCATCCCCCAGGCCCCATGGCAGCTTCTTAATGCTCTCACAGTTCTGGGTGCTAGGAAAGCCCAAGGTCAAGAGGCCAGCATGCAGCAAAGGCCTTCCTGCTGCGCACTGGTCGCAAGGGTCAGCAGACAAAAGCAGAGGAGGCCAGCTCTGAACCACATTAAGTTCCGTCTTTACTCACCTTTAGCCCAGATGCCTCCTCCTCCCTGAACTGTATTTTTTTTCTCTATAAACTATTCAAGTGTGGGGTCTTCTATTATGGCAGTGGGTGGCAAAATAGGCTGGGAAGAGGGGGAGAGAGAGAGAGAGAGCATATGAAAGAAAGCCAGTTGGCAGAGGGCCAGGAAATTCCTCCCCACCAGGGCTGAGGCAAACCCACTGAGAACTCTCCTGAGAGCAGCGAGCAGGGCAGATAGGCTCAGCTCACCACACTCTCAGCTGGGGTCCATCAGCACCTCTCTCCTTTCTTGGCTTTCAGTCCATTTCCACTCTTGGGAATGTTCTCTTCCTTAAATCAGTTTCTGTTTCTTCTGTTATCATCAACCCTTGGTCCAGTTCTTTGTTCCAGGACACAGGAACCTGGAAAGCTCAGCAAGTGCCCTCTGGACTCAGAGCTCAAGCACCCACTGATCCCGGAAGTGGACAGCCGTGACTAAGACTCTGTGCTCGGCCTAACTGGAAGGCTCCTGGCTGCTTCCTAGGCCGGGCTGTATACCTCCTGAATATCAGAGAGCCTTGCCCAGTCAGTAAGAAGGGGCCCTTATACCTGGTGCCCCTCGCTGACTGAGCAGGGCCTCCTTCCTGGATGGTATCTGTCACCTGACCTGTCTGCGGTGACAGGCCCATCGGCTCTCAGACAGAACCCCCCCTTATCTTCCTAGGGGGGTGGAGTGAAGATCACCTACTGGATTAATCTGAGAAGTCCATTCCTTCTATGTGTGTGACAGATTGTCCACGGTTAGATACTACAGGTTCTGGCCTGGTAGCCTGATGAATTTCTAACTCTCCTGCACCAGTGGGAGGTGGTGGAAGGTGGAGGCGGGCCCTGTGGAGGAAGTAGGTCATGGGAAAACTATACTGTGCCTTGACCTCTGCCTTTACCCCATCTCTCTCTCTCTCTCTGTTTCCAGGGAGCTATGACAGACCTCCCGCCAAAATGAGGCCTTTGTTCCTTAAGTTGTTTGTGTCCAATATCTAGTCAGAGCACCTTAAGAACCAGCACGGCCCTGAGATTTCTTCTTAGGAATCTCCCACCAGCAACCCATAGCCCGCTCCTTGGGTACAGATTCCCACATACCCACATCACACAAGGAAACCCAGCTCTCTCCCTCTCTGCAAAATCCAGGTCCAGAATAGTGCTTTTCTTTAACATTGGTAGAGAAGGGATGTGGTCATCCATACCCGTGACTCCCCTGAACTCTGGTGGTTGAAGCAAAAGCATTGTGAGTTCAAAGCCTGTCTGGGGTTACATAGCAAGCTCTTATCTAAAAAAGGAAAAGGGAAAAGGATATATATATATATATATATATATATAGAGAGAGAGAGAGAGAGAGAGAGAGAAACAGAGCACAGGGAGGCTTAGTAACATGCCTTGGATCACACAGCTAATGAGTAAAAAGTAAACTGCGGACCCAGAGCTGTCTGATTCTTCATCCTTTCTGTGAAAAGGATGGCTTAACATCAGAAAGTTGGAATGATGCCACAGCAGAACAGAACAGTCCTCCCGAAAGGGGCCCTTGGCGCCTGACAGACTCATACAGACACACAAATGTACAGGCATCGTGGTAAATACCTCAGGCGACAGCTGCTGGGTACAAACATAGCCAAGAGGGAGATGTCCCTTCCTCCACTCACACACAAGCTTCCGGGCCTGTGTGCTGGGCAGCTGGCTTGTAGGCCCTGAGCAGCCTCGGAGCGTTGGCTGCCTTCAGCTCCAGCCCAGGGGGATTTCAACCAAGTCCTCCCCAGAGACAGAGGTTAGTCAGCATTCAGCAGGAAATTGGGACAGGGTAGCAGGGTTGGTAATGGGCAGAGGTGGGAGTCCTCAGTAGGAGGTAAATGTTTTCCGGATGGACAGGAAGTACTTCTGTGGGGGGACACTGGGAAGTGAGTAGGCCAGAGTTGTGTAGGAGAGAAGGGACATTCCTTCTCTGTCCTTCGTGAGAAATCATGGTTGACACCCATCAGCAAAAGGCCAATTACCGGGAGAAAAGTACACCAATTTACTGAACCCAAGTTTTGTCTGTGTGGAGGACTCCAGAATAAAGACACGAAGATGGAGCTGAGCCTGTGTGCTCCCGTTAGGCTCAGATACAGTGAAATCGACAGGTGCACAGAAGTCTCAGCAGGCAACACTTGTCCAGCACACAGGGCTCCACCGGCAGCAGCGTTGGGGCGGGTGGTGTGAGTTCCTGCCAACAGACTAACCAGAAGGCACCAAAGCCCATCCGTTCAGATTCAGAGAGCAGCAGGCAGGTCAGGGTGGTGCACACCTGTAATCCACCACTTGGGAGACTGAGGCGGAAGGATCAAGCTGAAGCAAGGCTGGGCTACAGGTGAGATCCTGTCTCAAAACAAAACAAAAAAAAAAGGGCGGGGGTTCTAGCTCAGCTGGTGATTTAGTCAGCATGAATAAAGCCCTGGGGTTGATCCCAGACACCCATAAAACCGGGCATGGTACGTGCTTGTAATCCCAGCATTTGGGAAGCCCAGGCAGGCAGGTAACACAGGTAAACGAACGACTATTACCCTAGAGCAATCTCTGAGAGAGACTCCTCGCCTCCATCCATTCATTCCCACATGCCTAGTGAACGTCTTGATGAATCATCATGACCACAGACCATCCCTGCTGTGGGACTTTCATTCTGCTGCACTAGGGTAGAATGACAACAGTGATAACGTCACAATAACCGGTTGTTTAACACGGCCAAGCTGTTGTTTGATTTTGCTAGAGAATGGTAAATCCTGTGAGAGAAGGAGAGGGGGGATGCCAAGGTGGGCACGCCAAGGAAAAGGCCAGGTGTGTTGTTTTTCTTATTGCTTCGGCCAACAAGAAAAAGAAGGAGGAAACCCCAGGAGGAAAGAATTACTTGAGCTGGTGGTTCCAGAGGGATTTCAGCCCATCATGGCGGGGGAAGGCATGGTAGTCTGCTGATGAACAGGATGCAGAGACCTTGGATGCTAAACCAGTCCTGTGTTATAACTTCTAAGGGGCTCGCCCTTGGTGACCTATTGTCACCAGCCAGGCCGTCCGCCTAAAGGAATGTGGTGAGTGGTCACCCTAAAATAGACACATCTCCTCAAAGTCCCAGCCCTGCAAGAATGAACTGTATAGCTGCCCCCTCCCTTTAAGTTAAACTTCTGTCCTTTGTATATGCTGGTGCCCCTGGTGACCATGGACAGCAGGGACAGAATTGCTTCCAGCTGGAGTCTCAGCTAAGGGTCTGTTGTCACTCTCCACACCCTCTTTCTCTGAGGGAACTTCTGCAGATCTGATTTTGAGGGCCCCTTTTGGGTCACTGCAGCAGCTCTGGCTGCTGATGGCCACTGTGCTTGGAGGACAGTGTCCCACAACAGAGGGCTCTCAGGGGAAACACCACCAATGCTGCATCTATAGATGTGAACCTATATAGACAGTGAAGACCAAGATGACATTTAAGACTAAATTTTATCTATCTATCTATCTATCTATCTATCTATCTATCTATCTATCATCTATCTATCTAATGTATGAGTGCTCTATCTGCATGTATACCTGCATGCCAGAAGAGATCATCAGATTCCGGTGTAGATGGTTGTGAGCCACCATGTGGTTGCTGGGAATTGGCCTCAGGAGCTCTTGAAGAGCAGACAGTGCTCTTACTGGCTGAGCCACCTCTCCAGGCCTAAGACTAAATCTTAAGCGTTCTTTTTATAATGTATGCTGTATTGCATTCCTGGAAAATTCAGTCATCAAAAGGAAACAGAAATACCAGGCAGCTGTTCCTACAACGCGGGCTCATGGCTCAATTTTTAAAAATGTATATGTTTATTTGTGTATGTTGGGGTGGGTAGGTAAGTTCGTGCGAGTGTAGGTTCGTACAGCAGCCGGAGGTGTCCGATCCCCTGGAACTGGAATTCCTGTGCGCTGCCTTGCAGGGGGACTAATCATCAAACCGGAGTCACCCGGAAGAGCATCGGGCACTGTTAATAGCTGAGCCATCTCGCCAGGCATCGGCTCAGGTTTTGGTTACCAGGTTCCTGGGAGGCAGGATGTCTGTCGTGTGAGATAGGATGACCTTTAGCTTGGTGCTGGAGAACTCCCTAGCCTCCACCCTTCAGACCAAAAACATGGCTACTTCACCAGGGCTCTCAGAGCACCCCCAGGGCGGGTACCACCCAGCCTGGCGTCGTGGCCCTAACCCATGTGTAATGCAGACCTGAAAACCAAGGACCCCCTGGGGGAGGTGATTTAACTTCCACCACACACCTGCTTAGAACTTGGGGTTGTTACTGTTGGTAAGCGCAGCAATAATAAGGATTTTAATAAGTGTATGTTTGGTGTCTTCTGTTTGTCTATTGAGAGTCTAATTGAAGGAAACACAGAGTCAAGCTACATGTGTCTGATAAGAGGTTTCAAAATAGCAGCTTCTAGCTGGGTGTGGTGGCATTTGCCTGTCATCCAAGCACTTGGGAGACTGAGGCAGGAGGATTGTTAAGTGTGAAGTCAGCCTGGGCTACAGAGTAAGATCTTGGCTGTAGTGTGTGTTTTTATTTCTTTTTCTTTATTATTTATTACAATTTATTCACTTTGTATCCCAGCTGTAGCCCCCTCCCTCATCCCTTCCCAATCCTACCCTCCCTCACTCTTCTCCCCCATGCCCCTTCCCTAGTCCACTGATAGGGGAGGACCTCTTCCCTTACTATCTGACCCTAGCCTATCAGGTCTCCTCAGGACTGGCCGCATTGTCTTCCTCTGTGGCCTGACAAGGCTGCTCCCTGAAGGGGAGGTGATCAAAGAGCCAGCCACCGAGTTTGTGTCAGAGACAGCCCTCTAGCTCCAAGATGGCAGGGACCAATATAGTGTGTCTTGTAATCACAGTCTTGGGAGCAGAGACAGGAGCATCCCCGGGGCTCCTCCTAGTCGTCCAGCCTAACTGAATCTCATGCCACTGAAAGGCAGAGCTGTGAAAAAGAGGTTCATAGAAGGCCAAGCGGTATCCTTAAATCATGCAGCACTCACCAAGATTTTGTGGTGTCCAGGCAGGGGGATCTTGCTTCCCTATAAAGAGCAGTTTTGAGAGCTACTTGGAAGCATACTGGAGGAGAGAAAGTCTGAGGAGACGGACACACAGCAGGTCCTGATGACATGCATTAAACTCCCCCAAGTAACCCTAAACTCTGAAATGGCTGAGTCTGTAAGGGTGACCCTGACTTTCTCACAGTTCGAGTGAGAATGGCTCCCACAGGCTCACATGTCTGGATCCTCGGTCCCCGGGTGGTGGGACAGTTTGGGAAGAATTAGGAAGTGTGGCCCTGCTGGAGGAGGTGTGTTGCTGGGAGCAGGCTTTGAGGTTTCAAAAGTCTTATGCCATTTGGCGCAAGCCCCCTCTGCCTCCTGCTTGCAGCTGGCGATGAGAGCGTTCAGCTGCTGCTCCAGCCGCCCTCCGCCTGCAACCTCCACCCTGCCGTCATGGACTCAACCCTCTGAAACCGCACACCCCAAATAAACTCTTTCTTCTCTAAGTTGCTTTGGTTGTGGTATTTTATCATAGTGTTAGAAAAGGAACTAATGCTGCTCTTCCAGAGAACCCGGTTTGGGTTCCCAGGACTCACATGGAGTTGTCTGCAACCCCATTTCCAGGGGATCTGATACCCTCTTCTGGCTTTCATGGGGGCCAGGCACACACATGATGTGCCGACATACATGCAGACAAAACATTCATACCATAAATTAAAGAGCAAAATCAACTGAAAATAATAAAAAGTAAAAGAGAAAGAAAGTTATGAAGAAAGACAGTAGGAAACACATTTCAGTTTGAGGAGGAAAGGCTCAGGCCCTGGAGATGGGGCTGCAGTTTATACAGCAATGAGCTGATGCACACCGGAGCTCTGGTAGTTCAGTTTTCTTATTTATTCGGAGACCTGTCTTGCTATGTAGCCCAGGCTGGACTTGAACTCCTGGTAGTCCTGCCTCTGCCTCTAGAGTCCTGGGGGGTTTCAAGCCTGAGTCACCGTGCCTGGTACTGTTTATGTTTGTTTTAAAGCAATGTCAATATCCTGAATCAATCATCCAGCAGGACAGAAATACTACGAGGACAGAAACCATGTAAACAGCCAGAGGTCACTAGACGCTATCTAACTGGTAAGGGAGGAAGAAGGCTCAGGGTAAGAAATCCGGAGGGTGTGCCGGGGCTGCCAAGGGCGCAGGGAGGGAAGCTGGGTGACCTTCAGACAGATGCGGTGATCCTGCTTGACTGCCTTCGCTGCCACTGCTCAAGGTCTCCAGTGCCAGCTGGCGGCTGTGCTTTTTAGTAATTCTCAAAATAGACCTTCTTGTTCCGCCTTGTTGCCGCCTGCCCTGCTCCCCCCACCCCCACCCCCATTCTTCTTTCTTTGATAAGGTTCCTACGTTGCCCAGGCTGGCCTTGAGTTCTTGGGCTCAAGAAATCTTCCCACCTCAGCCTCCTGAGAAGCTGGGACAGCAACTGTTCCCATCTCCTCTCCCTTTTCTTCCTCCTCCTCCTCCCTGGCTGGCCTGGAACTTGCTATATAGACCAGGTTGGTTCAAATTCACAGACATCTGTCCCGCCATCCCCAGCACTCTTTAAAAAATAGTTTTTACTTATACGTGTTTATGTGAATATATGCCAAGTGTGTGCAGGTGCCTGTGCAGGTCAGAAGACATCAGATCCCCCGGGGCTGGAGCTCAGGGTGGTTGTGTCTGCTGGGAATTGAACCCCAATCCTCTGGAAGGGCAGAAAGTGCTCTTAACCAACGAACCATCTCTCAAGCCCCCCTTTCTTTTTAAAAAGACTATTTCCCGAATTTCATTTATTTGTATTTCTTTTGTGTCTGTGTGGGCGCAGGGGACACCTGTGGGGGTCTGTCCTCTCCTTCCATGGTGTGGATTCTGAGGCTAGAACTCAGGCTGTTAGACTTGGCAGCAAGCGCATTTACCTGCTGAGCCACCTCGCCGGCCCAGTTCATTACTTTTAATTTTATGTTTCAGCTGTACATGAATATAGGTATGGTGTGTTGGTGAGATGAGTACATTTCTAAGATGAACGCAGGTAGCAAATCCTCCCCCACCTGCCCTTCCCCTAGTAACCACGCGAGCAGGTTGACGGCATGGTTCGGCAAATGGCAACCTTCGACACTTTCTGTCCTTGCTACCAAATGACAATTCACAACAGTGGAACTTGTAATCCAAGCCATCGGGAGGTGGAGGCAGGCGATTAAGCTGTTCGCGGCCAGCCTGGGTCTCAGAGGCGGGGAGGGAGGAAGAGGCAGGGGAGGGGAGGGAAGGGGGCAAGCAGGAGGGAGGAGCCATTAGGACCGGAGGAAAGGGGAGAGGAGAAAGGAGACGCAGAAAGAAGAGGGAGAGGCGCCCGGAGGTAGCTGGCCCCCACCCCGCGCCCGTGGGAACGGCCCCGCCCGCCTCTGTGACGTCATCCGGAACCCGACGAGGCGGGGCCGCGGGTCCAGGCGGCTGGACGGTCCTCGCCGAGCCGTGATGAGCGAGGGCAACGCGGGCGACACGGGCCGCGGGTCCAGCCGGCCGCGGGCGGTACACCCAGGTAGGTCGCGGCGGGACGAGGCGTGCGGGGAGGCGGGGTGGCCGCCCTGGTCCTCCGCGGGGCGCCGCTGCAGCGGACCTGCCCGAGGTTGGAGGAGGCTCCTCTCGCCCTGCCTGCCGAGCAGGGAAGGCAGTCCCCCCTGTCCACGTGGTGACTCTCGGACCCAGGCCGGCCTCTAGATCCCCGTGGTGTCTGTTCTGTGAAGAGATTGTGACAACCTGCCCGCCCAAAGGCTGGCCTCAAGCCCCCTGCCCCGAGATAGTCCCTTGAGACCTGCTTGGCAGCCTTTCTGTCTCTTATCTTTATTGCTGTGTGAGTTTTGCCAAGTGGCTTGCCCTCTCTGAGCCTCGGATTGGCTGAGAAACGGTGAAATATTAAGAAATGCCCAGCACAGCCCCGATCGTAGCGAAACAGCAGTCCCGGCAGCCTACTGAACATGGGAAGATTTTCTTCCTAGGTGTGTTGAATATGCAGTCAGTTATAGAGCTCCCTGAGATTTTACAGACATGTGTAAAGACAACGCCCCAGCAGATAGAGTGGAGCTGCCAACCCCCTCAGGCAGGCTTCCTTGTAGTTTGTATTTATTTTGTTTCTGCTCTGAGCCAGACCTCACAATGTTGTCTGCAGGCTGAGTTTCAGTGTGAGATTGTATCTACCGAGGGCAAAGCTCAGTGCCCCCGCAAGGTTTTTAGATGCAGGCCGTTGGGCTCTGCCAAAGCGAGAAGAAAGACCCAGTCCTGGGACAATGGTCTGGAATCAGAAAAGAAAACTCAGGCCAGGCTCAGTGATAGCTTTTTCTCGCTCAGTCCTAGCATTGCTGATGTCAGCTTATTTCAGCCCTCCATTAGCAGCCAGAGGCCTGGACTGTCCCGGTGAGGGGCGGGGGCTTGCCCCAGTTAAGTTTCCAGCCCTGCGCGAAGTCCGAGGATCCCATCCCAGCACTGTGACAGCCAAGGGGCTTTCTGGTTGGTGTCCATTGATCTTCCTCTTACTCCAGCACACCCCAGTCACACCGTTCCCAGTCTCCCCTGGACTCTTTGCTGAGAGCTGAAGGGCTGCTGTAAGCAATTCTTACTTCCGAAGCTGAACCCCCTTGGATAGCTGCAAATTTTTGTTTGTTTTGAAACGCTGGGGATTGATCCTAGGGACTCAACACATGCAAGACAAAAGGTCTCCCTCTAACTGCATTTTTCAGCCTTGTCTTTTCTTTTTAAAGTTTTATTTTTATTTTTATTTTTTTTAAGACACAATCTTGTGTAATGCATGCTGGCCTTGGACTCCTGCCTCTGCCTGCTATTGCTGGAAGTAAACAGGTGCACCTCGCTACCTCTGGTTTTGTTTGCTTTTTAAATTTGGAGATGTTGTCTCCCTGTGTTGCCCAGGCTGGCCTTCAATGAATGATCTGACCTGTCTTGTGGCGTCCTGGAATGTGGGTCCATACTACCTGCCCTGGGCAGATGCTGTTTTCTGATTTCCCAGTCTAGCAGTGTGAGGTGTAGACAAGCAACAGTCCTGTGCCAGGGCACAGTCAGGAGTGAACCAACCCTCAGGGGGTCTCTGCCCCTGAGTCTCTTACAGAAAGGTTGTAGTCAAGGGGCTTTGCCATCCCCTGCACCTTTGACGGGGACTGGGGGTCCTTCCCATCACGGCCTGATCATGTGTGATGAACTTCCTCTGCTGCCAGGGGCCTCTTCCTCTCTGCCTGGACCTCTTCAGGGCTGTTCGGGCTTGCCTAAAACCTGGCCTGTGCCCTCCCCAGAGCGGATGATTGCAAGAGAGCGGGCTGGAAAGCTATAGTGTCCTGTGGTCTATTCTTGAAGTACATTCGTAGTTTCTCCAGCAGCTCCTGGGACATGTGGTCACCTTGCCGAGTGTTCAGGATGATTGATGGGCTTGGATGTGAGCACACCCAGACATTGGGAGCACGGCTCTCTCGGGAGGCCATTGTGGGGTCAGTGCTCAGAAATGTTAACTGTAGGTATTTATGGCTTTGCTTCCTTGTGCCGCTGGGCTCCTGGAAGATGGCCTCAGTGGCACACACTTGTGATAGCATTTGCATGGATCTCCCTCTCCACCGGTTCCTGCTTTGTTCCTTCCTTCCAGCCCCTGGCCCTCCACCCTGGGGATCATGACCTTCCTCATGGAATACAAATATCTCTTCTCTTCCTTCCCAGAAGCCCCCTGTTGAGTTGACTGTGTCCCTCCTCCATGCTGGACTCTGTGTTCTTGAGCTCCCTGGCCTCCCCTGAGGAGGATGGATTCTTCCTTCCCCTGGCTTAATCTGTTTTTTGTTTTGTTTCAAATTGTTATACAGCTCAGGCCTGCCTGGGACTGACTCTGTAGCTCAGGCTGAGCGTGAACTCCTGATCTTCCTGCCCAGGCCCCCTGATTGCTGGGACGTCAGGTGTGTTTTTGCACGCATGACTGACTCCTCTTTTATTGTGTATGTGCAGCTGGGATCGAACTCAGAGCCTCACACATGCCAAGCAGGCATGTAACCCCCGAGTCTTCCTTTTAGCCCAAGGGTTACCGTTTTTTTAAGAGCAGGGATTTGGGGATAAACACACTTGGCGCAAACCCTCCCTTTGCTTGTCCAAGCAGGACTTAGGCAAATTGCCTCCATTTTGAGGCTTCATCTCCACGTTTATCAGGTGGAGATTCTGACAGGAGTATGGCCCACAGCCCTGTCCAGCCTGTGGGAGAACCACCAGGCCTTCCCTGCAGTCACAGTCACACCTCTCCCAGTCTCTCACCAGGTCCAAGGAATGAAAATCTTTTTATCGCTCCTATTCAGAAACATTTACGAGAAGGTTTTCATCCCCCTCCAGCTGGCAAAAACTTGTTTATACAAAGGCCCTACGGTGTTGTCAAGTTTTATTTTTTGTTTACGTTTGTTTGTTTGCTTCAGACAGGCGCTGCCCTGGAACTCACTCTGTAAACCAGGCTGGCCTTGAACCCACAGAGACCTGCCTTCCAGGTGCTGGGATCAAAGGCATGCTGCATCATGACCAGCTGTGTTATCAGACTTTTAAGTGGCCCCTACTCTCCTTCATTTCCTCTGCATGGGCTCCTTTAAAACTAGGCAATCATCAAAGAGTTTGAGGTCCAGCCCCAGACATGGGGTGGGGTGAGGGAATGGTCCAGGGACACAGAATCACCATCTGTGTTAGAATAAAAACGGCGGGAGCTTCCTGTGAGCGTGAGCCTTGGTACACCCTTTTCCAGAAGGACCGACTTGCCAAGCCACTTCGACCACGAGCTCTTCTGTGTGACACCAGTGAGAACCCGGTCTGCATGCCCCAACTGCCCACCCCAGGGAGAATCCATTCCCACACTCAGAGGATTAAGGAGACAGCTCCTTAATGAAAACTCACACCACTCCCGCCCAAACGGAAGATTTTACCGACTTTCACACAGCAGGCTTCTGCTTTTTTCCCATACGCTGTCATCCTTTGATCCCTTTCATTCCGGTCCCAGGTCACACTCTGAACAATTTAAACAGAATAAGAGACTGCGAGTCTGGCCGCTCGGGCAGATGGGAGATTGACACGGCAGCGATGTTGTCAGAATTCGTTCTTAATAGTTCTTATTAGTGACCAGTGTTCGTTTCGAATGCTTGTTACCTAGGGCCGTCTTGTCCGCCCGGTGCTTCCCCTGAGAAGCGCTTGCAGGCTCGGGGGACTTAACTGTGGACTAAGACTTAACGCCGGCTGCAAACCTGCTCTGCTCCTTGAGCGGCCCCTGAGGGGCGTGTTCTTCGAAGTGGGCGGGGCCTAACGGCGGGCTGTTAGTCTGGGCTGACTCCTTTTGTTACGGGAATCAATCCCGGTGGTGAACAATCTTCAGCAGAAACTTTCTCTGCGACCCGAAACTTCAATTATGGAACAAACCTTTTCTTTCTACAGTTTCTAGCCAGCCTGGCTAGAGGACTGCTAATCTCCAGTCGTACTGGAGGCCGTGCTCCTTCAGCTAAATTCTTTGTGTAATTAGTAAACCCTTCATAGCACCGATTTTGCTAGTTTCTAGTGGTCTGACTAGGTCTGACTGGCTCCAGCACATCGCCATCACCCCAAGGAGACTCCACCCCATTCAGCAGCCGTCCTTCCCCACAGCCAGGTCGCTTATATCCTTTGTCTAGGGATCTCTTCTCTAGACCCTGATTTGATTGCTTAGTGGCTGCATCTCAGCATATCATCAGAGTTCATCCTTGGTCACATGAAACAGTGCTCCACCGCTTTTCAAGAGTGACTAATGCTCCGTTGTCTGTGGGTCATATTTTGTGAGTGCACCCATCCCCTGGCGTATGCACTCAGTCCCTGGGCCCCGGGAATGGGGTTGCTCAGCCCTTCGTGTGCACAGCTTGCTGTGAGGGCACAGCAAGGCTGTGTGAGCGGTGCTAAGAGACCAGGCAGGGCACTCCGCTTCTCAGGAATCACCAAGCAGCTTCCCCCTTGAGATTCCCATCAGCACCTGTCAAGCAAAGGTGGAGAATTCCTTCCAGCCTTCTCGACAGGCTGGGGAGATTAAAGTCAAGTTTCCTGTCTTGGGGACAAAGGACTCTAGTTTTCATGACTGCCCTTGGGCAAGAGATGTTTTGTGTGTGTTGCATAGGAGCTGGGACATAGGATTCTGAAGTGTATTTTGGGATATTGTCCCGAGCCCTGACAGCATTGTGGGTTTTTTTGTTTGGTCTTTGTAACTCTAATAGCATGATGTGGGTGACGGGCCCACTGGGCCTGGACCTCTGCAGGTACACCACCAGGCATTTGCATGGACGGAAGACTATTCTTTGCTTCTATTTGAGTCAAGCCTACTCTACCACAATAAATAGGAAGACAGGTAGCCATTGACCTGTATATTATTTATGTCTCCCTTTATCCTCTGAGCCCTTCCTCGGGTGAGTGACTCTCCTCCCTTCTAGGTGTCTGAGGAGGGTCGGGGGTGGAATGTTCTGGACTAGGCTAGAGATCCCTTGAGCCTATTTCAGTCAGGATGGCTCTTGGGGACTGGTTCCCTTGAGCTATTTTTGCCCCTCTGTCTGGAGGAGCCCAGCTCTGCCCAGCGACTGGGGACCCAGATTAGAGGTGGCTTTCTTTGTTTTTTCAGGAAGTGAAAACTTTGGAGGGATAAAAGGGGGAAATGGCTTTGTAGGGGTGTGACTTTGTTACAAGCCGGCTGCTGTCTCCCGAGGAGGATTGTTTGGGTCTAGGACCACCCAGTCAAACTGGGCTGTGCACTTAGGGTACCCTCCCAGAAGTAGAAGGAGGGAGATGGGCCAGCTCTAGTCAGGCGCTTGGACTGACCCTTGGGCTGGCTGGGAAGCCAGCTTGCAAGAGACAGGCCACAGAGCTCCGGGTCAGGGGAGTAAGCAGTGGAGAGAAGGATGGAGAAACGTCCAAGGGAGCCTAAGTGCCAAGAAAGAAATGATACAAGGAGTGTGGGTGTCAGTCCAAGACCAGATGGGGCAGGGCCTCTGAAGTGGCTCTGAGCTGAGGCAGGAGGATATTAAAGTATGTCTAGAGGCCTTTGCTGGCAATGCAAGTGAAAGGCACCTTTAGAGAGGGGAGTGGAGGGGCAGAGGGCAGGAGAGCCAGTTAGGAAACAGCGATGAGTAAGCACAGGAGGATCAGGAGTTCAAGGTCATTTTCAGCTACGCAGCTAGTTCGATGCTAGCCTGGGATGCATGAAACCTTGTCTCAGAAGGCAAACCGGGGCAGGTAAGGTGGCTCAGTGAGCAAAGGTGGTGCTTGTCAGCCAAGCCTGGTGAATTGGGTTTGATCTCTGGCGTCGACGAGGTAGAAGGAGAGGCCTCCCGAAAGTTGTCTACTGAGCTCCGCGGTGCTCTTCTGGCCTGCACTGGACTCTCTTCAAGCCTCTTTGCAATCACTAGACTTGCTAACTCTGCTTCACTCCTGACTGGTTTTGAGTCTCTTCTGTGGTGTACATCAGCCCCCTGCTGCCCTTGGGCTTTTGAGGTTCCTGAGGCTCTAAAGCCCCCCCCCCCGGGCTGCCCATGACAGTGGACAGCCGCTGGGGTGTGTGAAGAGGCCTCTGTAGGTCTTAGAGGAGCAGGGATGGCCCAGGCCAGGCAAGCCGGAGCCTGTCCTTGCAAACTCCACAGGCCCGGGGTCTGCATTTGCGTGTGGAGTCTGTAATGGAACTTTACCCAAGTTTATTCAGAAACGCAGTGATGTAAGGGTTTGTCCTGGTTTGTTTTTATTGTCAACGTGACACAACCCGGATCACCTGGGAAGAAGGAACCAACCCCAGCTGAGGGACTGTGCATATCAGGTTGGCCTGTGGCCATATCTATGAGAGAGTGTCTGGACTGAGAGGGCCCGGGACACCATCCCAAGGCAGGTGCATCCGGCCTAGATAAGACCCACCACCTCGGCTGCATAAGGAGCTACTCAATGCACTTTTAGGTAGTGCTGTACTCCACCTGTCTCCCAGGGCAGTCCCAGGACACTCAGCCCAGTTGAGCCTGTCTGGCACTATGAATTACCACAGCTGCCTGTGAAATCAACCCACCTGTGAAAAGCCAGCTGCTCTGGGAGTTCTGTGACAAATCGGCCGATGAAAACCAGAGCAGCACACGCGGGCCATAGGAGTAGAGAGAGTCCCAGGGTCACGTTTCCATGTGTCCACGTGGCGGATGTTTGTTAGGCGCCAGGTCACCGCCGTGGTGGAGGTATGGAGTGAGGGTGCCCTGCTGAGGGTTCCCCTCAGTGAGCACTTGCTCACTCCTGGGCAGAGTTCTTACCTGAGCTGCAGAAGACGCCCTGGGTGATCCAGCCACCGTGAGACTCACGGGGATCCAGGGTAAAAGTTTTCCGTAATGGTGGTGTGAGCTCATGCTCCCCAGAGGTCGCCGCCATTTCATCCAGTAACACTGGAAGACACTTACATTAATCATTCATTCATGCATGCATTCATTTATGTATTTTTGTGTGTTCGTGTGTGCGCACGCATGCACACACCCATTTCTGTAGGTGCACATGGAGGTCAGAAGACAACCTTGGGTAACATTTCTCAGGCACCATCATGTTTCATTATTTTACGCAGGGTTTCTCACTGGATTAGTTCTCGCCAAGTAGCAAAGCAGGGAGGCTAAAGGCTGTCTCCAGGGACCGGCTTGCTTCTACTTCCCCAGTGCTGGGACTGTAAACACATGCCACTATGCCTGGCTTTTTCATGTGGGTTCTGGGGATTGAACTCAGGTCCCTGTGCTTGCAAGGCAAGCACTTTACCAGCAGAGCCATCTTAGTCCCGTTAGTTTGTATTTATTTTGACAAAGGGCCTCATCCAGACTGACTTCAAATTCTCAATCCCTCTGTCTCTGGCTTTGGACTTTTTTGAAGCTGTGTAGAAGTGGAAGACACAGCTGTGGCTTCCGCTTGGGACTCTTCCCTGCTATGTGGGCAGCAGAGCCTTGGGGCACACTTGGTTTACTCTCCAGAGCTTGTCTAAACCCTTTTCATATGGGAGCCGACTAGTTCTCAGGACAGCTGTCCCGCCTAGGTGGGAAGGCCGAAGCACAGGGTGGTCAGGACGCTTGCCCACACAGGTAAGAGGAGGAGCTGGGCTTCAGCACGCAGGCAGGTAGCCAGGGAGGCAGGGCTGTGTCCTGTGTGCATTGCCACCTCACCAGGCACACCCAACTCTCTTCTGTCCCGACAGCTAGGTAATCCCGGCACTTGGCCTGGTGGCGGCTCTGATTGTCGAGTTAGTCACCTGACCCCCAAGGGCAGTTTGCTCATCTGGTTGTAAAATGTGGGGCCCAGGCCAGCCAGGCTCCCAACCTGGGTCTGTTACCAGCTCATGTGACTCAGGTTGGTCCTCCTAACCTGCATTTAGGCATCTGTAGGGCATTCTTCTCCACTCTTCCCCAGGCTCTGGGCTCCTCGGGAACAAGGCTGTCCCACAATATCCCCGTATAGCCCCAGCCATGAGTAGCTTTGGGCCATGTGACCAAGTGGAAGTTGCATTTCTTCAGTCACACCTCAGTTGCTTCATGATCCCAGATACAGAACTTCTCCTCCTGTCTTGGTTTTCTGTTGTTGAGGACTGTGAACAAAAGCAGCTTGGGGGAGGAAAGGGTTAATTTCAGCTTACAGTTCCAGGTAACAATCCATCCTTGAGGGAGGTCAGCACAGGAACTCAAGGCAGGAACCTGAGGCAGGAACTGAAGCAGAGGCTGTGGAGGAGCATTGCTTACTGGCTTGTTCCCTGTGGTTTGCTCAGCCTGCTTTCTCATTTGCCCAGGGGTGGTCCTAACTCACAATGAGCTGGGCCGGCCCACATCATTTATTAATTAAGAAGATGCCCCACACACTTGCCTACAGGCCAGTCTGTTGGAGATTCCCTCTTTCTCTGAGGGCACCAGGCATCCACATCGTGTGTAGACACACACACAAACAAAAAACTTATACACATAAATAAATCTAAGAAGAAAAAAAAGATTCTTCTCATATATGTCTGGGTTTATGTCAAGTTGGCCAAAACCAACCAGAACTACCCCTTCCTTGTGGGACATGTGCCCAGCTTGGGCCACGGCCATGCTGCCCTGTGGAGACAGTGGTAGCCATAGTGAATCCCTGCCTAACCTAGTCAGAGCAGCATTCCTCTGCCACAAGCCCCTCACGGCTCCCACTTTTTCAGACCAAAGCAAATATCTTCCGTGATACTAAAGGGCCCATGTGGCCTGGCTTGTCCCCCACCCTCATTACCTAATGTCCTCCCTGTTGACTCTTCCACCGTACCGTTTCTCAAACCAGCCGAGCTCTGACTGCCTCGGGGCCTTTGCGCTTGCTCTTTTCCTCTTTGATAGTCTTTCCCAGGATGTCTGCATAGCCGTTTCTCCCCATTTTCCTGGCTTTCCTCCAATGTCACCTCCTCAGGATGCTGTCCTTGACCACTCTGTTTGAAATTACACCCCATCCCCTAAGACCTCCCCACCTCCCACCCCAACTTATCTCTCTTCACAGAATCACCGCCTGAAATATGTTACGACTTTTTAAAGGTCTTTTCCAAATAGAACTGAAGTTTCGAAATGGCAGGGGTGTGGTGTGTTGTATTCAGGTGCGTGTCTCAGTCTTAAAGAGCTGTTTGGCCTGTGGTCATTGCTCCTCGTATGTGTTGGAGTGGCTGAGGGAGAAGATGGAGGGGTGGCTGAGCGCATGGGTGGGAGTATGGGGGTCGTTGGGGGAGCAGTAGAGCTTAACAAGGTCTTTTTAATTACTGCATTTCTGTTCATTTCTGTTTGTCTGTGGACTGAGATGTGTCACAACCCATGTGTGGAAGTCAGGGGTTGCCTTTCTCCCTCAACCAAGTAGGGCCAAAGGGTTGAACTGAGGTCATCAGATCTGGTGGCAAGTGCTGTACCTGTTGAGCCATCTCGATGGCCCCTTTACACACCTATGTTTTTTAGCACTTGATGGGTATCTTGTGGCAACTCTTAGAGACTCTGAATTCTAGAAACTTCTAGATAAAAGCCTTTGGAATCTGTAAGCATGTGTATCTATCAGGCATCCTACCTCTGGTTAGCTTCCAGAATAACATCGACATCAAATCATGGGGAGTGGACAAGTGTCCAGGAATCAGTGTTATCAGACCCTGTAGCCAGTGTCCCCAGGTTGTGTTATCACAGATTGTCTGAGAACAAGGAATTGTGTTCCTGGCAGATCAAAGTGTGTTTCCAGAAACCAGTCTGGAAAGAACCAGAACCAAGGACATCAAATAGAGTCAGTGTTTTCTGTAAACACCCTCTTCCCCCCCCAAAAAAAAAGGTTTCAGTGTGGAGCAGGGAATGATGGCTCATTCCTGTATCTGAGGCCTAGAGAGGCTGAGGCTAAAGGATCTTGACTTTGAAACCAGCCTGGGTTACACTGAGTTCCAGGTTAGCCTGGGCTACGTAGAGAAACATTCTGAAAAACAACAACAAATTTTATTTCAATTGTAAAAGGTTTTATCCATATAGAAAAGAGTAATGTTCCATGCTTACCTTTACCCTCATTTTTTGCATCTTACTTTCTGGGGTGTTAACTATGGGCTTTGATCAAAAGCTTGGTAGAGAATTGAACACTGTGTCCTCAGCACTGGATTCATCTACTCCCAGTTTATCCATCCATCCATCCATCCATCCATCCATCCATCCATCCATAAGGTATTTATTGGACTGCCCTGTACCAAGCCCTGTGTAGACCCTGAGGACTCATGGTGCTAGAGAGAGATGGGGCTCCTGAGAGAGCACAGAGACAACACATATTAAACAGCCTAGATTAAGGATGGGGACGTCATAGAGGGGGCACTTAGGAGTTGTGGGGGTTGAAGAAGTGGGAGGAGTCTCATCACAGAGCAAACCTTCATCCTCTCCAGAATCCTAACCTGGCCACGGCCAAGCGAATCATGGCCCCAGTGCCATCATCTGAGGTTTGGTTGTTTGTGTTTTTAGGAACCTGTGGTCAAATACGATCCAAAATATTAACAGTTCCTGAAATAGTTATACATTTCAAGTAGAGCAATGAAAATGTAAGACCTGGGGTCTCACAGCTCAGGAGTTCAATCGCGCCCTTCCCAGAAACTCCCCCAGACCAAGACTCGTTGCAAAAGCAAGAGGTTTATTAACCATTGTACAATGGGGTCACCCCTGCTGGTCAGCAAAGAGTGGCACCGGGAGACAAAGGCCTTTAGGTTTTTAAAAGAAAAATTGCGGGAGATTTGAAGTTGCAGTTTTGGCAATTTAGGATTGGATGAGGAAGCTATAAAGTAAGATAATTGGTTAGTCTTAGGTGCTCAAGCTTGGCCAGTCCTGCCAAGTGTGGATGCAGCTGCAATTTAAGGTGGGGGTGGTTAGCTCATCCTTGAAGGTTAGGGCTGCGGGCTCTTGGCTGGAGGTCAAAAGCTACTCAGAAGAAGTCTAGGTTTGTTGCTAAGAAACGCTATCTCAAGGACAAAGGTCTGGTCATTCTTTTGCTGAGTGAAGGTCATTGCTTGCTTGCCCTTTTTTATATCTGTCCTCACAGATAGGGTCATATTCCTTCACTCTCTGGAAAGGTACTAAGAGGCTTTAGCTTAACCTGGACTTAAAACTCAAAACTATAGGCTTTAGAGGACATATAGGTTACAAAGTTAGCCTAACCCTTTCAGAATCACATGGCTTCTGCTTCGTTTGGCACAAATTGCTTGTGTATTCATGCTGTATACAACATCTACCAGTATCTGTGGCCCCAGCGGAGCCTTCTCATTTAAGTCCCTGTTGCTCCACAAGAGGGGCATCCGCAAGCCATGCATGCCAAAGAGAATCCCAAGTGCTTCCTGCGTGCAAAAAGGGCAAGTTTGGCTTAGGGAAAAAAAGGACAAGAACTCTGTGTGCTGAGCTTGCTAGGGTGACAGAATGTGTCCCCCTCTAAGAAATCCATGATGGGGCTGGAGCGATGGCTCCAGCGGTTAAGAGCAAGCACTGACCTTGCAGAGAGTAGTTCAGTTCCCAGAAGCCACATCAGGCAGCTCCCACCTGCCTGCAGTTCCAGCCCCAGGGAATCTGATCCCCTCTGCTAGCCTCTTCAGACACTTGCATGCAGGTGCAAGACAACCCCTGCTCCCCCACATACAAATAAAAAGCAACTGCAAAAGCTATGGCCACGCACAGTGTATGGTAAGTGTTTAGTTTTGATGGAAAAGACAGAGCAGGCATTGTAGCTCAGTGATAGAGTACTTGCCTAACATGCTCAAGGCTCTGAGTTCATTCCCAGCAACATTGTGTGTGTGTGTGTGTGTGTGTGTGTGTAGCATAGAGTTCCATAATGGTCTTTGTTTCAGGCATCCATTAGCATTTTGGAACGTGTTCCATGTGGGAAAAGAGGACACTATTGTAATCCCCACAGTAACTGGTAGATTCTTCATGACCCACAAGGTTGCTTCTTACCCAGAGTTCCACAAACCTGAGAGTAGGAAGCAAAGCCCTAAGTGAGCGCAGCACCATATATGGCCGAAGCTGCTCTTGGCAGGCATGCTGTGGGAGCAGCAGGGCCCTTGGTGCAATTTAGATCATGCTGGGTCAGTCTCCTGGGAGAGTCGATATTTTTCGTTAGGATTGCGTGGCCTGTAGAAATAGCTGCCAGGACCCCAAGGGTGTCCTCCACATGTCCTTGCTTCTGTCCTATCATTTGTTCATTCACTCACTCACTCAACTCACTCACTCATTCTTCAAGCGGAGAGCCTTCTAGGGGTAAGACACTGCTGTAGACTCACTCAACCTTGAGCTGAGCCAGCTACTGAGGAGGCTGAAGGAAGAGGATCTGAGTTCAAGGCCACTCTGGAGAAGTTAGTGAGACCATGTCACAGTACAGAGTAAAAAGGGTTTACGATGTGGCCTACAGGAGGGCATCTGACAAGAGGCCCTGGGTTCAGTCCCAGTTCTGAAAGAGACAATGGTAGCTCCCCCAGCTCTGAGCCATGGCACCTGTCATCACCTTACCCTTCCGCCTTCGTAACAGCCCGAGTGCTGCAGCCCTGACCCCAAGAGAGTCTAGGTAGACAGTCACCCTGATGTTGGAAACATGCAAATGACGACTAAGCAGCCTCCACGCTGACTGCTGACTTAAGCGGCCATGCTGATGGGAGGACTAAGTCAGAGGAACACCTGACGTTCACGCCTCCTAAGGACGAGCTTGCCCGAGGCTCGGAGAGGTGCAGCGAGCGGCCTTTGAAGACACCAGAGCTGAGACTGCCTTGATGCCGAGCCTTGGGCAAGTCATCGTCTCTCTGGGCCTCAGTTTCCCCGTTGAAAAGCCAGGGCACTGAAACCCTCTGTGTCTACTTGCGCAGGTTAGCGTGAAAAGTTGGTCGGAGGTGGTGGTTTGAAAGCAGCCCTGTATGAAAGCACAAGGGGGTAGTGTTAGGATTTAGATAAAAATGCCATGCGCACAACCATTCTTAAATCCAGTGAGGTTTATTGGATGGAGATGGAGGGAGAGGGAGAGGGATGGAGGGGATGCCCTGACAGAGAGAGGGGAGAGAAAGCAAGAGAAGGGAAGAGCAAGAGAGCAAGAGGAGGGAGGAGTGGCCCACAGGTCACTATGTACCTGGCCCAGATGATGTCATAGGACACAGGTACTGACGTAGGACGTTGTCAGGACCCTGAAGGTCCCTAAGGGAGGGCCAGTTGAATTGCCTGCACAACATAACAGGTAGGGCTTGGGAATGAGGGCACTTGTTGTGTGTTTTACTTAAAGATGGGAGATTTCCCTGGAGTGGGTAAAGAGAAAAGCCTGAACACAGCATGGTTGGAAGGACATTCAGCCATTACCTACTTTATCTGTGTGGAATTTTAGCGTTTACAAGGTCATTTCAAATCCACAGCCTATTTCACAGGGGAGGCAGGACTTGGGGGATCAGATTGTATGTTAGGCCCCCAGTTCCAGTGCTTAGAGCACCAGGCAAGCTCCTTTACCTCCCTGTGGTGGTGAGCGCTTTCTTTTTTAAAATTTAGTGTATGTGTGCACGCACACGCACGCACACATGTGCCACCACGCCTTCGGAGGTCAGAGAACATTCTTGAAGACTCAGTCTCTCTTACTGTGAGTTACAGGGATCGAACTCAAGTCTTCAGGCTTGCACTGCAAGCTCTTTCACCTGCTGAGCCAGCCCATGACAGCGAATCTTCATCCTCAACTTGACTGTCTCCTAGCTGATTCCAAATCGGGTCGAGTCGGGATCTTGTGTAACCCAGGCTAGCCTCACATTTGCAGCAATCCTCCTGCCTCAGCCTCCTGACTGTGTGTATCCCCTGCTAGGCCTAGGTAGCTTCCTGTACTTCTAACATCCAAGCCCAGAATGAGTACTCACTGGAGCTCAAGGTGTGGCAGGTGCCCCTGGTTTGTGGTTTCACATGTCCTGTCCCTAGATGTCTTCTTGGAGTGGCCTGGCTGGTGGGTACCAGTAGCAGCATTCGGCCAGGCCAGACATCAGTCCCCATCCCGCACAGGCCCCTGACCCCTACACTTGTTGAATATTCAACAGGCTCCATATTCAAAGACCTTTGTTCCTGATTAATAACAGTTCTTTGTTGCTGCCTAGAGGGAGGAGCGGCCCCAAGGCTGCACTCTTGCTCCTAGTTCCTGGAGGCAGCTCTTGTCACTGGAATGGCTCACATCCTCAGGGTGTGTCGGCAGGAAAGTGGCTCAGCTTGCTCATGGAGGTTGGCAGAGTCCAGGCGCGTGTCTCTGTGTCATCGTCAGTGACACAACTGAAGTCTTGTATCTGAGCATGCCCGTCAGGGAGGGGCAGAACTGAGGGAATCTGCACATTCCAGAGAGACCTGGAATGATGGTCCCTTGTCCTCCCCCAGGCCCCCTACACTTTCTGGAACATCTTGGGGGAGGGGCACTGTGTGTGTGCCATCTCACTGAGACCTTGAAACCTGCTGAGCGCCCGTGATGCTGTGATCACACCCATGGTACCCAGGCCTGTCCTTAGGGTCTCACTGTGTAGCCCAGGATGGTTTCAGATTCAGGATCCTCCGTCTTAGTCACCTGGGAGTTAGGATCACAGCATGAGTTACAGCTCCCTGCTCCGGGAGACCAGTTAAAGTGTGGTCAGAACATAGTTGCTTTAGCCCAGAGTCCTCCCCTCCCTGTCTTGGTCACATCTGTGGGTCAGGTCAGCCTGTAAGATCTCAGCGGCTGTAGCCCAGCCACACAGGCTTCTTACTTTTCTCTTTTCCACACCCCACATGGATGTTCTCTGTGGCTGTGGATAAAGACAGGGGTTTGGCTCTTGTCAGTGGGTTCTGCCGACTGGATTTCTTTTAAATTACATTTGTTTGTTTATTTATATGTGCATGGATGTGTGTGCACACATGCTGTGAGGCATGCTGGAAGTCAGAGGACGGCTTGCAAGGAGTTAGTTCTCTCCTTCCGTCACGTGGACCCAGAAATCAAACTCACATCCTCAGTGTCGGTGGCAAGTGCCTTTACCTTCCAAACCATCTTGCCGACCCTGGCTGGTTCTTACTCGGCCAGCTGCCAGATGACAGGAATGACAAGGAGGTGATCGCTTAGGCAATCACGGAAAGCACTCATACGCATGCAAACAGAGCAGACTGACACAGATGTGTAATTAGCGTGTGCATGGGTTTTTAATTTCAGCTACACAGGAGGCCAAGGTAAATTCAAGGCCAGCCTGAGAAACGTTATCAAAACCCTTCTAAGTAAGTAAAGGGCTGGCTATGTAGCTTAGTGGTAGAGCACTTGCCTAGCTTTGTGTAAGGTCCTGGGTTCAATTCCCAGCACAGGTAAAAGAGACAAGGTAAATCCAGCTGTTCTGTCACTGGCTGGATGAGTGAATGTCTGTAAGGCTTGCACTTAGTCTCCAAGACACAAACGCCTCTCCAAGCTGTCCGGAGTGAATTTTGGTTTTGTTTTTTTTCTCTCACCCAGAGAACATGTCTCTGGGTTCTAGCTGCTTCTCTCCTCCGCCCGTGAACTTCCTTCAAGAGCTGCCAAGCTACCGGTCAGTGGCACGCAGGAGGACAAACATCCTCTCCCGGGACAAGCAGAGCGGTACCCTGCTGAAGCCGACAGACTCCTACAGTTCCCAGCTAGATGGAGGAATCGCAGAAAACCTCAACAGCCAGTCTATCCGCAAGTACGCGCTGAACATCTCGGAGAAGCGGAGACTCAGGTTTGTCCAGCGGCCGCCTGGGAGTGTCTATGTCAGGGGCCGGGAGAGGGGTGTGTGTGGTGTGTTTGTCGTGTGTGGAACGGAGAGTTCATTCTGCAGCGGGCATTCCTAAGCTGCTGGGGCACGTGACCTTCAAGAAGCCATTTACCTCCTGCTTGAATAAACAGTCCCAAGTTCAGTTCTGTGGGGGATGTTGTAGCCATTCACAGACACACACACACATACACACACTCTCAATCTCTCTCTCTCCCCAACTCTGTGTGTGTGTACACACGCACACAGATATGTACATACATGCACCCATGTAGGGGCCAGAAGTTGACATTCAGTGTTTCCTCTGTCATGCCACCTTATTTTGGGGGTGGGGATGGGGCAGGCTCTCTCACTGAACCTGGAGGTCAGCAGTTGTCTATTCTGGCTGGCCACCAAGTCTACCCACTCCATTTCCCCCAGTTCTGGGGTTACAGGAGGGTTCTGGGGGTCCTAATCAGGTCCTCAGGCTTGCACATCACACAGTTTGCCCATTGAGTCTTCCCTCCACGCCTCTTCTCCTTCTCCCCCCGCCTAAGTCAAGATATCTCTGTGTAACCTAGGCCAGTCTTGAACTCACCTGTGCCAGCGTCACAAGTGTTAGGGTTACAGACATGCATGGTCATGTCCATCCATCTATCTGTCCCTCCATCTATCATCGTCTGTAATCTATTCATCCACCAATCTGTACCCATCCACCCATCTATATCCATCAGTCATCTATCCTTCTATATCTTTGTTTGCATACATCCATCACTTAATCTGTATGTATTAATCCAGCTGTCTATCCTATCCACACATTTATCAATATCTGTATCCATTTGTCTGTCTAATGCATTCATGATAAGGGCAGTACATATTAGATGTACATATTTTTATGACTGTTGCTTTTTGATTAGTGGTGGGTATTTATTAAGAATGGATTCAGTACCAGTAACTGTGCTTAAAACAGAGTAGAGAACAAGGTAGAAACGGCCATGCCAGGACTGTCTGTGTTCCTGGGAGAGAGGACCACAGCAACAACTGTTACATATTCTTAACCTTTAAAGAGCTTGTGACATGAGGCTGGGTGTGGTGGTGGTACACACTTTTAATCTCAGCACTTGGGAGGCAAAGGAAGGTGAATGAATCTCTGTGAGTTCAAGGCCAGCCTGGTCAACAAAGCAAGTTCAAGGCTAGTCAGAGCTACATGGTAGGACCCTGTCTCAAAAAATGAGTATTTGTTGCATATTGGGAGAGACCGGTGTTAATTAAAGAAGGTATCAAAAGAAGGGGTGTCCTGGAGGTGAAATAGGGGACTTGGATCAGCTGGCAGGGTCGGGCCGGAGGTCAGGAATGGCACCATAGGGGTATTGTACTGAGCACGCAGTACCCATTGTGACTGACAATTTATAATTCATGGGCATTGAGCCTGCTGGCAATGCTGTGCTGTCATCCCCACCAGCTGCTTTCAAAAATGCTTTATCACCACAGCTGCAAACTCTGTACCCATTAGAAAAGCATCTCTGTTCCCCCCTCCCCCCCAGTCCCACTCACCTGCTGTCCCTAGAGTTACCAATTCTAAACATTGTGTGGAGCATGGAATGTGACCTCCGTGCCTGTCCTTTTCTTCCCTTTGTGTAATGCTTTCAAGGTTCATTCCCATTGGAGCATGCTAGTGCTGCATCCCTTTTTATGGCCGAATAGTATTCCAAAGTTACCACTGAGAGCTCAGACTTTATGCTGCCTTGTCCTTGTCATGCTCATGGCCTATTTATTTATTTATTTGTTTATTGATGCAGGGACATTCAGGAAACCCAGATGAAGTACTTATCAGAGTGGGACCAGTGGAAACGGTACAGCAGCAAGTCCTGGAAGAGGTTCCTCGAGAAAGCTCGCGAGATGACCACCCACCTGGAGCTCTGGCGCAAGGACATCCGCAGCATAGAAGGTAGAGCCCGTTGGCTGCGGGCTTCCGGTCCACCTGCTTGCAGCTTTCCCGCAGGCCGCCGAGGTGGGGGGGTGGCGTGCGTGGGCGATTTTACTGCTGAGGTGGTGGATATCCTTCCAGGATGAATACTGTATTCACCTCACAGAAGCAACCCGAGGGAGGAAGGGTTTATTCCGGCTCTCAGTTTCAGAAGACAGTGTGCCGTGGCAGGGCAGGGCATGGCGGGAGCTTGAGGCGGCTGGTCGCGGGATGGGCATCCGCGTTCAGGCCAGCGGAGCAATGCCTGCGGGTGCTCACCTCACTGTCTCCTTTTCGTTCCGTCTAGCGTCGCAGCCCGTGGTACGGGGCTGCCCATGTTGGGGTTGGGTCTCCCCACCCCAGTCAAACCCCCGTGTAAAATTCCCTGACAGACATGCCCAGAGGTGCCTCCCGGTTGAGGTCTGGAGCCGGTCAAGCTGACAGTCAAGATTAACCGTCTCAAGTGTGAACCTAACCCACTTAGCCTTAAGTAGGGCCTGTGCCCTTGTCACCTAGAAAGGTCACAACAGGGTGGGGGCAGGGCAATGCCTTTTCCATTCTGTATTTTCTGTTAAAAAAAAAAAAATCTATAATCAGTGCCTTACAGCTGCTAAAGCATTACTTGCCCTCGGTAAAGTGTGTAAAGAACATGGCCGTGTGGAGGAAGTGACCATCGTATTTCTTACTCTAAACATATACTGCCAGGCGTGGTGGCCATAACTTTAATCCAGGCAGGGGCAGGTGGATCTCTTTCAGGGTTTGCAAAACCTGCACTCCCGGTGCAGGGTCCGTACCACTCCCTCCCCCAAAGAGACTCACAGACCGCGGTTCAATGCAAAAGCAAGAGGCAGTTTATTCCGATCGCGATGGGGGTCGTCCCTTCAAAGCAGGAGACGACCCCGAGCATACTAAGCACAGAGTTTTTATTCCTAAAAAAATCAGGCCTTTACATTGATTAGTCAGCAGAAAAGATAGCAGTAATGCGGGCTGGCAGCTGTAGCGGGGAGCTCACAGCTCCAAGGACAGTCCTCCCCTCTTCTCCCATCTCTCGGTTCTGTAGCGGGCCGCTTACAGCTTCAAGGACAGTCCTCCCCTAAATTGCCTGACTTGTTCTTCTTTCTTCTTAGCTGGCCCTTATTCAAGGTCCAGTTGTTTTTCTTTCTAATTTGGGATGGTCCCATTTCTCAGGTTCACACTGAAATCCCGTCCACAAACAAACAAATACCTGGATGGGTGTCTTCTGGCCTTCAGGCAGGCGAGAGCAGCAGGTGAGAGCACAGAACTACAGAACTGCTCTTGCAGAGGACCTGAGTTCTGTTTCAGCACCCACACCAGACAACTCACGCTGGCCTATAACTCCAGCTCCAGGAAATCCTCCTCTGGTCTCCACAGGCATCTGCACGTCCCCGCTGACACACACACACACACATGCAAAATTAAACAGTAACCCTAGATGCTTTTGGCATATCGCTTGTATTATCTCCGTTAGTCCTCCCAAGATTCCCCCACCTTTTGTTTCTCTCTATGTATGCCAGGCTGGCCTTGAATTCACAGAGATCTCTGTTAGTCCTTACAAGACCCCCATCTCCACCCCTTTGTTTTTCTCTGTGTAGAGTAGGCTGGCCTTGAACTGGGAGATCTGTCTGCCTCTGCCTCCAATGCTGGTATGAAAAGTGTGTACCATCACCCCTGGCCTCACAAAAGCCTTTCCCGTGGACACTTCACCATTTGTCTGCCACAGAGAGGTTAAGATGCTTGCCTGAGTGCACCCAGCTAGGATAGGGCAGAACCAGGCTTTTTGAACACAGGTAGTCAACCTTCACAGGCCAAGTGGATTTTGAATGTGAAATGTGCCCCATAGACTCTTGGTTGGAACACCTGGTCTTCAGCTCTGGGATGGCCTCAAAGTGGGGCCTAACTGAAGGAAATGGATCACTGGGGGTGGGAGGTGGTAGGGCTTTACGTTTCTTAGCTGAGTCCCACTTCCTGTCTCTCTTCTGCTTTGACTGTGGACATGAGGTGACCAACCCCCTTAACACTCCTGCTACCATGCCTTCTGAGCCATGATGGACTGTGAGCCCTCAAACTGTGAGCCTTCAAACTGTGAGCCCGCACCTTCCTCCTTGACTTGCCTGTTAGGTATCAGACCACAGTAACCTGGAAAAACTGGCCAGTGTGCTGTGCCCAGCTTCCTCTCTGGTTGGGTAGGACACTCTTGGAGACCGACTGTTGCATGCATTAGAGGCTTTCTTCTCCCTGGGGAACTGGGGCTTTGCTTTTCTCCTCATTTGTTCTACTGGGATTTCTTGGCCAATTGGATGTCCCTGGGGCAGAAAGAGAAGGGGTACAAATCAAGCCATCACCTCTGGTGACATTTGACGGAGCACGATGTGGGTGTCCTCCCTCGCCCCAGTCAACACATGTGTTCTTGACTCCCAAGGAACAAGTGCCTGGCTCTGCAGACCGTCCTCAGGGACTCAGTCCTCTGCCAGGAGGCTGCTCCTCTGTAGGAGTGAGTCTCATTCCCTAACTTAGCACATGAACAAAGACACTTTGGTTGACCTGAGAGGTACAGAAGGCATGGATAGCCCAGTCCTCATCCTTAGCCAGTGTGAGCTAGACAGAGCTTCTGCCTTTTAAAATCTATAGCAAATATCCTATTAAATGAGATGCTAGGAAGCCTGAAATGGAGAGTTGAGGAACTGATATCATAGTCTCTTCAGCAGCACCCTGGAAGTCTCAGCTGACTGTGCACTTCAGGGATGAGGAAGAAAGGGAAAGAACCATAAAATATCATTTGTACAGAATACGTAGACATACACGCACACATATAATAAAAAGACAAGCTGTTAGACTCAGTATGTGAATTTAGCAAGGTTAGTTGTTGATTTGACAAGGTCTGTTTAAAATTGGTTGTATCCATTCACCTTTAGCAGGTGCTGGGGATTGAACCCAGGGTTTTGCCATGCTAGGTAAGTGCTCCACCTCTGAGCTACAGCCCCAGCCCTAAGCGTATTTTTTTCATGTTAGCACCATTTTAAAAAGTAAAAGTTACTATGTCTGTGTAGGAAGCCAGATACCCTGCAGCTGTGGTGACCAGCAGTCGTGAGCTGCATGATGCAGGTGCTGAGAATTGAACTCTTGCATACTAGCACACATTCTTAACCGCTGAGCCATCTCTCCAGCCTCTCAAAAGGATGTTTTTAGTGTGATTTAAAACAGTCAAACCCCTAGGAGTTTTCTAAGGAAAAATACGTGTGATGCTCAGGCATAGGAAACTGTTAAAATTGTACGGAAGCCAGGAGTGTTGGCACATGTATGTAACCCCCGAACTTGGGAGATGGAGGCAGGAAGATCACAAATTCCAGAATAGCCTGTTAAATTCAAGGCTCATCTAAATTACATAGGAAAACTGTCCCCCAAACCCAAGACTGATAGGTGTGGTCATCTCAGCATGCAGGAGGCAGTGGCAGGTGGATCTCCGAGTTCCAGGCCGGCTTGATTTTTATAAAGAGTTCAAAGCCAGCCAGGGCTACATAGTGAGACCCTGTCTCCAAGAAAAGAGAAAGAAAAAGAAAAGAAAAGAGAGTGTCTTGGGGTTTCCACTGCTGTGATGAAACAGCATGACCAAAAAGCAAGTTGGGAAGAAAAGGGTTTATTTGGCTTTCACTTCCATATCGCTGTTCTTTATTGAAGGAAATCGGGACAGGAAGTCAAACAGGGAGGAACCTGGAGGCAGGAGCTGAAGCAGAAGCCATGTAGGGTGCTGCTTGCTGCCTTGGTTCCCTTGGCTTGCTCAGCCTGCTTTCTTTTAGAACCCAAGACCCCATTGATCATTAACTGGGGGAGGGAAGCCTTAAAGCTGGATCTCATGGAGTCATTTTCTCAGTGAAAGCTCTTTCCTTTCTGCTGATTCTAGCTTGTGTCAAGTTGCCACAAAACTGGCCAGTACAGAAAGAAGGAAAAAGAGGAAGAACGGGAGGGAAAGGAAAGGTGGGTATAAAATCTTACCGAGAGACGTCAAAGAATAGCATGTTTGTGGATCAGGAGATTCAATATTAGAAAGAGGGGATGTCACTTCTCATTCATCAACATATTTTATGTAATTCAGTCAGAGGCTGCTCTCTCTGTGTGTGAAAATCCACACACCAATTCTAAACGTTTTATGTTAGAAATGTTAAGTGCCAGAGGTCCCTAGGGTAATCTTGAGGAAGAACACAGCTGAAGATGTATAGCACCAGACACCATCTTTTTGCACAAGTCTGCAACCACTAAGTCTCATTCCACGTAAAGATAGATGCATGGACAACTGATCCCAGCACTCGGGAGGCAGACACAGATGGATATCTGTGAGTTCGAGGCCAGCCTGGTCTATAAAGTGAGTCCAGGAAATCCAGGGCTCTATTAGAGAAACCCTGTCTCGAAAAATCTACACCAAAACCAAACAAACACCATGGCTAAGGTAGAACTCAGAACATATGTACAGATATAAATAATTTCCATTCCAAACAGTGCTGAGGCAGCCGGTTAATCATGTGACAAAGGGTAAAACTGTGAAATCCTGCCCTACCTCACTCTGCCCTCAGAGGCAGCTGTGGATATATGAATGGAACTCTCTAGGGAAGCCGGGCTTCAAGTGAAGAATTGGGTCTGAAATGTCACAGGTGAAGCCAGCCTTGAAGTCGGATGACCTGAGTGGGTCCCTGAGACCTCCATAGTGAAGGGAGAGAGCTGACCCCTGAAAGTTGCCCTCTGACCTCCATACAGGTGCCCCGCACACAATGAGAAAAAATACAGCCAAGGACTATGATTCTTCCTCTCTCTCCCACAGCAGGGACCCTCCCACCTCAGCCTCCTTTTGGTGATGGAGTCCACAGTGGTGGCTGGTCACTGACAGCCATGTTGTTGCCTTTTCCAGGGAAGTTTGGCACGGGGATCCAGTCCTACTTCTCTTTCCTACGGTTCCTGGTGGTGCTGAACCTGGTGATATTCCTGATCATCTTCACGTTGGTTTTACTCCCGATCATACTCACCAAGTACAAGATTACCAACAGCACTTTCGTGTTCATTCCATTCAAAGACATGGGTGAGTCGAATGGCTGTCCGAGCTGCAGTGCTTCCTTTGTGTAGGCCACCGTGTCAGTCAGGGATGGGACTGGTTAGGTTGCGGAAACACGTGATCCCGTTCTCCTGGGTGCCAGTAGCTGTAAACATTTACTTCTCATGGTCCAGATCCATCGTGGGCTGGGAAATCTTCACTCAGGAGCCCAGACTGCTGGGGCAGCCATGATTGTACACTGTGGTACAGGGGGGAAGCCGTGGCAAGTGTGTGCTTATTGGTTAGAGATGACACATGAACATATTTCTTCCACATTTCGTTGGCCAGATCAGGAGCAATGCAGGATATTTAGCAAACCTAACAGGATCTACACCCCTCCCCCAACATGACCTCGAGATTGTTATCTATGAAAACAACGTGCTTGAAGCTGCTAGCAATTCCACAGTGATCTTGTGCCAACACCACAGGAGGTGCTGGACTGACTGGGCTTTTGTATTCTCTGCAAAACTCAGATCTTCTGGGGGATCCTGTTGGCCCAGATGGGAAGGGTTTCCTCAGTTTCACGGACATACCCTGCAAACCTCTGATCCTAGGACCAGTGGAAGCCAGCTTGGTCCCAGGTCTTCCAAAGGGCTTGGGAAACCCCCAGGCCCTTCTGGCACATACCTCCTTCCCCAGAAGAATCCTGGAGAACCACTCAGAGGCCCTGTGCATCCCTCCTCATCTTTGTTTCCATTTAAATTCACTTAACCTGGCACTTCGGACTTAGTGTGGGGCCTGCTTTCTGCTTCTCGCGCCCTGCTGTTTTCTCACGTGAATTGCCCTTTTAGAAGCATATTTCCTGCTGCTGTGTGAAAGCCAGCATTAGGCTTCCAGGCCAAGCGTGCTGCTCAGCTAGCCTTCCTATACCTTACTTTCTTTCTCTGTTGAGCTGGGCTGACTGTTCCCCCTTACAATTATTCTGCCCTTAAAACAATACTTTTTTGAGTGCTTAGATCATTTAGAGAACAGTAAATATTGGGGCTGCAGAGATGGCTCAGCTTTGGTCCTGGCTCCACAGTAGGCAGCTCACAACTGCCTGTAATTGCAGCTGAAGGGGATCTGATGCCCTGTTCTGGCCTCTGTAGGCACTTGCATCCATGTGCCCCCCCTCATACACATAATTAAAAAAATAAAATAAATATGAAGAATATAATCATATCGAGGACTAACTGCACTTGGTGTGGTACAAATCTTATAATCTCACTACTTAGGTTGCTGAGGCAGGAAGATGCTAAATTGGGGCCTAGTCTGAGCTAGATAGTGAGAGCTTGTCACTAAAAGTTGAAACAAGGGGCTGGAGAGGTGGCTCGGCATTTCAGAGCATATACCGCTTTAGCAGGGGATGCAGATGAGGTTTACAGCACCCACATCAGGCAATCCACAACTGCCTGTGACTTCTGTTTCCAAGGATGGATGTCCTCTCCTGCCCTCTGTGGGCGCCTGCATGAACGCAGGCGCCCACACACACATTCATGTAAATAATTAAAGGCAACAATGAAACAATAAACACCCTCTAAAGACTGAAAAATAGAGAGAGCCCTAAACTGTTTGGTGAAGGAAAGTAAAGGAAATGCTAAACACAGAAGGCAGAGGAAAGGGGGTGTGTCAGACACAGGAAATGACAAATAGAGCATGTACAAACAGGTGTCGCTGAGCATGCAGCCACAGCTCTTGTTCACAAACCAACAGATGAGTTACTGACATAATGAAGCCGTTTATAACTATGTTTGGTAACTGTTTGTAAGCCGTTTCTGTTTCTTGCAGATATTCAGTGCACACTGTATCCGATAAGTAGCTCTGGGCTCATTTACTTCTACAGTTACATCATAGACCTGTTGTCTGGCACAGTAAGTATTGATTTAACTCAATCCCTGGTGGACCACCTTACCTGACAGCCTGGTGATGTAGACATCCGGGTCTTGAATGGGGCACGGTGGTGTGTGCCTGTCATCTTAGAGGTGGAGACAGCAGGATTGTCGGGCCAGCCTAGTCTACCTAGTGAGACCTTGTCTCGAAACGACAACAAAACCCAGAAGACATTGCCCTGTTTCCAAGACCAGTGAGCCAAATGCCAGTGTTGACAGCGAGCAGCAGAAGCAGTTTGCAGTGATTTTATCAGCAGGCCCTGTGCTCGCCTGCTGACCTCCCACTAGAGTTGAGGAAATACTCCCCGCTGCTTTTCCTGGTCTCTGCTACCTATACACTGACCTGAATTATAATGCCGTGCATTTGGCATCTCTGATCTGAAAACCCAAAGCCAGTTTGGAGGGCATTTGGGATTGTCTTATGCACAGCGTGCTGGCGAAGTCTATGGGAGAATTCTAAATTCTGGAAAGGTCTGAAATCTCAGATGCTTCTGGTCCCAAGCATTTCAGACAGAAGACATTCAGCTTACATATTAAACCATCTTTCTGGAAGTTGCTAGTAGTGAAAGGCCATGTCATAGAACTTGCTGCTTCTCTGAATAGGTAGGTAAAAAACCTGGAATTTGCCCATCATGTTTAATATTGGGGGGTACTTTAAATCTCCAAAGTCAATGTTTTCTACAAAATAACTCAGGGGTGGTTGGTGGTTGGACGCACAGTCAAATGCCAGCTATGAGAAATGAGATGAGGACGCGGATGAGAACAGCCCGGCGGCTTGCTGGAAGTCATTGTTACTGAAAGCAAAACTTGGTGTCGTGGTGCACGCCTTCGATCCTAGCATGGGGGCCAGAGGCAGGTGGATTTCTTTGAGTTCTCGGCCAGCCTGGCCTACATAGTAACACCCTGCCTCATTAAATAATAATAATAATTAAAAATTTCCTGGAACCAAGCCTCAGAGGTCCTGTCATCTCTGTTCCTCTTCCTCCCTCCTCCTCCCTCCTCCTCTTTGTTTTTTCAGAACAGGAACTCACTAAATAACTCCCACTTTTTATGATTGTATCCCACAAACAACATGGGCTAGAGTGTTTCACAGGACAGTTAGTGGTACATGATCATAGATGTGCAATCCCGGAAGCTTGCTTCAGCAGGCCTGTCCAAAAGAACTTTCTGCAGAGAGTAAGTTCTGGAGAGTAGCCTGGGCCTGTTGTGCACAGCATAAGAGCCATTGGCTCCTAAGTTCTTGAGATGTGGCATGTTTTTTGTTTGTTTGGTTTGGTTTTGGTTTTTTGAGACAGGGTTTCTCTGTGTAGCCTGGGCTGTCCTGGACTTGCTTTGTAAACCAGGCTAACCTTGAACTCATAGTGATCTACCTGCCTCTGCCTCCCTGAGTGCTGGGATTAAAGGCATACACCACCATGCCCCACGAGGAATGGGTTTTATTTCATTCTGTTGCTGTCACTTTGTGCTGAAATAGGCCCAGCAGGAAGAAAGAAGGCCAGAGGTAAGACGACAAGCTAGACTTCTGAAAATAGGCTCCCTCTGAAGTCAGGGAACTTACTTTCTAGGCTCTGAGGTCCTTTGGCCGTGTGATGTTCCTTTATTGTGAGGGAAGTACTGGTGAGAGCAGACATCAACCTGGGGCCATGTGGAAAATCTTCCGAAGAGTTGGACAGATTTTTATGATGTTTGTGCTCAGTCTCCTAGAGGAGGAGACAGTATAGAGTCTTCCCATTCTACATCATCTATTCAAACATTTTCTTACTTGGGTTGTATGGGAATACATGGTTGTCATGAAAAAAATATAGGACTTTGTTTATTATCCATTTGTTTATTTTTAAACAGAGTCTTGCTGTTTGGCTCAGCCTGACCTTAAACCTGTCAGCATTGTTTTGTATGTTCAGCTCTAATGCTTAGATCCCTGATCCAGTTTAAGCTGATGTTATATGTGATTTGGCTTTCTGGGTGTGTCGGTATCCTTTGTTCAGAAGACATTTTTCCCCTCTCGCTAGCTAAAGATGTGTGGATGCATGGTTCTGTTTTCTGCTATGTGTGTTTTTGTTGTTGTTATTATTTGTTTTGTTTTAGACAGGGTCTCACTGTGTAGACCAGGCTGGCCCTGAACTCACAGAAATCCACCTGCGTCTTTCCTGAGAGCTGGGATGAAAGGCGTGGCCACTAGGCCCAGCTTCTGTGCCTTTTTTATGCCTGCCCTGGATGATCTTGATTTTGCTCTGCAATAAGACCTGGAGGAGAGACGTAGTCTTCCACCTTTACTCTTCTTTCTCAGGGTTGCTTTGGCCACTGACTCCCTTGCAGCTACATCTAAACTTGATGAGGCCAGCCAGGGTTCTGATTGGAATCATACTGGTTCTGTAGAAGCATTTGTGGAGTTGATGTGGAAACCTTGGACCAAGAACATGGGATGCCTCTCCATTTATTTTTTGTTGGTTCTTTTGTTTGTTTTGTTATTTTGAGATAATGTCTCAGGTAGCCCAGGCTGGCATCAAACTAGCTATGTGTCTCAAAGGATGATTTGAACTTCTGATCCATCTGTTTCTACCTCCAGAGTTGCTAGGGTTATAGGCATGTGCCCCTATAGCTGGTTTAAGCTGGGGTCAAATCCATGTGTATACTAGCCCAGCACTCTACCCACTGACCTGCATCCTCAGCCTGTGTTTATTTCAACTGTGGTCCAGAGTTTTTAGAATATACAATTTATACTTGTGTTAATCTTATTCTTAACTATTCTTCTTGATGCTGTGGCCTACACTTCTTTTTATTTAGGTTAAGTATGAGTTACCAGTTAATTTTTAAAAAAGTATTTAACTTTTTGTTATGTGTATATGGATGCATCCACGTGGGAATATGTACACATGAGGCAGTTCCCTTGGAGACCAGAGAGAGGGCATCAGGTCTCCTGGAGCTGGAGTTACAGGAGGTTGGGAGCCCTCTGCTATGGGTGCTGGAAACCAAACTGGGGTCCTCTGCAAGAGCCTCCATTGCTCCAGCAGTTACCAGTTATTTCTGATGCTCAGGTTTTAGCAGTAGCTCACTCTCCAGACACTAACTGAGCAGCCCGTACATCCTGGGTCTCGTTCTGGTGTGGAGAGATTCCGAGATGAACAAGGACACTTGAGTGTGGGTTCCTTGAGGCAGGGGTGCCTCCTTTGGTTGCCTGTCTGAGCTCACCCACCTGACTCCGTGTTCTTGCTTTGTTCAGGGTTTCTTGGAGGAGACCAGCCTTTTTTATGGACACTACACCATCGATGGAGTAAAATTCCAGAACTTCACGTATGATCTGCCCCTGGCTTACTTGGTAAGCACGATTGCCTACTTGGCCCTGAGCCTCCTCTGGATAGTGAAAAGGCAAGTGCATCTTCTTTCCCTTTCTCTTTGATTGCCGTTTGTGTCAGTGATGTTTCTGTTGCTGTGACCAAATACCTGACAGAAATGGTTCAAGGGAGGAAAAATTTACTTGGACCCATGGCTGCAGGGAATTCCAGTCCCTCACGGTGGGGAAGGCATGGCAGTCCAAGCACAAGACAGAGCTTGTTTATATGGTGGTAGATCAGGAAACAGAGAACACTCTGGCCCTATGACCTATCTCTGCGAGCTAGTCCCACATCCCAAAGGTTCCATGACCTCCCTAAATTTTCCCACCCACATGAGCTGTTGGGGGCATCTCAGATTGATGGCAGTTTTGATGGCTGAAGTCTCTTACTGTTCTATAGATTCTGGAAGCCAGGGCCTGAAAGATGAGCGGCGCCCACGGTCAGGCTTTGGGGGAAGGGAATGAGTATGCTGCCAAGATTGGGAGGAAATAGAAGTCAGGACCTGGCAGCTGAAGCAGCAGCCTGCAGTTCAGTGTGCTAAGGGGCTCTTCCTGGCAGGCTTCATTCTGGCTGAGCAATGTTGTATTAACTAGGTCTCTATTGTATTACAAATGGCAGAAGCCAACTCTGGTTAGTTGGACCATTGGGGAATTGAGTGCACCAAGAGTCGAGGAAGGGGAGAGACCGTTCTGAGAAGAACACAGCCATGGCTTAGGAACAGCATCAACAGCAGAGGCTTCCCCCGCTCTGAGCATCTGTGTGGTGACAGCTCCCTGCAGTGGTGGGAAATACATCGGTTTCTATCAGCCTGCAATTCCCTGGGTCACAGGCATAGAAATCCTATAAAGGTGGTGTTGACCCTGACCGCTCAGATGCCTAATCCCAAACCCCTTCCATTGTGGTCAGACTCAGGAGACCAGGTTGAGCCCCCGTTGGTGTATGTCCAGCCCCGGGTTAGGGTCATGTACTTTGGACGCGAAATTGCCTCTAAAGACTTGGATATTGAAGGCTTGGTCCCCAGATGGCAGGGCTGATTGGAGGTGAATGCATCGTGAGCGTGCTGACCTCACAAATGGAGTGATGCACTGAGGAGTCACAGATAATGGGCTGTTAGGAGCTGGGCCCTGTTGGAGGAACAGGTGACAGACTTTGCATCCCTTCCCTCCCCCCTTCTCTGCTTCCTGGACACCATGAGGTACTTCCATCTCCCCTCTCTGCTTCTTCCACCATGCCCGGCTGCTCTAATGCCTTCCCCATCACCTCCGGCCCAGCCCTGGAACCAGCCAGCCATGGATAGAAATTGCTGGAACAGTGAAGCACATAAGCCTTTCCTGATTTAAGCTATCTATCTCAGGTATTTGCCACAGTGTGAAAAGTGTGTCTGACAGGTCATAGGGCGCCAAGGCCTTTCTCTGGTGGCCTGGTGGGAGAGCAACTCCCAAGAGAGCAGTCCCCAAGAGGGATTATTCTAAATACTGTTCATAACTGCCTCATTAAATAATACCTGGAACACAACAGAAGCTGTGTTTGTGAATACCACAAGAGACTACTGGATTAAAACTTTGCGCTGTGTAAGTGTGCATGCTGGTACACACTTATTAACTACTCAGGAGGCTGAGTCAGGGGGATCACAAGATTGAGAGCAGGCTGGGCACCTTAGTAAATGTCTCAGAGTAAAGTTTTGTGAGGGAAGGGGAGCTTGGAGTCTGGCTCAGAGCTGACCTGGCCTGGGAGAAACTTTGGATTCAATCTGCAGCATTTGCAACAAATAATGAAATACACAAGGTAAAATAAATAAATACAAGAAAATTATTTTTGAAAAAGTAGAAGTTCCTGAGTAGGGGGGCTGAAGAGATGGCTCGGTGATTATATACACTGGCTGCTCCTCCAGAGGCCCATCTACAACTCCACTTCTAGATGATCTGTTGCCCTCTTTTGTCCTCCACAAGTACCAGGTGTACACAGGGTACACAGGATATACACGCAGGCAAAACACCCATACACGTAAAATAAGTGTATCTTTTAAAAACGAAGTTACTGAATGAATAAAAGAGCGATTTTCATCAGTGAGATGCCTGTTTAGCTGCCCGGTAGAGTTAGAACAAGCCTGACTGGGTCACAGGGGGCGAGCAACAGAGCCAGGTCCAGCTTTGTAGCTCTCATATGAGACCAAACCACGGGCCTTTATTTTGCTGCTGTTCTCAGAACGATGCTTTGTGTTTTGGGGTCAGGTCAGTGGAAGGGTTCAAAGTCAACCTGATTCGGAGCGAGGAGCACTTCCAGAGTTACTGTAACAAGATCTTTGCTGGCTGGGACTTCTGCATCACCAATCGCAGCATGGCTGAGTTGAAGCATAGCAGCTTGCGGTACGAGCTCCGAGTGAGTGCTACCATGGGGAGTACCCTGGGGAGGGAACTCACCGGCCAGGCTGGATCTGGGGAGGCTGTTTGCAGCTTACACGGCATCACAGGACCCAGTCTTAGCTAGCTTCTGATTTGCAGTTTTTAAGAGCTTTTTATAGCAAACAGCTTATTGGCTTGATCACTTTTAACTGAAGCATAGGTACTAGTAACCTGGGACTGGGAAGGGAGGTGGGACAGATGGGGGGGGGCGCCAGACAGATGGTGTCTTCCCTCCACCCCCTACTATCTTCCTAATATCCTACTGGTCATGGCTGTCATGAACATTTTTTGCACTAGAAACATGAAGGGAACACTGATAATAATGGATTAGAGAGAAGGTGAAAAAAAAAAAAAAACAGGAAAACTTTCGCGTTAATAGAGAAAGAGAAATAAATACCATGTTGGTCAGAATCATCAGAAAAGGCTCAGGGTGGGAATCTAAAGCTTAATGAAGGAAGGTGGATGGGTTTTTGTATCTATTTATTATTAACATTATACTAAATATGAATGGATCAAATTCTCCTATTAAAAGCAGAGAGAGACTCCCAGACGGAATTAAAAACAAACATAGTAGGACAAACCCATAATCCTAGCTGCTTGGAAGGGAGAGGCAGCAGAGCTAAAATTTGAGGTTGTGCCAGGCAACTTAATAAGGCCATCTCAAAAAACAAAAACTCCCTAAGGGCTTGAGCTGTGATCAATGGTAGAGTGCTGGCCTGGCATACACAAGGCCCTGGGTTCAATCCTCAGAACTTCAGATAAATAAATGGCAAATTAATAAGTGAAATTAAAATAGTAGTGGTACCCAGTTATATCCCATTTAAAGACATACTACATCAGCTGCATGTGAATGCACACACATTGCATTATAAGTGCTGATTCAACTTACACATTTATTATAAAGCCAGAGGCAGTCTTCAGTAGGTGGTTCCACCTTAGCATAAGCCAGTGGTTCTCAACCTGTGGGTCGACCCCTTTCACAGGGGTCACCTAAAACTATCAGAAAACATAGATAGTTACATTTTGATTCATTACAGTAGCAAAATTACAGTTACAAAGTAACAATGAAAGTAATTTTACGGTTGGGGGTCGAAGCATTAGGAAGGTTGAGAACCACTGCCTATAAACCTTAGACCTAAAAACTGGTCAGGCTTAGCCTGGGAAGGAATCATGGGCAATGTTGAAGCATTAGGAAGGTTGAGAACCACTGCCTATAAACCTCAGACCTAAAAACTGGTGAGGCTTAGCCTGGGAAGGAATCATGGGCAATGTTGAAGCATTAGGAAGGTTGAGAACCACTGCCTATAAACCTCAGACCTAAAAACTGGTGAGGCTTAGCCTGGGAAGGAATCGTGGGCAATGTCAGTCTCAAAGACAAATCTGTAGGGTGTGTTCCACATACCCCTCCCGCTGCTCACCGATGGGTTTTCTGTGGTCCTCAGGCAGATCTGGAGGAAGAGAGAATACGCCAGAAAATAGCAGAGAGGACCTCAGAGGAGACCTTGCGCATTTACTCTCTGAGGCTGTTTCTGAACTGCATTGTGCTGGCTGTGCTAGCGGCATGCTTTTACGCCATCTACCTAGCCACCACCTTCTCACAAGAACACATGAAAAAAGTAAGTGCCACGCGGGACTCAGCTGATCTTTCGCTCTGGTGTGGCAGCATGCTGGGGCCTTTGCAGACCTGTGTGGGGGATGCTACCACCATTTCTCTATTCAGGTGGGGAGAGAAGTTTGGTTGATAGAGGAACCGGAAATCAGGACCGGTTTCCGCTTTGAAGTCTTCTGAAACGCTGTCTGGGCAAATACCTCTTTCCACCTGAAGTGTTCATAGTATTCAGATCTAAGCCGGGCTGCCTCTGATTTATCTGTGACTCCTCTAGTATCCAGGCCCTTATCCAAAGAATCGGTGTTTTAAGATTTTTTTTTTTTAATCTTAAAATATATGTAGGGGATGGGGTTTCTGAGTGTATGTGTCTATCCAGATCAGAAGGCAGTGTCAGATCCCCTGAAGTTAGAGACTCAGGTGGCCATGGATGCTGGAAACTGAACCCAGGTCCTCCGCAAGAGCAGTACGCACTCTTATCCCCTGAGCCCTCTCTCCAGCCTCAAGCAGTGTTCTAAAAATCCATGCTGGAAGCTGAGTATGGGTTGTGCATACCTGGAATTCTAGCACTTAGGAGACCAGACCAAACTTCAAAGTCTTTTTTAGGTACATAAAATGAGTCTAAGCCAGGTGGCGATGATGCGTGCCTTTTACCCAGCACTTGGGGAGACAGGCAGTCAGATCTCTGAGTTCAAGGCCAGCCTGGTCTACAAAAATCTAGATTGGTCTAGTGACTGTCAGTCATTAGGTGTTGGATACCCAAATACCATGAATACCATTCAACCTGTGGCTTTGGCATGCATTCCTAGGCTGTAGCTGTCTTCTGTAGGGTAGAAGATAGTTCACTACTGTATCCCCATTCTAGCCAAGGGGAAAGTGGCGGGGCTGGGGCAGGCCTGTCTCCAAGGATGGGATGTGCAGTTTGAGTTTAAACTTGCTCTTGTACAGCCTTAGCTAGAATTTAGTTACAGTCGTACCTGTCTTCGAGGAAGGCTAAGAACCTTGGTTTTCATCTTGGATAGCTATATAGATGGCTAAGTGATCTGCTATTATAAAGGAAGGAGAGAATGGTTGTTAGAAAGCAATCATTACAACAGCCTTGAAAGTACCTTGAATTGGCTATTCATACAGAACGCACAGAATTTTGTGTACTGCGCTAATAGACCCAGTAGCTTCATTATTCTTCTGGCCTGGCACTAGATCTCTGCATGTATGCCTCTAAGGAAAGCTCTTAGCACCCAAAGCTGGTGTTTCCTAGCCGCACCGGATGATGAATCCGCTCTGTCTGTCTGCCTAACACGCACAGTTGTGTTCTCATCACTTCATCAGTATCACCATCCCGCGCAGGCTGACCAGTGCAATCTGTTCTTTCCAGGAAATCGATAAGATGGTTTTTGGGGAGAACCTCTTGATACTGTACCTCCCATCCATTGTGATCACACTGGCCAATTTCATCACCCCGATCATCTTTGCCAGGATCATCCACTATGAGGATTACTCGCCAGGCTTCGAGATCCGCCTGACAATTCTTAGGTAATTGGCCTAACCGCTTGCATGCCCGGTAGACCATGGCTTGGCCCATGCAGACATCGCTAATAGACAGTGGCATATTTTCCTGCTATGCTGAGAATCACCCTTCCTTTGATGAGCCCACAGAGACATTATCATTTCTGTATAATAGTGACTTCAGAGTCTCCTGTCGGTATTGTACCTTTGATTCTGTATTGACTAAAGTCATAGGATGGGGCCCTAGAATGACATACTGTTGTAAAGATGGCAGAGTTTGACAGTATTAGGCCGAGTCTGGAGAGCTTATACCGATGAGTAAAGATGGCTGAATGGCCACTGTGAATTGAATAGGATCATTTTTTTCTTGTTTCTTAAATATGTGAGACTGAATTTTTTCGACACTTTTTGCGACTGTTTTGGGAGTTTCTATTGCTTCAGTGAAACACCAAGTTGGGGAGGAAAGGGTTTATTTGTCTTACACTTGCACACCATAGCTCATCAATGAAGGAAGTCAGGACAGGAACTTAAACAGGGCAGGAACCTGAAGGCAGGAGCTGATAAAGAGGCCACGGAGGGGTGCTCCTTACTGACTTGCTCCCCACGGCTTGCTCAGCCTGATTTCTATAGAACCCAGGAGCACAAGCCCAGAGGTGGCCCTACCCACAATGGGCTGGGCCCTCCCCCATCAATCACTAATTAAGAAATGCCACCGGGTGGTGGTGGCACACAACTTTAATCCCAGAACTTGGGAGGCAGAGGCAGATGGACCTCTGAGTTCAAGGCCAGCCTGGTCTACAGAGTGAATTCCAGGACAGCCAGGGTTACATGGAGAAGCCTTGTCTCAAAAATTCAAAAGAAAAGAAAAAGACAGAAAAAGAAAATGTCTTATAGCCGCCAATCTTATGGAAGCATTTTCTTAACTGAGGCTTTGGCTTTTGTCAAGGTGACATAAAACCAGCCAGGACAGAGACAGTCTCAGCATGTTTAGGAAGGCTAAGGAATTTATCTTTTGTCCTGGATAGCTTTATTTGTGAGTGAGTGAACTCTTGTGAAGAGAGAATGTTGTTAGAAATCCTTACTATGTTCTTAATGACCTTAACTCGGGATCCTCGTGCCTCAGCCACCTAAGTGCTGGAACTTACAGGCCTGTACCACCACTCCAGACTGTATTTACCGTATTTAGAGGCAAGCAAACAACAAAACCTTTTTATTTTGGAAATACAAGGGGAGAGAGAGAAAGAGGATTTAAAAAAAAAAAAGATTTTTATACTTATACACAAGTGCCCTATCTGCATGTACACCTGCACACCAGAAGAGGGCATCAGATCACATGATAGATGGTTGTGAGCCACCATGTGGTTGCCAGGAATTGAACTCAGGACCTCTGGAAGAGCAGACAGTGCTCTTAACTTCTGAGCCATCTCTCCACCTGAGAGAGAAGATTTTATTATTAGTGCTTCTATGGATAAAATACTGAGTTTTGTTGTGATAGTTCATACCTGTATATAATAACATGTTTCAGTCATGTTGACTTCCTCCACACTTTTGTTTCTCCCCTCCCCCGTGTGGTTCCCTCCCTGCCATTGTAGGAACTTTCAAGCCTTTCCACACAACAGTTTCATCCACACTTGACCTTTGACCCACCTTATTTCATGCGTTCTCCTTGTTTCTGCTGGATTGTAGTGAAGTGCTCTTATGTGGCATGTCATTTCGCCCGTAAACACTTAGCGTCTCAAAGTGACCAGGACTTGATTGAGCAAAACTTTATCACACATGATGGTGGGGCTGGTGGCTTGTTCAAATTAGGGTTCAGCTAAGTCCACATGATGCTTTTGATTACTGAATCAGTTTCAATCTCTCTCTCTCTACCTCTTTCTGTGCCCATCTCTCCATCCCCCTCCCTTCTTCTCTCATTCTCCCTTCCATTCCCTTCCCTTTCTCTCTGAAACAGGGTCTCACTTTATGGCTCAGGCTGATTTCTGTGTACCATCATCCCTTGTTTTTTCCTGCCTTAGAACCCGCAGGGGCTGGAAAGATGGCTAGGGATTAGGAACTCTTGCAGAGGACCTGAGTTCAGGTTCTAGCACCCACATCAGGTGGCTTCTAACAGCCTGTAATCTCAGTTCTAGTGGATTTGATGTCCCCATTTGGCCTCTCTTGACACCTTCGTGTATATGTGCATAGCCACTCACAAACATGTACACACACATAAATAATAAAAATTAATTTTAATATCTTTAAAATGATCCATTTGAAGTGTTCATTTCACTGGCCTTGAGCCGGTTCCCCACCACCCACTTCCAGAACTTTCCTCTATCATTCCCAAACCCTGCTTAGGTTCAGCTTTTGCTGGCAAGGAAGCTGCCCGTGTTCCTCAGTGTCAGGTCCATTGGGAGGCCGGCTCTGATGCCTTCTCTCCCTCTCCCCACTTTCCTGCAGGTGTGTCTTTATGCGGCTGGCCACCATTTGCGTGCTGGTGTTCACGCTGGGCTCCAAGATCACGTCCTGTGGTGACCACACATGTGAACTCTGCGGCTATAACCAGAAACTCTACCCGGTGAGCCGTGGCATTGACTCCCAGCTTCGAGGCAGGGGTGGCCTCATGCCAGGCATCGTCAAGGGGCTTGGATACTGGGAGCTTGGGGCAGCGGGATACAGAAGGCTGCCTTCCTGGGCTGGGAGTGGGTCTTTTAGTGTGTCTCTGTGTCTTGATTTCAGTGCTGGGAGACACAGGTTGGACAGGAAATGTACAAGCTGATGATTTTTGACTTCATCATCATTCTGGCTGTGACACTGTTTGTGGATTTCCCTAGGAAGTAAGTGTAAGAGGTTCCTGCCACCCCAACTCCTGACCCAGCTGTTCTCCACAAGTGCCCAGTGGCTCCAGCATCAATGGGGAACCACTGACATCTGGTGACTGTCAAATGGCTCTTCTTCCCCCCTTCCTTCTCTCTGAAACAGGCTCTTGACACTGTGGCAGCATCAGTACCCAGGGTAGAGATGCTGCCTCTTCCCACAGGCCTCCTGGGCTGACTTCCTGTACTTGGTACAGTCAAGGCCCTGTGCAGACACACTAGGGGCAGCTTCTGGATCAGGGCTCTCACCAGCTTCCTGCATGTCAGATGACCATGAACAAGTTATTTCTCTCAGTAATGAGTTTCTCGCCTGAGACAGGGAAGGGATGATAGCAGGACCACCTCATAGCCTTTCTGTGAGAATAAACAAGATAACACAGATCAGTGTGGGGAGAACACAGGGCTCCATAGAATGTGACCCTCACCACTGCTGTCATTGTCCTTCCAGGAGTTTTATGACTCTCTGCTCACCACACAGTCAAGGTACCCAGGGTGTGATGCTGCAGGCGTGTCCTCCTCCTTCTAGCACTCAGAAGGCTGAGGCATGAGCATCCTGAGTTCCAGACCAGCCCAGGCAACTTAGGTAGATCATTCAGATGTGGGTGAGAAGTCCAGAGAACCCTAAAGTTAGATATTAGAAAAAGAGATTTGGGGGCTAGCAAGATGTCTCAGAGGGCAAAGGCAGTGGTCACACACCCTCACCACCTGAGGTTGCTTGCTGATCGACATGGTGGAAGGAGAGAATTGACCTCCACAAGTTGTCCTCTGACCTCTACATATGCTATTACACATCTGCATTTACAAGAACAAGAAACGTTGAGCCAAGGAAATGGTTCAGTCGGTGATGTATTTGCCATCCAAACACGAGGACCTGAAATCAGATCTCTCCAGCACCTACGTAAAAGCCTGGAGTGGCAGCTTATGGCTGAAACCCCAGCATTGGAGAGTTGGGAATGGGGGGATCCCTGGGGCTCAGTGGCCAGCGGTTAGGCCGACCACTAAGCTCCCTGCTCAGTGAGAGGTCCTGTCAAAAACTAAGTGGGAGCCTGGCTGAGGGAGATGCCTGACAGCAGTCTCTGGCCTCCGTGGGCACATTCACACAGCTGCATCCTCTTGCCGTGGAAATGACCTTGGTTGGTGGGTGTGGCTCTGAGGGCACTTGTGGAGTCGGGTACAAATGTGTAGTTTGCTTCCAGGCTCCTGGTGACCTACTGTGCCTCCTCCAAGCTGATCCAGTGCTGGGGGCAGCAGGAGTTTGCCATCCCGGACAACGTCCTGGGCATCGTGTACGGGCAGACCATCTGCTGGATCGGAGCCTTCTTCTCCCCACTCCTCCCGGCAATCGCCACCCTGAAATTCGTCATCATCTTTTATGTGAAAGAGGTGAGGAAAGGGGCTGGGGATCGAACCCCGCACCACCCTTCCTGTCGTTTTGTTTTTGCCGTGCTGCGGACAGGAGGAACCCAGTGCCTCCAGCGTGCCAGGCCAGTGGGATGCCACCGAGCTGGGTCCCCAGCCCCATCTAGGGCACTCACATTGTTTGAAGGCCATTCCATACCCCATGAGACACATCATACTTACATGTGTGTCCCCCCATCCCGGGGCCTCCTGCAGTACCACTTCTTCAGTATCTCTTCTGGGAAGAGACTCCACATAAAATGTCACCTCTGTTTGGTTTTGAGACACAGTCCTGCTGTATCTCTCTGACTAGGCTCAAATCCCCGTCTTCCTGCCTCAGCCTCCCAAGTGCTGGGGTTACCGGTGGTTTTTGTTTTGTTTTGTTGTTGAACAAATTTCTCAAGCCACCGTTAGGAATTGCTTTGCTCCTATGACTTGAATGTCGTTTTTATCTATGATTGACTGAGCTGAGTCTCAGCTGTCAGTCAAACAGCAGTGGTGTATTTCAGGTCACTTTAAAGTGCTGCATGCGTTCCGTCTCGCAGGTCACTTTAAAGTTCTGTGTGTATTACATCTAACAGATCCCCTTTGAGGAGTCCCCACTGTTAGCTTTCAACGAACTCCTTCTGGGTTATTCTCTGTATTCAACAGTGATGGTCTTGCTGTGTTTTGGTCCATACTTCCTATCAATGTCATCGACATGAATTTCCCCCAAACTGGAATCTGGGTGGAGCAGATAGACAGTCGCCATTTTGCACCACAGCATGCGAACGTGTTCCCTCCCAGAGGCCACTCATGGCCTTTATTTTTCCCCTTCCGCAGCTGAGCCTTCTTTACACCTGCAGACCCTCCCCGAGGCAGTTCAGAGCGTCCAATTCTAACTTCTTCTTCCTGCTGGTGTTGCTGATCGGGCTGTGCTTAGCTATAATACCTCTGACCATCAGCATGTCTCGGTAAGTAGTTCTCGTTCTAAGAGCTTCCTTTCCTTCGTGACTTGTATCGCTCTGTGTTCAAGGACCTGTAACATTCTCCAGGGCTTTTCCAGAGTGTTTGCCCACAGAGGCCGGTAAGACCCCGCTGGCTCTTCCAGACCACTACCCTTTTTGTGGTTTTCCTTTGGTTTTTGTTTTGTTTTGTTTTGTTTTTTCTCTTGTTACTTTTTAAATTCCAGTGCTAGGGGCACAGAGACAGGCAGATCCCTGGGGCTCGCTGGTCAGCCAGACTGGTCAAAAGGGCAAGCCCCAGGTCCGGTGTTTACCGAGAAGCCCTGCCTTAAAAGAGAAGGAAGATGCTGATGTTGCCCTCTGGCCTCCAGGGACAAGCAAGCACACTCATGTGCGCATGTATGCATGTGCCCGCGTTCAGAGGAAATTTTGCTCATTTATTCCTACCAGTCTCAAAGTTGTCAATTATCCCAGCACAGTCTTTTCCAGGTTTATTTTAAAGCAATAGTCTCTCCCACTTCCCTGACGGCACTCAGCTGTCGTGGCTTTTTAGCTCTCTTTGATTCTTTGAGGGGTCTGGGCCATGTTCTCTGCCTTTGACTTGAGAGACTGGGGAACATGCGTACGTTTAACTGTTTTTATTCCATGACATCCTTCTCACTTGTCTGCCTTGAATGTCCTGTGAACTGAAAGTTAGACCTAGGAACCTGATGTAATCTCAGGGTCAGCATTTTCAAACCTAGTATCTCAGAAACTTCTGGACTGGGCACGTTCCCCCCAGGCTCTTGTAAATAAATAGATACCCTGGCGGTTCGGGGGCGTGTCTCAGCCCGGGCCGGACTCCCTCCCTCTCTGTCCTGGCAGCATCCCTTCCTCCAAAGCCTGTGGGCCATTCACCAACTTCAACACCACCTGGGAGGTCATCCCTCGGACCGTGAGCGCCTTCCCCAGCTCGCTGCAGACCCTGATCCACGGCGTCACCTCGGAGGCCTTTGCGGTGCCCTTCTTCATGATCATCTGGTGAGTGGCTCGCACGCCAGTATTTCTCACTGAACCGTAACATCTCCTCTCACTTGGGAAACGGAGGAGGCGTGTTAGAATGCTTCCTGTTACTGTGACAAAATACTCCAAAAATACTCGAGGGTCAATTTAGAGGACGTGGAAGGCTCAGGGTTTCAGGGGCTCCATTCCAGGGTCACTTGGCCCTGCTGCCTTTGGGCCTGTAGTGGCCTGGCACTGTCTGGTTATGTGGTACGGCAGGCCTGATCATGTTCACTGGGAAGCAAAGAAAGTCGAGAGGACCTGGGTTCCAGTATCCCCTTCAAGGACACACCCAGTGACCTACCCTCCTCCTGCCAGACCAGCCTCCTCCCAGCACCACCTGCTGGGCACTTTTAGCACATGGGCCTTAAGGAAGGCCTGAAGTGTCACATGCTGGGTTTGACAAGCTACCGAGCTTCTCTGTGCCTCACTTTTCCATTTTAAAATTAAAATCTATTTTTAAGAGACTGGGGAAATATTAATTTTAATTAATTAATTTTAATGTATCATAAAATATGTCAGACAACATAACTTTCAGGGCAATGTTGACTGGACTTTGAAAGTTCACACACGCGAACTGAACCCTGTGGTCCTGCTTACAGAAAAACACATAAACGTGGCCTATTCTAACATCACTGGTGGTGTTCCTAAAATCTCACACTCTATGGAAAAAAGTAATAATGGATCAGGGGACAAGAGGAAAGCACCAGAGAAACAGAGAGTAGCTTGTACTTGAACCCTGGCTCTGCTGTGTCTAAGCCACAGTTAACTGCAACCAATGTGTCTTCCATGCCTCAACTTACTTTTTTTTTTTTTTTCAAAACAAGGTTTCTCTGTGTAGCCCTGTCTGTCCTGGACTTACTTTGTAGACCAGGCTGTCCTGGAACTCAGAGATCCGCCTGCCTCTGCCTCCCCAGTGTTGGGATAACAGGCATGTCATACCACGCCTGGCTTCACACCTCAACTTACAAATCACGTTTAGCCTATGTTGTTAGTCCAGTAAAAGCCCCCTATAGGAAGCAGGTATTTTAGAAACTCATGAACTATATAATCCTATTCCTTGCTGAGAGTGATAGAATGACTTAGGGATGCTCAGGTAGCTGACAGGGACGTCCCAAGAAGCTGCAATAGTTAGTAGTTTGCCCAGCGCCCCCTGGTGGTGGCTTCCTGTCTGCCTTTGCTGTCCTTGGAAGCTGTTACTTGAAGAGTCTTCCGGAATCTCTAGACGTCCTGGTGATTTGGTCCTCAATTTATCAGGCTTGTCTGGGGATGTTAAGCAGGAATGAGGTGGGGGCTTGCCCCCCGTCCCACTTGTAATTCTCCCTGAAGGTAGCTTGTCCCCACCTGAGACCTAGAGCTGCAGACAGGAAGCTGTTGATGGCTTTTAGTCCTAAACTTGTCGCCGAGCTTTCCTTTATCTGTCTCACAGATGAGGAAACTGAGGCCAGAGCACCTGCCTTGAGCATTCATAGCCAGTTACCGACAGCCTGAGCTGACTTCCTGGGCTGTTCTGCTTCTCCCTTTGTCATTCTGCCCATCAGGGCAGCATCAGTGACTTTATCATTCGCTTAAGAAGTTAAAGACCTATTGTAGGTCAAGAGTCCCCTGACTCCAGCTGTTTCTCAGGCTGTCTGCTTCAGAGACATGAGGACTTGCTTGCTTAGTTATTTTTGTTTTCTAGCAAAAGAAAGAGTAGTCCAGATGAAATGTGCTGTGTTGGTTTCTGGTGGCCTGGGGTATCACAACTCCCCAATGCGTGCTGGTGGTGGTTAGTAGCTTCTGTGTGAGTCCTGGAGTGGTTTTGTGTTGGCCTGAAGATGATACAAACTTCCTTGAAGGGGGTCTGAAGGGGGTTTTTAGTGACCTGGTAACACGGGCTCCCTTCTGACCTGTCCATCCTGCCTTGCAGCCTCGTCATGTTCTACTTCATCGCGCTGGCTGGCGCCCACAAGCGGGTGGTCGTGCAGCTCCGAGAGCAGCTGTTCCTGGTAAGGAGGCACAGGCCCAATGCATTACAGCCAGGGACATTAAACCAGGACTCTGGGCGTGGTGGCACAGGCCTCTGATCTTAGCACTGAGGAGTCTGAGGCAGGGAGCAGCAAGTTCCACGTACGCCTGGACTGCATAGTGAGTTCTGCACCAGCCTCAGCTTCACAGCAAAACTGTTTCCTATAAAGAAAGGGGGAAAAAGAAAAAGAAAACGGCCCTCTCTGGTTTCATTCATTCGCTTGGCTCATCCGGTACTCTACCAAGGAGGCAAAAGTTATCTTCTCTAACTTCCGAGTGTTCAGTGTGTAAAGTGCTGCTGCGCAAGCACGAGGACCCGAGTTCTAGCTCAGCGTCCGTGTAAAAAAGCCAGGCATCGTGGCCTGCGCTGTAGACCCTGCACTGGGGAAGCAAGATCAGGTGGCTCTCTGGGCTGACTGGCCTGCAAGCCTTAAACCCCAGGCAAGTTGCAGGTCTTCTTAAGAAACTTTGTCTCAAAAATAAAATAAAATAAAAAATAAATGGTGGACAGGGAGCAGTAGAGATGGCTCGGTGGTCAAGAGGATTTGTTGCTCTTGCAGAGGATCCGGGTTCAGTTCTTAGCACCATTTGGTGGCTTCCAATCATCCGTAACTCCAGTTCCAGGGGATCAGGTACCCTCTCTAGACCTCCTCAGGCATCCAGGCATGTGCATGGTGCACATAAATGCATTCAGGAAGAACAGTGATGCACATATAATCAAATACATCTAAAAAGAATTTTAAAACAAATACTATCCCCACCTCCCCACTCCCACTTGAGAAATGATACCCAAGCTTGACCTCTGGCTGCCGCATGAATGTCCACACACATGCACACATGCCTGCACACACACACACACACACACACACACATATACAAGGGCATGTACATACAATAAGATGAATTCTTAAAACTAATTCCCATGAAGACTGTAAAAGCAAGGTGTACGTGGTGTGCGTGGTAGAGGGGCCAAGGCTACTGCAGCCAGCGATGCAGTAGGTACTAGAAGTGAGGTTTGAATGATGGCAGCAGCCATATTGGGGTCCTGATTAGTGTTGGGATGACCCAGTATGGGAATAAAGCAGGCACTTTGGGGGAGAAAAAAGGATGGGGTGTGTGTGTCTGGGGGACTGGGAAGGGTGAGGTGGGAGGCAAGACGATTCTTGGACATCAGCCAGCGGTCACTGCACTGCCTGGTGATCTGATAGGAGTTTGGGTTTTATTGACTGTTTCGGGTAAATTTGCTTGATTGTCTATCTGAGACTGCGTCTCTGTAGCCCAGGCTGGCCTCAAAACTCAATCTGTAGTCAAGAATGACCTGGAACTTCTGAGCTTCCTGCTCCACCTCCTGAGGGTTAGGGTTACAGACAAGGACCCCCACACCCAATGTACACAATGGCAGGACTAGAACCCAGGGCTGTATGCATGCCAGGCAACTGAGCCACACCCTCAGCCCCATGTACAAAGAGCAGCTCCAGCTATCGTGTGCTGGGGACAGGCCAGACTAGAAGTCACTGTTGTGACGTGACGACTGTAATCCTTTACCCTGAGTCTGAGCAGTGACTCACTAGACAGAAATAGCTTTGTACATTTCTAAACGGACAAGATGGACTTTGACCTTGTCTCTCTCTTTAGGAGAGTCGTGACAAACGTTACCTCATCCAGAAACTAACAGAAGCTCAAAGAGATGTGCGGAGCCAGCCGGCTTGAGTGCGAAGATGCTACCTGAACCTTCTTAGCACGTGACTCCGATGACCCTACAAAGTCCACCTGGGATTTGAGTGGAAATTCTAGGGTTTTGGGTGTTTTGGTGACTTAGCCAAGCAGGCTGACACCCAGACTGACACCTGGAAAGTGGTGGCTCACTGAGGACCCCACCAAAACACTAACTTTCCAAGCTGCTCAGCCTTTATAATCAAAATCAGAGTGGGGAGACTTTTATTTATTTTGTTTTTGTTTAGACTTTTGTATTTTTTTTTTTAAGAAAAGGTTTGTCTTAATTTTCAAAGTAAAACTGAGTTCCCCCGTCTCTGACGCTGGATGGTTTCTTTGTAAGCCTTTTTCCACGCTGAGTTGAGCGTCTTCCCAAAGGTTACTGGGGACAAAATTAAGCCTGACTTATTTTTTTCAGATGAATAGAAATCTTCAGATGCTAAGGCCTAGAAACAGGTGATAAGAATGTGGAGAGACCATCCTGGTGGCAGAAAGGGAATCCGTCCCAGCTCTGTGCTCGAGTCACATTTGAATTCCTGCCCACGCCAGTATCAGCCCTTGAACAGGGGGCGGGGGCAGTTGGAGCCTCAGCTTTTCAGCTCTTCAAGCCTTTTCTGCAGTCTTGTCCACAACTCAAGGGAAAGTGACTTGAGCCGACCAGCTGGCCAGGAGCCTTCACTTTCCACCTGGCCCCGAGTCCTGAGACTTTGTGAAGGGTAAAGCCTTGCAAGGTAGATGGACAGTTTCTCCGTTTTCCAAATGTCAGTCCTCTTCCTTGCATGGAGCTCTTCGTTCCTGAAGGACACCGAACGTTTCAGAGCCAGGCTGCAATGTGCTGTTTGGTACTGGAGCTGGGGGTTTATAGGTGTGATTTCAGATGTACATCTTCAGCCTAGACTGTTCATAAGAACAGCCCATAATGCAAACATAGCTTGGGTTCTGATTGCTTAAATACACATCTCAAAGGGCTAGGTTTTGTTTGCTTGAACTTAAAACTTGGCTTAAGTTTGTATGTACCTTTGTTTTTATAAAACATTACAGAAACAGAGTATCTCTTGAGATCTCCACTACAGGAAAAGCCGTATTTATAAATACCTCATCGTAAGCCTCCTGGAGCCCACCCTGATTCGATGTTTTTGCTTTAAGATCTCTGTCAGCATGCTGCAGTCTGGTGACGGACAGGTGGCATCTTCTACTGTTTTTCACTGGCTCCTAACCTTTTACAGTTAGATTCATGTTTTAGGAAGCTGCCAAGGAGGATTTCTCTCCCCTGACCACTGCCTTGTACCTCAAAAAAAAAAAAAAAAAAAAAAAAAAAAAAAAAAAAAAAGGTTGGCTTCTTGTTCTGGAAGCAAAGCAGACTTGTCATGGTGTACACATCTGTCTGCGCATAAAGGGTCCTTTGTTAGGGTGTGTGTGTGTGCACGCTTGGAGATAGAACTCATATCCTCAAGCCCAGCACAGTCATTTCTTTGATCTTCCATGAGGCTGTATTAACATAGGATGTTTTTCCTCCTATGGGAATGTGTGCTTCCTAGCCTTCTCTTGTATTTGAAGATCTATTGAGTTTTTGGACCCAACCTCAGGAGTTTTGCGTAAACTCTCCTCATTTTACAGATTCTAATTGTTGGCGTTTTCGCCTAGTGCCTTCATAGAATATCCTTGCCTTCACCAGGCCCCTGAGGATTATCTACCTTCCTGTTTGTTTGTGGGATGGTGGATAAAATGAACAACATGTTTTCTTTATTATAAAACATACCAAATATGCCAATCCATTTGCTAGTTTTAGTTAATGCTGCTAATATGCATTTGTCTTACTTGAATGTTTTGATAACATTAAATAACCAGGCAACGTCTGTATAGTTTTAAAGTGCAGTTTTCTAACAGGTGTGTGGTAAACTGCTGATGTACAGTGTCTTGAAAGTTTTAAAGTGTAATGCTGTGTACTTGAATCCAGAGAAGCTCCTTGTCAACAAACAAGTGATGAGGAAAAATCGTAATACTCCATAAAGTTGCTCTTTATTTTTCACTGAAGTTAGAGGAAGTAGCATTTTGACATCTGATAGATGTGTTAGATATTTTAAGCTTTTTATATCTTGGCATCATTGAAAGCCACTGTTAATATTTATTGTATTATTCTATAAAGATATAATAAATACTGTAGCATATATATGTGTGTTGGGTATGTGTTGTGAATACATTTTTCCCTCAATTTCTCCTTACTCTTGAAGTTCTATGCAAGTGTCTACTCCTTTTTAGTGGCTGTAGAGCATTCCACAGCCGTAAAACACATCTCCTGAAACCATGCCGTCACTGTTGGGCATTTGAAGTGGGTTTTGTCATCCCCCCACACACACACACTGGAAAATTAAACTTTAAAAGCCTCTGCAAACATTCCCGTTTAGCCCTCTTCTGCTGTAGGCTCTTGTTCTTCTTTTGCAAAGGCAGAGCAGACTTGTAGGCTCTTGCAGTCACAAAGTGTTCTCATCCCAGGAGAGAGGAGAATGCAGTTAGACCAGTTAGGTCTTTAGTTTTTGCATTAGCTGTTAAATTGGCGAATAAGATCTTGCAGCTGAAAAATCTGATGGCAGCTGGCCACTACACTAGGTATTTGGAAACCAAAGATTTCCCTTCTGGGGTGGCACAAGGTCTGACCAGGGGAGAACTTCTGAACACATCTTCACTCTGTCAGAAACCTGTCCAGAGCATGAGAAATGCTGGAAACATGGGATGTCCCCTTTGCCGTGTGACTGTGAACAAAATGCCTTTACCTTCAGAGACAGCGCCCTTACGTTTAAAATACAAAAATAAGACATTTGCTTTTATATTTCAGAATTTGACTAAGGAAGCACATACTCTTTGTCCCCTTTTGAAAACCCAAAAGTACTTAGCATAGATAGAAAGCCTGGGACCACTGAAAACTACAGAGAAAAAAAAAATTTAAAGTCATTCGTAAGCACACAACTGCTTTTTAATGAAGCACAGAGGCACTGAGGAGGCTGAGGGAGGAAGACAGCCAAGAGTTTGAGGCAAGCCTGGACTACACAGCAGGTTCCAAGACACCTGGATGCAGGGTGAGCCTCTTGCCTCATAACCAAAAATTAATAAATAGAGCACAGATGGAAGGAAGAAGGAAAATGTAGTATTCTCACTTTTTCCACTTAAATATTTGTTTTATTGCTTTATCCAAAGTTTTTTTTTCAAACTTTATCCAAAGATAAAGAACTTTATGCAAAGTTCCTTCAAGAACATGTACACCTGTAAGCTCTGGAGGCCAAGGTAGCCATATCACCAGTTTGAGGCAAGCCTGAGCTACATAATCAGATCTGAACTTAATCATTATAGACATTTCAGGGAGCTGCTAAACTGTGCTCATAAATCACAGTTTTTAGCAGTCTTGATTTTTTTTTTAAACTGTGGATTTGTGTGTGAGGGTCATGAATACAGGCGTCTGCAGACTTCAGAGGAGGGTGCCTGCATCCATTGGAGCTGGAATTACGGGCAGTTGTTAATCTCCTGATGTGGCTGCTGGGAACCAAACCCAGGTCCTCTCCAAGAGCAGGAAGCGCTCTTAACCTCTGAGCCGTCTGTCTAGCTCCAATTTTTAACAGTTTACTTCCAAAAATTTTCCAGTAATAACTAGGACGTCATACAGGTCAACATCTTTTTTCCCCTCTTTAGGACAGATCTAGAAGTGTAATACATGGGAAAGGTTTTGAACATGTGAAGACTTAAAGAGCCACAATTAAGCTACCATTACAGGAATGTTACAGCACTCTCATTGGCACTTGCGTCCAGTACTTGGGCTAATCTTAAAGTTTCTGAAGTACACTAATTTTAACACTACAGTTATATAGCCTAGTAGCTTTAATTATCTTACAGTAGCTATGAATCAAATATATAGGAAGACCAAGGATGCAAACTGAAGCCTTCCTAAAACCAGTCTCTGGTGGCACCCACTATAAACTGTCCATCCTTGCTTTTTGTTGTTCCTTATATACATTACTAACTTGAACATTTATTTCTGTTGGCTAGACCCTAGCTGTCATATTAACGGACAGGCACTTTAAAATGTTTGATGTAAAATGCTTGCTGCTAAATTTTCCCTCCCGCAACAAACAGCCATTTTCATCACTAACGTGTGCCTCTACACACGGCCAAGTAAATACGAAGAACAATGTATGAAACAAATCTCAACAGGAAAATCGGGACGGGACAGGAAATACTGTGAAATGAACCGTCAGGCCCACAACCACACCAAAAACTGGCGTGTTTTAGTGGGTAATCACTACTGATTAAGATTTTTTAAAAGCGAAAAAATAATCTCTGTAAAACAGGGAAAACAAAAGCCCCAACAGTAACGTAGGGGTCGCCTTCGCAGGACAGTAGTAGGGGAGAGGTCCGCCTGGAGACTGCCCCACGTCAGCTCGGCATCCTCATCCCTAACAACCGACCTGGCTACTACACCGCGTCTCAATGATCGGCAGGGAGCACAGCCAATAGGGTACAGTCATCGTCATTTTCAACCAATCGGATGTAATCTGAGGCCTGGGGGCGTTCCCGACGGCTCGGTCCGCGTCATCGCCGGGCCGAGAGCTCGATTGGCCCGGGCGCTGGGGCCGTGGCTGCGTTGTCACCCGCGATGAGCGGCCCGGGAACGAGAGCGGCTGCTTCCGCATGGCGCCTGCGCACTGGTGTTCGGGGTCCTTTTTCAGGTACCGGCCACTCGCCGTGGCGGTCCGGCGCGGAGTTCCACGCCGGGAAATATTTAGAGGTCACGGATGTCGCGGAGGGGGGGGGGGAGAAGGCCTCTATACGTCATAGGCGTGCGACGCGGGGTGGGGGTGGGGTTTGTAGTACTCGTCGAAGTGATTGACAGGAATGGGTGAACTTCCCCCGGCTGCCCTTGGAGACCTGTGACGTGACGTGACGTCAGTGCAGGTGTGGCACTTGAGTGTCCCCCAGTGTCCTCCCTGTAGACTCCCCCCCGGGACTTTCTTTTCCCGTCGCCAGCATCATCCTGTTATAAATGCAGACTTTTACGTTTCCGCTCATTATCTCCTGGGTTGATATGTTTCTTTTTTGTATTTATTTAATATATATATATTTTTAAATTATGGCTGTGTGTGTGCGCGCGCACACAGCAGTTAAGCATCAGAGAGGCCAAAAGCGGGGTTTGAATCTGGAATTGGAATAACTGGCAGTTTGTGAGGCCCTGTATGCTGCTTCTGGGAGCCCAACTCAAGCCCTCTGCAAGTGCGGTACACACTTTGAACTGCTGAGCCCTCCCCTTCCCAGCCCTGGTATCTGTATCTTTATCAAGCTTCTCTCGGGACTGTCTGCTTTGCAAAACGTGAGAAGCTTTAAATTTGGAATGGAGAGGTGGATCTGGATTCAGGTCTGAATCATGTGTCCGAGCTGCCCCAGAAAATTGTGAGGTCCTTTTCTCAGAACGAAATCCTCAGGCATTAGATCTCTGTTTTTGCCTGATGCCAGTACTGTTTGCAGTTTTGAGATGTGTTTCTGTAATACTACAACCTATGAAATAACTTCGTCAAAACCGCATCCTTATGGTCAAGAGTAAGCCAGTATTTCCTGCCCCCAAATTGATGAGCAGTCACACACACACACACACACACACACACACACACACACACGCACGCACCATAACAAGATATGAAACTATTAGATACTGTTTTGTGTGCCTACCGAGGCTTGCTTCCAAAGCTGCTTTTCTTTCTGAAAAAGAAGAGTACTTGGCAGTGATGGGATATTATTTGAGACATGCCAGCTGTGGATGGGGCTTTCCCTGATGACAAATGGATTAGAAGAGAGTTTTTAAGAGCCTCTTAGTATGTTACTTATGTATTCACAACCCACTTAGAACCTTCTCACTTGCCACTTCAAATCTCCCGGGCACCACTGTTGGAACAGCACATTTAAGAGCTTCTGGGCAACGGGCTTCAGTTTTATTTTAAAGTGTGTAAACAAGGCAGTCAGGACACAGGGATGTGGGCTTTAAGGCCCCTTGCTAACCCAGTGAAGAGTTAACAAGAATCTCTTGTTTTCATTTATGAAGTCACTTGGCTTTGTTGCATTTAGCCTTATGATAATAATAAAAAAAAATATTTTTTGTTTTTCGAGACAGGGTTTCTCATAGCCTTGGCTGTCCTGGACTCACTTTGTAGACAAGGCTGGCTTTGAACTCACAGAGATCTTGCCTGCCTCTGCCTCCCTGAGTGCTGGGATTATAGCCATGAGCCACCACGTCTGGCTTAATAAAACATCTCAAATGTGTGTTTCTCCTTGAAAAATAAAAATAGCGTTCTTATTGGGTAGGTTTTGGCTTTGGTTTTAAGATAGCATCTCACTCTGTAGCTCTGACTTACCCAGGACTTGCTGTGTTCACCAGGATGTCCTCAAACTCACAGAGCTCCGCCTGCCTCTGCCTCCTGATGCAAGAGTTTATTGGAAGATTTTACAGATAAGAAATATCTATACTGATTTGGTTAGAAGAAAGCACAGAACCTTCACGACCCTCTCCCAGTCACTGAGTGCCTGAATCTGGAAGAGGTGGGATTTTAGGGAACAGTCCAGTGTGTTCTCAGTACAAGCAGTCCTGTTCACCACACCTCAGAAGCCAGCTGTGTGAACTTGGCCCACCTCCTTGGCTTCTTGCTTTTCCTCAGTAGCTTTTTTGAAAAAAGGGTACTGGGTTGCCTCTACCTTTCTTTGCTAACAAGTAGGAGAACAAGCAAGCAAGATTGTGCTGAGAAGTAAAACTGGCTCATCAAGTCTGTCTCCAGACCCTACTTTCTGCCAAGTTGGCCAGAAGCTCGGGCCCTTGAACTTGAACACAGAAATGCAGCAGGTCACTGATTGTGTCCTGTTGTTCTCCCATAAATAGTGGGCCACAGACATGGAGACCCACTATCTGAAGACAGCCTGGAACGGTTGGAGCCTTACTCTTGGCAGAAGACCTGAGGTTCTCTGTCTGCTTTCTGATCTCTTCAGTTTTTAGAGTCAGTGTTCTGAGTGAGGCAGAGCATGTCATGCGCAGGAGACCAAAGCTCATCCCAGTCCTGCAGAATCCGTGCTTCTTTGTACACAGCGTGCTGTTTTTCCTAGGACTGTGGGTTTAGCTTAGTGGTAGACTGTTTTCCCAGAATGCATCAAGCCCTGGGCTTGCTCTCCAGCACCATAATAAACAGGTACAGCATCTAAAAGTCTACACGGTAGCAAAGCTCATGTTCAGAACTACAGCATAAGTGCATGCCAGATTCTCTAAACCTGCCCCGGGTAGCCTTGTGTCCGAAGACCTTAAGCCTTTTTAATGAAGGAACCAAAGGGGTATGTGAATGTTTTCACCCATTTTCTGGATGTTGATGTTTGCCTAGGTGAAAAGAAGTATCTTTCAAAGACACGGTAGTTATAGAGTGACAAACCAGAGGACCTGTGGGGTTTTCATATGGGTGAACACACCTTACTACCAGAACCTTCTGGGAGGAGGTAAACATTTGAGAGCCTCTGACCTGGGGCTTGGAGAGTATAGTGAAAGTGTTTGTCCTTTGGTTTCCTGAAAATACGTTTTAAAGGAGAATTTAATCTGTGAAGCGGGGCCTCAGAGACCTGTTCATGAACTAGTGTATTAAAGAACTCTGAAGTCCCAGCCTGGGTTGCCAGGCTTTGTACCTTGAGCTTCTTCAGAACATCAGGACCGATGTTCTCAGGGAGACTGGAGGAGAGTATCATGGCTTCAGGGCCTCTGATGTACAGCCTGAGAGGAGACTGAAGCAGCTGTCATGTCAGCTGAGGACAGGCCTCAGCCTTTCCAGATGGCCATATGTCTAAAACAGAGCTCCAGGCTTTAGGTGAAATCTGTGGGGTTTGAGCTTTGCAGGTGACAAAGAATATACCAGTGGATATGTCCGGCCCTCAGGGCTTGCTCATGGCCTTGGTTCTAAGTCTGCAAAAGGACAACAGGCAAGCGTGGTAAAGGTGCCTGCGGCCAAGCATAAGGGCCTGAGTTCCATCTCGGGACCCACATGAAGGAGGGAAGAGAAGCAGTTCCTTTAACTTGTCCTGTGACTGCCACCTGCATTTCAACACACCCACACAAAAATTTGTGGTTTTTTTTTTTTAAAGGGGGTGTTTTTGTTTTTTAGAATAAAGAGGACGTGTCAGTGTTTTGTGCGGATAATGTAAGGTTGTCACTTGGATTCTCGTTGCAGCTTATGGGAGAGTCATTCCCACCAGATTTCACAGTTCAGGAATGACCTTAGACAATATTAACTGGGCAGTTGTGGATCGGATAATTCGGGTGGATCATGCTGGCGAATACGGAGCAAACCGCATCTATGCAGGGCAAATGGCGGTGCTGGGCCGGAGCAGTGTTGGCCCTCTCATTCAGGTGGGTTCTTCCCCATGTCTCGACAGTGTGTCCGAAGCCCACATTCGTCATTTTCGGCTGTGTGTTCCAAAGGGAGGCGCTGGGTAGCAGGGCACATGTGTGTTCTGTTTATGTAAAAGCACAGACATAAATTGAATATGGCCGAGGGTGGTGGTGCATGCCTGTAATCCCAGCACTCAGAGGCAGAAACAGGCCGATCTCTGTGAGTTTGAGGCCAGCCTGATCTGCACAGGAAGTTCCAGGTCAGAAAAAAAAAAAAAAGAATGGGGAGAGAGGAAAAATAAAAAGAGAGAAAGACTGGGTGTGGAAATTGAGTGTGTTTGTGGTGTCAATGTTCTGTGGCAGAGAAGGCTGAAAATCCCTCCGTTAGGGCCAGGTTCCGTGTGCGAGCAGGTTCTCGTAGGCTCGTCTTAGCAGAGTGCCAGAGAGAGGGGTTAACAGTCGCAGAGACCCAGCTTTCCTTTCTAGCTCGCGTCCTTCTGTGACCTTGAAGAGGTCACATGGCCTCTAGGTTTTCATTTCCCTGGGTGCAAACTAGCCCAGTCACTCCCGACTCATCGGGTTTGGTTGGGGAGCAAACAAGCTCATGCAGAGCCGTTGGCACCATGCCTGACCAAGTGGTAGCTGAGCAGGCGTCGCTTTAGATTCCCCTCCGACATCCCAGTCCCCAGAGCGCATCCCGCGAGGTGTATTTCTGCTTGTGTCTCCTGCACATGCGCCTATTTTGAAGCACGTCAAGGCTACCCAGAGTCCCCCAATGCAGGGGAATACCTCTCCTTGCTGTTCTGTTTCCTGCCGAGTTCTCAGGATGCAGTTCTTGTCCGTTACCTTCACTTGTAGTTGCCTGAGCCGGTGGCTCAGTGGGGTTCCAGAAAGCTCAGTGTACAAGCTGACTGCGTTACTGAGGTGTTTGTGGGTCTGGAGTTGTGGCAGTGGAACTCTTAGCTCTGTCTGAGGAGGTGCAGACTTGGTTCTTCCTTTGCCTTGCAGGCTTTTTTTTTTTTTTTAGATTCTTCTGTGTTTTGCTTTTATCTCATGAATATATAGGAAGATAGCATTACACCAGTTCCTTGTTTCTCCTGTGTACTTGGCCGGGTCATGGCCCCAGGGTATAGGAAGAAGCCCTTGTAATGTTGCCTCCTTTTATGTTTCCCCCCCCCAGAAAATGTGGGATCAAGAGAAGAATCATTTGAAAAAGTTCAACGAGTTAATGGTCGCATTCAGGGTCCGACCTACAATTTTGATGCCCCTGTGGAACGTGGCAGGCTTTGCACTGGGTAGGTGTCTGTCCAGGAGTTGCTTCAGCTCTTGGGGATGGCTGTTCATGCCCCTAAAACCCTTGTCATGACCTAATCTAATCTTCTTTATTTACAAGAAAGTTGATTGAATTGTTTGCTTATGTTATTTTAAGATAGAGCCCTCACTTTTATAAATAGAAAATATGATACACACAGAGGAAAGCTAGGATAGTGCAGCCACAGCCAGATGCTGCCTCCTGACAGGTCTAACCTGAGAGCAGCTTGAGTGCGGGTGTGATGGTACACACCTTGAATCCCAGCACTCAGGAGGCAGAAGCACACCCGAGAAGCACAGCTCAGCCCTCCCGTGGAGAGTTACCAGCCCAGATGTCAGGAGGCCTCGCAGACACCCTTGACCAGAAGCATGTGGCTCTCGCTTGACCCTGTTTGTGATTGCAGGGGCGGGGACTGCCTTGCTGGGGAAGGAAGGAGCGATGGCCTGCACCGTGGCTGTAGAGGAGTCCATCGCTCATCACTACAACAACCAGATCCGCAAGCTGATGGAGGAGGAGCCTGGGAAGTATGAGGAACTGCTGCAGGTGACCGACTGTGCTGCCTGAGTGGAGAAAGGGCAGGGGACAGGTGGGAAGAAGACAGTGGTAAGAGTGGCAGGGAGGCAGGGCCTTAGACAGCTGAGGGGGAAACACAGACAGGTCACACAGCTCAGGCACAGGGAAGCCTAGAACCAGTGTCCCCTGAGTCCAGGTCGGTGTGGCCTCTGCACATCCATGACTAGTAGCACATAAGCTGAACAAGGATGACACCAGCTAACATGGAAAACTGGATGGAGAAAAGTCTACAAGGCCTCAGCCTTACACAAAGAACCACAGGCCACAGAGGAGAGCTGAGCTGAGGAAGTAGGCCTTCTTCAGGGAAGAGCACACCGATTGTTTGTCCAGGGCCAAAAGGTCAGCCCTGGAAACATACATACAGGTAGCATTACACTGAGCAGACTGAGCAGGTTATATTTAAATATGTGTATGCAAATACATAACAATTAGTGAGAAGAGAGACTGTGGATTTGAGGGAGAACATGGAGGGGTAAATGGGAAGGTTTGGAGGGAGGAAAGGGAAGGGAAAAATGTGATTAAATTATAATCTTAAAAATAAAAGGTGGTGATAAACCCTTTAGGTTGAGTGCCTCAGGTAATTTTCTGAAAGGAAAAGAAGGAACTATTTAGCCCAGGCTGGTACAGAGGATCCTCCTGTCTCAGCATCATCCCTCCACACCCCCTAGTAGTTGGTCTCTTTGGATTTTGTTTGTCTTATTTTTGAGACATAAGCTGGTTTTAATTCTTGGTGTTCCTGCCTCTGCCTTCCAAGTGCCGGGTTTCTGAGAGTGTGCATCTCTGTATTTGGCCATGTGGTGGTTTGAGTAAGAATGACCCCTGTAAGCTCATGTACTTGAAACCTCAGTCATCAAGAGTGGTGTTATTTGAGAAGGATTAGGAGGATTGGGAGGTGTGGCCGTGTTGGAGGAAGTGTTTCATTGGGGGTGGGCCAATGTCATCGGGGTTTCAGAAGCTCATGCCAGGCCCAGAATCTCTCTCTTGGCCTGGGGATGAGGAGGTAGCTCTCAGCTACTGCTCCAGCACCGTAAGCGCTGCCATGCTCCCTGCCATGCTGACAACGCTGAGTCCCAGTTAAAGGCTCTCTTTTATAACCGTTGCTCTGTTCACGGTACTTCTTCCCAGCAACAGAGTAGTGACTATGACAGGCAACAACTCTTAATTTTGAAACCTAAGTTGGCAGTTGGCAAACTCCAGCCTGTGGCCAAGCCTGTTTCAGAAATAAGTCTCACTGGAGCCACACCCATGGCATGGCAGAGGGAAGAGCTCTGGCCCTTCATAGGCAAAGCATGTCAACCTCAGCCGTACACGAGGCCCTGAAGCTCCTGCCTGGAGACAGGATGAGCAGTGGGCAACCTGGAGTGCTGACTTCCCTCCACTTGCAATTCCTTTCCTTTTCTAGGTCATCAAGAAGTTTCGAGATGAAGAGCTTGAGCACCATGACACAGGCCTGGACCACGATGCAGAACTGGTAGGGACCAGCTGTTACTGGTAGTGCTTTGGGGACCATTTTAAAGGTTGAGGGGCCAAAGCCTTCTGTTCCCAGAAAGAGACATTTGAAAGTAAAGGTTTAAAGGCAGGGAACCAGCTACTTGACAGAAGTACACAAGTTCAGCCTTGGTCCAGAGTGAGGCTCCCCTACCTTACTCTATTATTATCCCACGAGACAAACCAGGGGTTCAGTGGCCATAGATGCTTCTAGTGTTCTGAATGTTTCAAATTAAATGATTTCCCAGATTCTGTTTCTTATCCAGAGGAGCCCAAACCCTGCCCTACCAGTGAGTCCCAGTTCGACATCTGCGCCTAGATGCAGCACACATGGTTGGGTTGCCAGGGTTGAATCCTGGGCCGTGCTGGGAAGGCGCTCTATCACTGAACATACCTTTTGTCCTGTTTACTTTTTTTCCTCCTGGGGTACTGCGGAGCAAACTCAGGGTGCTGTGCATGGTAGACAGGCCCTGTACCGCCCAGCTACATCCCAGCCTTTTGTTCTCACAGGCTCCCGCATACTCCTTGTTGAAGAGAGCTATCCAGGCCGGATGCAGTGCAGCAATATATTTATCAGAAAGAATTTAAAGTATGTCCATTGATCCACTTCTTGAAAAGACAGTTGTAACTTAAGTAGTGATGCTTGTGGAGGAGACGGTGTATAATTATTGCTGTGTGTATTTTGTTAATAAAGTACAAGAGATGGTGGTTGGGGTTTTTCTCGTTGTTTTCTAGTAATGAAACTTCAGCACTAGTTTCCTTGTGCTGTGAGGCTGGCAGGGGTCTGGCTTTGCCCGCCTTATAGTACCTACAGTTGGTCTTCCTTTGCTCTCCTGGTTAATTATGGCCTAAGACATCAGGAATGAAAAAAGAATCATTCATTAGTTAGCAGGAATCTTTTTTAAGATTTATTTTATCCTTATTTATGTGTGTGTGTATGTTTGTGCGTTCATATGTTTGGGTGTCTGTGGAGGCCAGAAGAGAGTGTTAGATCCCCTAGAGCTGGAGTTACACAGAGTGGTGAACTGGGAACCAACTCAGGTCCACTGTAAGAGCATCAGGTGCTCTCAAACCCTGAGCCCTCTCTCCAGCCCCTACAGGAATCTTTAAGTGGAAAATAAGTTGAGTTTGCAGGTTTTTAAAAAAAGGGTAATGTAAAATACAAGACTGTTTAAGATGGGCTAAATGAGACTGGGAAGTCCATCCAGGGAGTGACTGTGCAGATCTTCAAACAGGAAGTTTTTGTTCACAGGGTCCTGAGCCTTCTGTATTTCAGTAGCAGTCCTTGTAGACTAAGGACAGCATTACCTTAATCAAATAATATGCTTAGGTTGGGCTCATGGTGGTGCACACTTGTGATCCCAGCGTGTGGGAAGGAGAAGGAGGTGGATCTCCGTGAGCTGTAGGCTAGTCTGGTCTACAAATTGCCTTCCAATTCGTAGTCAAGGCTACATATCGAGACCCTGTCAAATACAGAAACCAAACCAAAATAACAACGTGAAAAGATCAGCGGTTCTCCTCTCAGAATGTCAATTGGCACTCACCTGGGAGGGTGAGGCAGGAGTTGGAGGTCAGTCTGAGCAATAACAGCAAGGAAAATAAAGTTAAGTTGTAGACCTAAAATTCTGACCTGGTTCGCCTGGTCCCAGGATCAGTGGTTCCCACAGCCTCGTGTCCTCTCATCAGCACCCTCGGTGAATTGGGGCCTGCTGCAGTGGCTCTGGTGTCGGACAATAGTGAGCACCAGGTAGTTTCTATCAACACTCTTCAACCCCTTCTGCCAGTGGATTTAGAACTCGGGAGGCCGAGGCAGGAGGATGACGAATTTAGGACCAAGGTGGGGCCCATAGTGAGACCCTGCATCAAGAAAAGAAAACAAGGGACTGGAGAGATGGCTCAGCAGTTGAGAGCACTTGCTTTTCCAGAGGACCGCAGTTTAGTTTCACAACCATCCATAACTCCAGGTCCAGGGAATCGAACACCCTCTTCTTACATTCAGGACCAGAAACACACACACACACACACACAATACAATCAAAGAAAAACAAAAACGGTTTTAACTTTGTGACCAAGTGGTAGTAATAAACATGCTAAGAAGAGGTAAAGATGGCTCTCGATTCTTCCATGTGGTTGTCTTCAGAGGCCTGCAGCATAGTTTGGTGCCAAGCGCAGGTTTGAGTATAGTTTGAGCTGCCAAGCTCAGGTTGCTGTAGTGTCTGTTTCTTTCTCTCCTGCGTGAGCTCAGTTGTCCTAGTGCACAGTATACTGGTACCCATGTAAAGGAAGGAAAGTGAGAGGGGCGGAAGCAGAAGACTTACTAAGGGTGATGTTTTCAAGCAGGTGGTGAACTGTGAAAACAGTAGACCTGCACACCAACCTGAAGGCTCCTGGCTCGCTCTTTACACCTCCCCCTCTTGTCCACACTCTTACCTTGGATGTCTCATTGTGGGTGTTTGTCCTCGCCTCCCATTCCAGCTGTCTATCCAGTGCCTCCACTTTGAAGTGGAAAAGCATGTTGGGGCTGAACCGCCCCAAGCTGAGCCGCTTCCCTCCTCGCAGTGCCAGGTCTGCTTCCAAAGTGGCCTCCGTGATGGCTAGCAGTGATGCCAGGGTGCAGGTACCCAGCAAGGTTACCTGCTGCAGTTGCCCCTAATTCCTGCCCCTGTCACCTCCATCCCTTGTTGAGCATGTGGTGTCAATATATGAAACCCTCCTACTGCCTTCCATGGTGCAGTGGGGCTGACGCTGGCTTCCCTCTCTTGCCCAGATGATTCCAGAAGCCTCCTTCATACTCTTGTCCTCCCACAATCCGTTTTCACCCTGGCTGCAGTGAGCCAGCTCAGCTCATCCCCACCAGCTTAGTCCAGCTCCTTGGCAAATTCCGCACGGTGACGAACGAGATTCTGGGTGACCTGAAGGTCTGGGTGACCTTCTGGGCACATTCCTGCCTCCCTCTGTTCCAGCCACTGGCCTCCATGGGCTCCTCGCAAATGCCAGGGACAGGCCTGTCTGATGCCCTTCAAAGTGGCTGTGCCCTTGGCCTAGAATGCCTTCCCTCGTGGACATGGCTGTCAGATCCCTCACCACCCCCCACTCACGTTCAAACTCCAGGGTCCCTTGAAGAAGCCCACTGTCATAGCCCAGTTCCTGTCTCTGTGATCAAAATCTTTGGGAGAAAAAATTAAACGAATAAAGATTCTGGGGTGTTTTCAGTTCGTGGTTGTTCAGTTCCACGCACTGTGGTGGAGTCTCCATTGTGGACAGGAAGCCAAGAGAAGGAAATTGGAAGGGGTTTGGGGGTGAGGGAGACATAGCACAAGGACACGCCCCCAGTGAGCTACCACCTCCTTTTTTTCCACATCCTCGTTATGGTCACGTTATGACTCCATCAGAGGATTAACCCTCCTGATCTGATGTCCCTGAAAGGCTCTCATGGACACTCTAGAGAGAGCTTCACTGGCTGGAGCTTATCAATCCGCTCCCGTTCACAAGAACAACCCCACCAGCCCTGCCCCCTGCCTGGCCCTGGGTGATTCGCTTCACGGCGCTCCTGGTGACCTTTATCAGTACCTTGATCCAGGAGATCCAGATCTTTGAGTCATGCGCTCAGTAGGTGCTCAATGCGGATGTGACTGAAGGAAAAGAACTAACTCTCCTGGGTGAAAGGGTGTTTTCAAATAGCTGCTCGCTGGAGACTCCTGTGTGTCTCAGCAAAAGTTCAGCTGGGATTCCTGTCATCCAGGACCAACAGAGGCTGTTTACCTGTGTTTTTGCTAATGGTTTTAAAGGTACCAGTTGGACTTCCATCATATGTAAAGAGCGAGTTTGAAGCCTGGTGGGGTGGTGCACACATTTAATCCCAGCACTCCGGAGGCAGAGGCATGTGGAGCTCTGTGAGTTTGAGGCCAGCTTGGTGTACATGGTGAGCACCAGCCAGCCAAGAGCTACATAGTGAGACTGTCTCAAAACAAAAACAAAAGGAGTTTGACCCTTACAGCACATATAAAAATTAACTTCAAATATGTCAAAGTCTACATGTATCTTAGTTTGCTTTCTATTGCTGCAATAAAACACCATAGCCAAAAGCAGCCCTATTACACCTACCATAAAACAGTGAACCCATTACCAGACTCCATCAAGACTAAAAACCTATGCCATGAAAGTCAAGATGTTGAAAGAAAATGTAGAAGATGAAAGGTGTTTGCAAATTATCTGATAAGACTCTTGTTTCAAGAATACGTAAAGAAACCAGGCGTGGTGGCTCATGCTTTTAATCCCAGCACCCAGGAGACAGAGGCAGGTGAATCTCTGAATTCAAGGCCAGCCTGGTCTACAGAAGGAGTTCCAGGATATCCTGGGTTATGTTTTAACCCCCCCCCCCACAAGAAGAATATACAAGGAACATCTACAGCTCAGTAAAAAGAAATAGCTCAAATGAAAAACAGGCAAAGGATTTGAATAGATATTACTTTGGAGGAGATACATTTGTATGGATGATCAACCAAGAAAGGATGTTCACGATCATCAGTCATTAGGGAACCCCAATGGGAAGCACTGGGAAGGAACCTGCAAACCTCAAGTGCCCCTAGTCACGAAGTCAGTGGCCCCAGCTACTTTGGGAAGTGATCATGTCTCAGATGCGTAGTTTACATACCTGAGGTTAAGCCAACAGGATTGAAAACATATTCAAACGCTTCAACGTGAATGTCCATGGCAGATTGTATCCCATCAACTCAAATGCCAACCCATTGAGGAACCAAATGAAGAATGGTCTCTGCAGAAAATGGAATGTTATTTAGCCATCAAAAGAAACGAGGCATCAGTCCGTGCTGGAACATGGCTGGACCTTAAAACACGATTGGCTACAGGAGAATGAGAAAGGTCCTGGAGAGGGATGCTGATGTGAATACCCTGGACTGTTTATTGAACACTGGTCAAAGGGGCAATGCCACAGTAATGCTTTCCCACAGTTTCAAACCTATGTGCAATAGAAGAAGCCAGATCCAAAGGCTACTTATGATCTGATTTGTATGGCATGTCTAGAACAGGCCACTCACAGAGATAGGGGAAATTGGTGGGTGCTTGGGGCTGGGGGGGGAAGGGAGAAACCCTTATCCTGGTAGATAAGGGTTCCTGGGGGAGGGATATCATAAGAATGTTCTAGAATTTGTGGTGCCCATTGTACTGCTTGTGAATATAGTTAAACCCACTGACACTCAGTTTAACAGTGTAGATTTTCTGCCATAGAAATAAAAATAAAATCACACAGTTCTATGCTGGATTTAAAAGCAAGTTTCAATCCAGGGCATTAGCAGAGGCTTCATGGTTTGTGTGTTTGTGGGTGGGGGTGGGTGCTTAGAGAGAGGCTAAAGGTCCCTGGTGGCTGTCTTTCTCGGTCACTGACATATTCCTTGAGCCTGGTGCTCAGACTGAGCTGGACTGGCAGTCCATATGGCTCCAAGGATCTTGTGGCCTCTGCTTCTCCGGTGCTGAGCAGAGAGTGTCTTCAGAGATTCCGGTGCCTGCTCTGGCCTTCCCACGGTAACGCTCTTAGGCCAGATGCCTCAGTCACACACGGAGGATTTTACAGTCAACTGTTGTGTGTATAGCCTCCCCTTCAAAATGAAGGGCTGGTGGTCCTTGATGCTTCAGAGAGCTTCCAGGACAAGGCCGGAGAGGTTCTGATTCCCCGCCATCATTACTCCGTTGCAGCATGTCCTCATGCGGTCAGTGTTCCTTGTCGTTTCCCTCTCTTTACCAGTCTGACCTTTCAGGGAAATATGATTTAAAGTTGGACAGAACCCAGAGCTGATGCCAGGATGATGAAGGAGCCGTCCCTGCAAACACCACGCTTCCACAGGCAGCCGAGCTAGGCTTCTCTGGATGCCCGTGGTTCCCTCCCTCCTCCAAACAGCGGTGTACCAACCTGAGAGCAGGTGGCAAATGCAGTTCCGGGGTACTCCCTCAGCCCCAGTCAGAATCCATCCTGTCAGGCCCTTGGTGGTTTCTGTTCGGTGGTCCTTACCTTCCCCGGCTAACGATGGCACACCGACTCTAAGTTTCCGGTGCTCCGATTGGATTCTCTGGTTGACTTGTGGGGGAATGACGGTGCGGATCTTGGAGGCTGCCGCTCGCTCTCTGTGAACCTGTTTCTCTTCTGCCTGACCCCGTTGCTTCAGCGGACCCTCTGAACGTGTAGCTCAGTGTGAGGTGTTTGTTGGTGACTGCTGTCTGCAGCACCGGGCCTTGTTGCAGAGCCGCGGGCCTACATGCCCACCCCTGTGGTGCAAGGGTTTGACGCTGATGGAGACCCCTCTTTCTTTGAGCCTCACTCCAGGACCTTGCAAACATCTCCATAACACAGCTTTGGGGGAAGGGAAGCTCAACCGAGCCTTCTGGGGAAAGGGGGGCCAGTGGGGAGTGGAATCAGTGAGAAAACACATAAAACCCGTCTTTTACAGCAGGTCTTCAATGCTCGCTAGGGCTGTCTGCAGCTCAAGGGGGTGTGACCCCACCGCAGCCCCTCAGGACCACGCCTGGACACTTTCCCGAGGACGGCCCACGCCGTTGGCCTCCAGAGGGCGCGCGCGCACCGAGCGGAGCCCGAGGCGGGACTGGCGGACAGCTACAGATGGCTTGGGTGAAGGACACCTGGGAGAGGCAGGGAACCGCCACGGGGGGGGGGGGGGGGGGGGATAGCTTGGCCCTGGCAATCCCACCCTTCGATCCCGGCTGCAAAAAGAGAGCGTCCCCAAATGCCACACCTGAGTGTTGCCAGAAAGGAGGGCGCGCTTGAGTGTGCCAGGTGGCGCTGTCCACATAGCTTAGGTGTCCCGGTCCTGATGGAGTCATGTGCTTTTTCAGAGAAGGGAGAGAGGCGAGAATATGGGCGCAGCCAGACCGTGCCTGTCCAGGGGTTCCCTGCGAGGTGCCAGCTTCCAGCGCCAGGCAGCACTGATGGTTGCTGCTCTCCCTGCACACCCTGACTCGCAACATGAACTCTAACCCCACACGTGGGCTCAGCTGCCCTCCACCCTGCTGCGTCCTCATCCTCACCGCTTACTTAAAACCCTCATCTCCCCTGTCCTCCCAGCCCCTCGCCGGTCTGTTGCTTGCCTACTCACCACCTCCCAGCGCCTGGAGTTGAGCAGGCTCTAGGCCCACATCTGCAAAGGAATCTAAGGTCAACAAATAGGTGGACTCAACAGCAACGGAGGACTCAAGTAGCTGCAAGTCGGAATGACCTCCCACTCCACCGCCCCCGCCCCTGAGCTGGGTGAGCACCTGGGAATGTCCCCCGAGAGTCTGACAGGAAGGAGGGTTCCCCTCTGCCGGTGGTCAGACCTCTGGCCCGTCAGCACCCACACCCAAGCCCAGGGGTGGCCACGCTTGCCAGCCCTACTTCCGTGTTTCTGTGTCTCAACCTTTCTCTTCCCAAAATGCTTTTTTTCCTGCTGTGTTTGTTTCTGCCTTGTTTTTGAGACATTCTCAATTCTTCATGCAGCTTTCTGTCTTAGGTACTTTCTCTGTTGTGATTAAAAGAAAAAAAAAAACACCAAAAAACAAACAAACAAAAAACAAACGACAAAAGCAACATAAGGGAGAAAGGATACATTTTGGTTCGTGGTTTGAGGATATAACCCATCTTGCCGGGAAGGGCATCGCACTGGGAACTGGAGGCCCCTCCTCACATTACACCTCAGGAACAAAGCCGTTGCTTGCTCCTCACAGATTCCAAGCTATGGAGCAATGCTTACAGTTAGGAAGTGTCTTTCCACCTCGGTCTAGACATAAGCATGCCCAGAGGCTAACCTAACCTAGAAATTCCCTCAACTCCACAAGCATTCCCAGAGCCTGGCGATTCCGGAAGCTATTGACAACCAAAATTAACCATCATGTCTACCTGTAAAAATAAAAGTCCACTCATCTTTCTGGGGTCACACAGAATTTCAAATGCTTCATCTCTGGTTAACGGAGCTGGCGTATCAGAATCAACTCTTGAGATTAAGGCAAACTCTACAATACACACTCTCCTCTGCCTGGTGAAGCAGAGGCTCCCAGGCGGAGCCTTGGTGATGGATGTGTTTTAAGACCCCACAAGAGAGCTCAGGAGTGCAGGCCAAGTTGAGAAGGACTGGTTAGTTCCAGGATCGTCTCAGTCAGCTGTCTGTGGACACATTGCAGCCAGCTTTCTTGGCCTAGGCAGGGTTTCCACCGTCCTGCTCTCCACTAAGAAGGGACCTTTTTTTGCACTTTTTCTCCAGCCCTTTTGGTGCCTCAACAACTGGAAACACATTCTAAGCCAAGTGTCTTCAGCAGGTGGAGACAGCCGTGAGTGGCTCTGCTTCCCCCTCCCTGCAGAAAGGGGAAAATAGAAAACAAAAGCTGACCCCTCCCAGCTGTTGGTTGCTTATTTTCAGAGCCTAACTACCAGGTAGCTTCCGCCCAAGATGGAAAATTGTGTTGAGGTACAGCCTCCCCTGCTTACTTGTTGATGCAGTGTGTGTGTGTGTAATTAAGGCCATGTGGCCATTAAAAAAGTAATTAAGTTAAAGGTAACCTTGTTCTAAGGCTGTGGAATAAAAATAATTTCAGAATATGAGTTCAATATACCATTTAGAAGGGCCACAGAAATCTGACCTTTGTGCCTAATACAAAGGTAAGAGCTCTACCAGAGGAAGAACCCAGGGTCCCTTTCTTCGGGTACAGCTTGATCTGTGCATGGTCACTTTGCTCACCACTCTCCCCAAGTCACCCATTAGATGCACACTAAGTGGGGATGGGTTTAGTTTGGCTCACAGTTTCTGTACTCTCAGCCCATCCTGAGGGGTAAGGAGCACTGAGCAGTTCACATCAGGTGGCCAGGAAGCAGAAGGAGTTTAGGGCAACATATAGTCCCCAATATGCCACCCCAAAGCCCTCCTTCCTCCACCTACTGCCTTCCACCTCCTTCCTAATGCCACAACATCCTGAACCCATCAAGAGATTAACCCATGGATTAGACCAGAGCCCTCGTGATCTCACTGATCTCTGGAAACATCCTCAGATGCTCTGGGAGGCATGCTTCCTTAGTCTCATGGGCATTTCTCAATCCCATCAAGCCGACAATAGAAATGAATGTTTCTATCATGAAGCAGCCAGTCTCTTATTCACTTTCTGTCCTGCTGGGCCTTCAACTGGTGGGCTAAGGCCCACCTGTTCTTCTTAGCTCATCCATTCACAATGGTTAGTCATATCCAGAGACTTGTTCCCAGGGATATCTGTGCACTGATCAAATATCTTGGCATCTCACGCCTAGTCAAGTCGACACATAAAATGAACCAGTCCAGGTCCTTGGGCCTGGGGGCTGCTTTCTGTAAAAGGAGGACCCTGACAGGTACGGTAAGCACACTCAAGAGGTGAGACACGAAGGGAGATGAGACTTGAAGGGAGGGCATAAAAGAGAGGAAAGGAGTCAGGAGAGAAAGAGGAGAAAGTGAGATGGAATGGTGAATTCAGGATCCTGGCCAGCTGTCTTTGTGGGCTTTAGGTGTCAGAGTGACATACCGCTTATCTTTGCTGCTCCTCTACTTTTGATAAAGTCACATCTCATGAATCCCACCACAGGCTGAACATGCTATATACAGAAAGAGTGTTCCAGGCTGGAGAGAGGGCTCAGCAGTTTAGAGCAAGAGGTCCTGGGTTCAATTCTTAGTACCCACATGACAGCTCACAACTGCTGTAACTCTGGTTCCGGAGGATCTGACACTCTCAGACACACAGGCACATAAAAATAAAAATAAATTGTGAAAGAAAGAGAGAGAGAGAGAGAGAGAGAGAGAGAGAGAGAGAGAGAAAGTGTGTTCCTCTACCTCACTTCTCAAATGTGAGTCCCTTGTGCCCTTCATTGCAGCATGGCTGAGGGGGAGCTTTACTCTCTGACTGCACCCAGCCTTGCAGGAGAGTCAGACCGCATCTCACTGGGAAAAGACCCTGACTTGGTGCTCTAAATGCAGAGCTCACTCGGTGTGGCTTCTTTACCATCATAAAAGTGAAAAGCTTTCAAGTCAAAGTGTTGGAAATGGGGGCCTGTCTGTGTCACGTTGGCTCTCCTACTCCTAAAGCCTTCTGTGCAGACCAGAGTTCATGAGCTGCTGTCCCGGGGGCCCTGTCAGGCTCAGCCAACACGAGCCCTTTCCTTCTAACACACCAGTCTTTGCATCTATGTATGTATGCACTGATGTATTGATGCACCTATCTACTGTTAATCTATGTCTTGTCTATCAATCATTTATCTATTGTCTATCATGTATCTATTGTCTATCTACCTCTCTACCACCTAACTATCCATCTGTCAGCTATCTATTTTCTATCACCTATTGTCTACTTTATCTACCTTTCATCTATTCATCTATCACCTATCTACTCATCTCTTTCTATATCTATATCTATCTCCATTATGTGCCCATTCTCTTTCCCTCTCCATTCTTCTCTCCTCTCTCTTCTTTCTTTGTTCTTTCTCCTCTTTCTTCTCTTCCTATGTTCTCTTTCTTTTCTCTCTCCTCTGTTCTTCCCCCTCCTCTTTCCTGTTCTTTTTCTTCTCTGTTCTTTTTTCCTCTGTTTCTCTTCTCTCCTCTCCTTTCTGTTGGTTCTGAGTCCCTGGAAACTCTGACCACAGGCTCTACAGGGACAATGTAGCAGATGGAAGCCTCAGCAGAATGACTAGGGATGGGATCAGAATATAGGCAGCTACAAGGACGTCAAGAAAGTGACTAGTTTGGGGATAAGAAAAACTTTTTTTTTTTTTTTTATAAAAAAGTACATGTCTAGCATCTGCCTGTGCCAGCCTGAGTGTCTAAACAGAAACCAAGTCCACCTCCCACTCTGCCTGCAGCCCCATTCTCAAGATGAAGTCACCTTTCAAGCTGAAATATTACTTCCTTAATTTAATGTTTAATTCTTTATTCTTGATTTTTAATTCATTTCCTTGGCAGGTAGAAAGGGTTTGAAGGGTCATAATCAATAGTTAAAGTTATTTTTTAATCACACGATAACCTTAGGCCCACACTCAACCCAGAAAGTCACTGTCCCATGCCCTTCCAGAATCGTGCCATTCTCTAATTATTTTACTCATGCCCCGAGTGGAAACCTTTGAAGGAGCTAGAATGTGAAATCAGGACAAAAGAAGTTAGGATGTCAGCCAACAGTCTGGGAACATAGAATGTCCTTTGTGTCTACTTGTTGGGATGAAGAGGAAGGATATCGTCTGTGTCAAGTGTTTGAGGGCCATGGCAGTGTCCAAGGGAAAAGACCAGAAAATGCCCTGTAAAAGGTTGTCACTCCTATTCAGCCTCAATTAGAGGGAAGGTGGAGGAGTGATCACCAGTGCTGGCTTTCTGTCACTGTGACAAAACACTTGAAACCATCAAACAGAGGAAAGGCTTCTCCTGTCCCACAGTCTCAGAGAGCTCACTCCATGCCTGCCTGGTTCTACTATGGTGGGGTCTATGACAAGGAGTAAGTGTCAAAGAAGTCATTCACTCAGTGGCAGCCAGGAGGCAACAAGAGGGGAGTGACCGAGGAGTTCCAACACCCCTAAATCTGCAGTGCCCTCTGCAGGCTCATGGGCTGCGCCCTCAGTCACCAGCTTGCAGCAGTGTCTGAGGCTGTACGTCCCTCCCGCCTCCACCCCTTCTGGCCTTGCTTGCTGCTTCCCAACCCACCATGCTATGCAAACCTGCATCTTATGCTCTCGACACCACAGGCAGAGCCCACCACGCCTGGCAGTGGATTCTCCACAAACATGAGCCTAAGGAAGTCTTCTGTAGGTTGTTTCTGTCAGGTGTTTGTTTATTTTTATCACAGCAATCAAAAGTAAGTAATACAACATTTACATGTATCTCGAGTAATTACATGTTCATTCACACACACACACGACTATACATGAACATCCATACACACATGTTCTCACCATGATTTGTGTGGGACAGTTGTGGCCTGTATCTGCTGTCCCACCTCAATTGTCCTTGTCACCACTACCCTGCCATCAAATCTGAGCTTGGTCAATAAATTTCATGCCCCATGTCTAACTTACTAGACTGGAAACGTCATCTGAATCATAGTGGGGTCTTTGTTTTGTTAACTGAGTGTGTTCTAAGCATCTAGAACAAAGGACAGCACAGTGGAGGTGCTCGGTCAGTGTGTGTCCAGTCACAATACTGAAGGAATCACATGCCAGCCTGTCAGTGAACAGAAGTCCTCCAGGGGACGAGGATGGCCTGCTCAGGGAACTCTGGGCACACAGGCTGTTTTTTTCCTGTTCCTTCACACCGCTGGGGTCCACTCAAGCCAGTTTACACGCGATGTCTTACTTATGCGGATCAGATACCCATTTCATATTGCTTATGACACAAGTTGGGCATCCAAGACTGTCAAGTGAGTGTCATTTTGGTCTCTACTGGGTTCAGGATAAAAGTCTCCAAATACTTTATACCAGCTTAGTTTCCAGGCACAGCACGCTTTAAAGGGTAGAGCCTAGCTGGAGGCTCTCTGTCTTTGGGGGAGTGTATCCTGAGAGAGAGAGAGAGAGAGAGAGAGCCTCCCCTTCACTTCCTCACCATCACCCCAACACCCACCAAGACCCACTTGGTACCAGGTGATATTTCTGCTGTGCTATGCCCCTACCAGAATGTGCTACCTCTCCACAGGCCTGAAGGAAATGAGGACTAGACCTCCACAGTGTGAAATCCCAAAACCATGAGCCTGAATTAAGCTTTCGGCTTTGTAAGTTGACAGTCCCTGGCATTTTGTGATTATCATGCAAAGCCTCCCAAAGGACATGGGTGCTGGGACAACCCTTCATGCAGGGTCAGAAACGAAACTCATCAAACTGAACCTTAGGTGGTTTTGCCCAAGAAAAAGAAGGTAGATTATGTGCTCAGCGCAGGCCCGATGGGGAGGCAGGCTGATAATCCATCCCTTTTATGCACACAGTATGGTGTGGGCCGTTTCCAGCTGCAAAACAAAGCCTGACCTTTGCAGAGGACTATAAAAAGACAACCAAATTCACCTCTTCTTCCTCACAGCGTGCCCGCCACAAAGGAGGAACCCCGTGGAGCCTCTGTGTTCAAGTGTAAGGTGCACAAAGACAGCTTGGCATTTTTCAAGCTTTGGTTGGAGCCGGGAATGACAGACTCAGCGCGTAGGTTCCAGGCAGCCGAAGCCGTGGCCTCGAGCAAGCCTAACACTGTGTTGCCAGCAGTGGGAGGTGGCAGAGAAGGGCCAAGGCCTTCAAGAGTGATCATGAGAGAGGCTGGCCCTGGAGGATGAAGATAGGATCTGTTTGTGATGGGGCAAACAGCTGCTCCGGTGGAAATGTTTGGAATTGCAACAGATTCAAAAATTCCAGAGGGAAAAAATATAGTTGTGCCCTCAGCCCAGGTCACTCAGGTGGGGACAGGGCAGGGCAGAGGAAGGCCCCACCGCTTACAGGTTCTACCACCAGATGACAGCAGCCAGCAGGTGAGGAGTCCAGCCCTGGCTATTCTCACGGAGAGGCGTTCACCTTCCGGTGGATTCTCACATGGACAGGTGAGGCGCTTCCCTGAGACCTCACCAGCCCCCCACCCCCACCCCATTCCCCTCTGTGTTTGTGTGTGTGTTTCCTGCTATGTGTTTATACTTAAGATAAACTACAGGGCCCATTCCAGAGAGGAGGCATTAATCTGCTGACCTCCCACTAGGCCTGCCTCTTAAAGTGCCACCACTTCCAGGGTGGCTGCTAATCACTCACACTGCTTGGTCCCTTGGAATCACCTGATGCTCCAATAGCGAGAATTTGGTTTCCTTACTAGAGCATCTGACTGCTCAAGCCCATGAGAGACTAAATGCCAGCAGCTCCTAAGGAGAATCCCACGTCTGTTCTTTCCCTCACGACATTACGTTTATAAACCTCTCAACCACACAGATAAACAGAGACCCACACCGCCTGTCCTGTGGTCCTGTAGGCGAGCCACCGGGAGCTCAGCACGGCACCTCATTGAGCCCACTTCATCTTTCAACTTCTGTCCTTCCCTCGTGCATCCATCCATTCGTCTTAGTCACCCTCCGACACGCCTGCCTCTCCCTGTGCTCTGCTCTGTGTTCACGGAATTTAAAAGCGAAATCAATACATAATGGAACACGAGACTGAAGCCGGCTGTTCCATGCTTCTGATGGGCGTGTGATGCGGACTCCTCTGCCCACACAGTGAAGGCAATTTGAACTTAATACAGTTGTTTTGTTTTGATTTTTTTTTCCTAAGTGCTGGATGTGAAATGTCCCTGCCCTGTGACATAAGACTCCGCTGTAAATGGAACATTATAAAATTTCTCTTTACATGCCTTATCTTGTGCCAGATCATGAGACACATCATCAAAACGGAAGGCGGGGAATCCAGAAACAGCAAATTCGAAGCAACGTGTGTTGTGATGAGGGAGACCTGGGATCAAATCCCAGCTCTGCCACTGCAAGCCATAGGATCCCAGGGAGTGAATGCAGCCTGCCTGTGCCTCAGTTTTCTCACCTGTGAAGCAGAGGTGAAGACAGAAGCTGCTTCATAAGATTGTTCCTTGCGAAGGGGCTGAACAAGTTACATCATGTGAAACTACCTGGGCTTTGCCTGCCGCTGAGGAAATGTTTCGCCTGACTTCCATTTTGCTCCACAACGCTGCCAACAGATGGGGAAGACAGGAAACATGTAGCTGACACGCTCACTTTACCAACTTTGCACACAATGACTTTTGGCTCTGTGGCTTTGTGTTCCACTGCCTTCTGAATTTTTTGGCCCTGTTAGACTTCTGACCAGAAATTTAAAGGCTGTCAGGACTCTCACCATGACATCACCAGACAATGTCAGTGGGAACTTGGTGTCCATAAAATGATTCAAAGTCAAAAAGGATGGAGCAGATGAATTACTCTCTAATTGTGTGGGATTTGCACTGTAGTTCTCATGGCCTTGACTCATAGTGCCACTTTATTGGTACCCAATTACATCAGAGCCTCATTAGTTCTCTCTAGGCTCTTCATCTCAGCCAGACCAAAGCTTTCCTTTAACTGATGTCGGCTGCAGAACTCACAGCAGTGGTCTCTAAAATGCAGATAAGGGAAAGCGTTCTCGAGGGGAAGGCTCCTTATTGATCCAAGGCTGCTCTGCTGGACTTTTGACATAAAACTCACCCAATGCCTCATCCGTCTGTTCCTCAGGCACGTACTGAGCAGCGACTAAGGGCCTGTGTGGTAAACGACCTGAGAGCTGGGTGAGGGAGCTCACAGCTGGAATCTCAGCACTTGGAAGACTGAGTAGAAGGTTTGCAGAGTACTAGGCTATCTTGGGCTACGAGTGAGGAGATAAATAGATGGATGGATGGATAGATAGATGAATAGACAGATGATTGATAGATAATAGATGGATAGATAAATGAACAGACAGATGATAGGTAGATAGATAGATAGATAGATAGATAGATAGATAGATAGATAACACAAGAGGAAGGAAGAGAAAGAAGGAAGGACTAGAGAGATTGATGAATGTAGGGGTGTACACCCATAATCCTAGCGCTTAGGTAGTGGAGTTAGGAGGCCAGTTTGGGCTACATGAAACCCTACTTTTAAGTTTAAAAAAAAATAAAAAAGATAGTTCCTGCTCTCAAAAATCATGTAGTCCCACACTCTAGAGTCTGAGGCAGAAGGATAGAAGTTTTGACGTTTGACATCAGCTAGACTATGTAGTAAGTCTGTCTTTAAAAAAAAGTATTCTCAGATACCTCTATTTAAAAAGAAAATCACAAATAAAAAATTTAAATCAAGAGCTCTTACAATCCATTTGTAAATGCAGGCATTTAGCAGTAACTCTGCGAGTCACAGTTAACACGAGACTAAGCCATGAATGCATACTGTCAGTGTATGCCAGGCTGTGGCACGGCCTGGCGGTTGTCCTTCAGCATTTATTCTCATTATTTCTCATAATGATAAAGCACATTTTAGCAGGATCCACCATCTACATGAGTACTGTACTTCCCAGCCTCCTTTGCTGTCCCTTGTGACCATGTGACTAATTCATGAAATGTCTGAAAGAATTTCCTGTTTTTCAACGGGCTCCAGAAGGAAAGACAAGTTCTTGGTCTAGTGCAGTTTGGTAGATGTGCTGGGTTTTCTTTCTCTCTCTCTCTTTCCTTCTTTTTTTTCCCCCTGTCTTTTATTATTTTCCATGTGTGTCTGGAGCGGGTACACACCCATGCATATGGACGTTATAGGAGGACAGTGGGTGTCGTTCTTAATCACTCTTCACCTTATTCCCTTGAGACAGAGTCTCTCATTTGAGACAGAGTATCTTACTGACCTGGAGCTAGGCCAGTGGCCAGCAAGCCCCACCAACGTCCTGTCTCCATCCAGCTCAGTGGTAAGATTTACAGGCCTGTTTGGGGTGCTAGGGATCAACTCAGGCCCTCGGGTTTGCGAGCAACTGCTCTTTCCTGCTTCCTAGGTATGTTTCTTTCTTTAAAAACGGTTTTATCTATCTATCTATCTATCTATCTGTCTGTCTGTCTGTCTGTCTGTCTGTCTGTCTGTCTATTTATCTATCTGTCTGTCTGTCTATCTGTCTGTCTATCTATCTATTTATCTATCTGTCTGTCTATCTATCTATCTGCCTATCTGTCTATCTATCTGTCTGTCTGTCTGTCTGTCTGTCTGTCTATCTATCTATGTAGTGGGGGGGTGTTATTTGTGCCACTGTGAAAGTGTAGAAGTCAGAGGACAAGGTAGGTATTATAATCTAAGCAATGGATGCCACAAAGTCACGTGGAAGTATTATTGGGGAAGGGGGGTAAGCAGAGCCCACCTCTGATCGAGGGTGGAGGGGGAAAGAGAGAGCAGGAGAGGAGGGGCTGGCCTTTTAGAAGGAGATGTAGCATATGTGCACAGGGAGGATATTCGACTCGTGGCGACTGTGGAAATGTGTCACATCCTGGCAGCTAGTGATGACGCATCCTGTTGTCGCTAGGCCCCCAAGGGCAGTCCGCTGGCGATGCCTGGTTGCCAACAGTGGGGAAGTGGGTTCTCTCCTTGTACCCTGTGGATTCCAGGACCTGAACTCAGGCTTGCGGGAATGCCCCTTTGCTCTCTGAGCCATCTCGCAGGCCTCTGAGGTATGTTTTCTGATGGTTGTTACAGTATTTGGATGTGACTGCCCAGAGCGGTGGTGGTCATCTTGAACCAGGAGGAGGCCAAAGCTGTATATGGCAGGGTAGAGAGATGGAAGGAACCAGATGCCATCGGTGAACCACTGGGGAAGAACTAAACCCAAGCTATCGTACCTCTACTTTTGGGCATGCCCTTATTGTCTGTTAGACAGTCTAGCATCTTCTGACAGCTGCACCTCAGACTTGTCAGCCGGGCTTGGGGGCACACGAATGAGGCTATGACCTTGCTCCCCACTAGCTCTCATCTCATCCCACCAAATTTCTCCCCACACTTCATAACTGCTAAACGCCAAGCCAGCTCCCCGGGGACTTTGTATTAGAGGGTGCCCTTCTCTATCCTGGCTTTAAATCAGCTCATCTTCCGAGGTCAACTCAGCAGGTAGCTGCTCCTAGGACCTTTGGGTACCAGACCAGCTCAGAGGTCACTCTGGATCTACCCGGCACCATTTGTGCTCATGGATCCCAGGGGCTTTCCTTATTTCTCAGGCAGGGCACCTCTAATGACCATCCACTTCGCTCACTTGTGCAGTTGGAAAGACGCAGGGCCACCCCACTCCTGTTCCAAACCAAACACTTTTTCCATGAGGTACCAAACTTTCTGGGACTCTGGCTTCACCATAGCACCCTGTGTGTTCAGTCTATCCCGTGACTGGCAGAAGTGGGAGGCTGCTGTAAGCTCTATGTCGCCCCTTTGGACAGCAGGGAACCAGCTGTTTGCTGCAAAGCTTCATCGGGGATCGCTTTCCAAGGGAATGTTTGCAGGTGTGTGTAGACTGTAGACTGCAGTCTGCTTCCTAGAGAACAGGAAAGGCCTTTGCATCCCATGCCAGCCCCGCCCTTCCCCTCCCCCCTCCCCAATCTAAGCTGCCAGGAAGAGATTCATTCTGTGACCTCAGACTCCACGGGGAATTAGATGGATCCTGGGAACAGAGGCAACAGCTGTTCCTTCATCCAGAAGGACTCCCAGAAGCTGGAGGCCTCACAGCAAGCAGCTCTGTGCTTTCCCGGCAGCTGGTCAGCCAGGAGCGCCATTTTCAGCCTCTCCTCACCCCACTTCAGCCTCACCATAGTGCTCCGCTCCTCCTGACTCACACGGTTTCTGTGGCCAGAAGGCTTTTTTGCCTCTTCCAGAGTTTCTGATGTTTAAAGCTTCCGCTTACTTCTCAATCCTGCTCCCCCGGGACTCCCCTGTCAGATGTATTAAGTCAGACGTATTAAGAAGATTGGGCTGAGCCAGGTGGTGGTTTGAGTGAAGATGGCCCCTACGGACTCATGGAGAATGGTACTATTAGAACATGTGGCCTTGTTGGAAGGGTGTTCCTGGGTGTGGACTTGGAACTTTCAAATGCTCAAGACAGGCCCAGTGTCACCCTTTCTTCCCGCTGCCTGTCAATTCACATGTGGCCCTCTTAGCCACCTCTCCAGCACCATGCCTGCCTGCATGCTGCCATGCTTCCTAACCATGATGATAATGGACTAAACCTCCGAACTGTGAGCCAGTCCCAGTTAAATGCTTTCTTTCGTAAGAGTTGCTCTAGTCATGGCGTCTCTTCTCCGCAATAAAACCCTAACTTAAACAAGCCCTTTGGCCGTTCATCCATTTATAGGTCATTATTGGTCGTGTTATGGGCCGGGTCTTGATTCCGCTGGCTTCTCTGGAGCAGGCCTGTGAGTCCTAAATGCACTAATTCACCCCCCACCCCTGGGACAGCCATCCAAATGTCACCAACTGGCTCTTCTCTCTGTGGGGAGAGCAGTGTGTGTGTGTGTGTGTGTGTGTGTGTGTGTGTGTGTGTGTGTGTGATTTTGATGTCATATGAGTGGCAGAACAAAAAATTGTTTTTGAGACAGGGTCTCGTGTATTCCAGGTTAGCCTTAAACTCTCTAGGAAACCAAGGATGGTCTTGAACTTCAGATCCTCCTGCCTCCACTTCTTGGGTGACAGGAACACAGGTGTGCAGCACCATACCGGGTTGGTGTGGTGCTACCTAGCAAACCCAGTGTCTCATGTAAGCTAGACAAGCATTCTACATGAGCCACAATCCCCAGCCCTAAAGATAACTTAACCCCCCCCCGAAAAAAACCCAGCAATGTATCCTATAGTTTGAGAATTGCATATAGTTTGAGAATCACAGGCAAGCCTATAGGAAAAGAGGTAAAGTGAAGCTTTCGGAAGACTTCAAAGCCACGCAGCAGAGCTGGGTACCAAGGGAATTGCTGGCTCAGGTCCCACCAAGGAGCTGTTTACAGAGTCAGGGAGGGCTGCTGCTGGCAGGGGCTTTAGAAAGAATCCAACCCTGAAGCCTGCCACACCAGCAGAGCTGATGTTCCCACACCACAGGATGTGGGTACAAGAGAAAGACTAGAAAGAATGGCTGGTGAATGGAGCCACAGCAGCCACTTAAAAACTGCCAGTTTCTAAACAACAGCACGGCCCTCCTCTTCCTCGAATGTCATGTGCTCACTGACCACAGCATTCCCCCACCCAGGCTGCCATCTCTGAGTTTCTGTTGCTCACTCTCCTGGCCATTCATGCATTTATTCAATAAATCCCTCAAGGACCAAGAGCGACAAAAGCTGTAGGAATACCGAGATGAGAGCGGCAGAGATTTCTGCCTTCAAGATCCTCATCCCATAGTGAGTCAGAGATGGACCAAAAGAACCCTGCCTTCCCATGACGCTTCCATGCTATCTTCTCAAACAATGTTCTAAGGAGCAGAGGCCAGAGGGTAAGAATCTTGCTAAGGAATCAGGCATGACTGAGGTGTGGCCTAGGACAAGACTGCTACCCTCTCTCAGCCTCACTTCTCCAAGTGGGAAATGGTCCCCAACTCACTTCACCCTCTCTGATCATTTCCAGAAATGCCACTCAGCACAGGCCATGCCCAGAAGGCACCTGGCACAGATCCATCAGACTGCCCATCAGGCTGATCACCACCCTTAGCATCCTGTGGCCCTCCTGTGGGAAAGCAGCCACTTCTTTCTCTCCTCCTTTTCTGTTGTCAGGACACAGCTCTATACCAGACGGATACATGCATAGCCTTGCTGTTCCATCAAGGTTTGCCCATCATCACATGCTGAACATCAGTGGAGATTTTTTCCTAATGAAAAGATTATTAAAGTCTAAGGGAACGGTTTCTTGTTGAGGGATGGTTTTGTACACTGTGTATTCAGATGCTTATTTCTGTACCCAGAGATCTGGTTGCAGTCCAGATGGGGGTATTATCATTATTATTAAAGAATGTCCTGTATCAATGTTGTGTAAAAATTGTTCTCTATCATCTCCAATTGGCTAAGAAAGAGCTGAACAGCCAATAGCTGGGCAAGAGAGTTGAGGTGGCATTTGCAAGCCCAGGAGGAGGGTCTCAGGTAGAAGAGACAGAAAAGTAGAGGGTCAAAGAAAAGGTCACCATGAGGACAAAGATGGAGCAGAAGCAGCCATGGAGAGACTAGATGGCAGCTAACAGGGCACATGGCTGCGAAGTGGGCCAGGTCAGCATAGTTGGGTTAGAATAACGGAGAATCTGCCCAGCTATAGTGCTTAAAGCTTATTAACAAATTTAATAGATCATTATCTGGGAGCTAGAGTGGGCACAGAGAAATCCCTACTTTTATTTTTAGTTTCTTTTCTAAAGTCACCTACCCTCTATGGATCCTTTTAGTCTGTAACCTCATCTTCTTCAAGTTCCCTCCTGCTGCCTGGCACACCTAAGAACTCACCGACAACACCAGTGGTGAAGGAAGCAGTGGATGATCTTGTATTGGGTCCAACACCAACAGTAGATGCTACAGGCTCCAAGCTCTGAGGTTCTAGCTTGAGCCCTTCAGAGAAAATGCTCTGAGGAAACAGGTGCCAAGAACAGCAGCAGGAACCTGTCGTCACTCAGCCCATTTGGGTGAGTACAGGTAGCCCCTGTATTCATTACAGGACTCATTGTGACCAAATGCCCCCCCAAGAAGCAACCTACAGGAGGAAGGGTTGGTTTGGGCTCACTGTTGGAGAGAGCAGCCCACCCTGATAGGAAGGCACGGTGGCAGGAGGCTGCTTATTCACATGAGGCTGGGTTGGGTGGCGGGCAGAGTTCAGTGAAGGCTGGCACTGGGTTGGCTCTCTTCCCTACGGTTTTTGTTTTTAAGTCTAGGATGCCAGCCCACAGAATGGTGCCACCTACATTCACAGGCATTATAACCAACAGGGACATCTTCATGAAGAGGGAAACCCTGGTTTAGTGTGTCCTAGTTAGACGGGTGCTGGTTCAAACTTCTGGGGTCTAGCACTAGGCCAGTCTAATTTAGACATATGTAAGTCCAGCATAATTTTGGAAAAAAAAAAAGTTTCCTGGTAACAAGTATCCCAATCCCATGTGCACAACGGGTTCTGCAGCTTAAGGGCCTATAAGATCTGGGGATGATGGTAGAGGACATGCGATGTCTTCCCTAAGTATGAATTCTATTGACTGAGAATTAAAGATAAAAGTCCAGGGAGGGAGATTCTGGGATAAACATTCTGGGGGTAGGGGTGGGGTGGGACCTGAACCTACAGCTAGCAAAGGTCACGAGGTCATTAATAACATCTGCTCCCCGCCTTCTGGGTGGAAACCAGGTGTTCATCTCCTCCACTGAGGAGTCCGGCCTGTGTGATTAACATTCCTGGTTCCTCCTTATCTGTGAGTACTAGTACCCTTGACACGCCCCGCTTCCACACCTCTCTGCCGTGATGCTGACAGGCTTTATCCCTCTGGGGCCATAGTTCCCAATAAACCCTTCCTCCTATAAGTTGCCTTTGTCCTGGTGTTTGGTCATAGCTACAGAAAAGTAACCCATACAGGAAGGAAGGACTTCTGTTGGCTTGTGGCTTAGAGGACACAGCCCTCTAAGGGAAGGGTCTGGGGAGGGCCTAGTTTGTTCACATCCAGGTGGATCAGGAATCAGGATCAGGAGAGCTCTGGTGGGCTGGACATGGGGCATAACACCTCCCATTTCATGACTCACCTCTGGCAGCCATGCTCCCGTGCCAAGAGTCTGCAGCCTCCCCAGACAGCACTGCCAGCCGGAGACCGAGCGATCAAACCTCAGCCTGTGCGGCTGCTTCTCACCCAGACCACAGCACTGAGTGAACGCACCTGGCTGGTCGTAAGCCATCCGGTTGTGTGGTGATTTCACGGCAGTCTCAGGAAACTGAAAACTTCAGCAGACGCGGCCAGGGCGGCGTGCTTTGTTGCGGAATGGACTCCGGTGGTCCCACAGATGATGACACCCTTCGTGGGTGCAAGTATAGTCTGTGATGTTCTCAAGACTGCTAAGCAAAGCTCCTCCCAGAATGTAACCTGCCATTAAGCGAATGCCCAACCATATTTATCAGGGATTACCATGTCTTGGACACTGTTCTGGGAGACGGGGATACATTAGCGAGCGAAAGAAACTGACGCAGCTCTGCTTCCCTAGTACCCCTCACGAGGACAAAGGCATCAATCACAGAATGGAGGAGACAGGCTCTGCGTCCCTGAGTGCACGGGGGCATGGCACATACTCCACAGTGAGAGGGTAGAGGTCAGAGGTCAGCACCAGGCATCAGTACTATCCTTCCACTGTAGAAGCACTGAACTGAGCTGTCTACTGCCGATCCTGGCTTTTTATGGGTCTATGGAGACTTGAATTCCAGTCTTCATGATTTTCAGGTAAATAATGCTCTACCCATCTCCCTAGTCCCAGATAAAAAAAACTTAAACAGTGTTTTTAACACACTGCTGGTTGAATCCAAGAATGTAGAGAGCCAACTGTATCATGTAGAAAGTGAGTAAGTTTAGGAGAAAACTAAAGTGAGCTGTGTGTTATATTTTAAAATGTCACACGAAGTCAACAGATCTGATCAGAAGAGATTTACTGTACAGAGGTAGAGAGAGAAACAGAGACAGAGAGAGACAGTGGGAGAGCATAGGAGAAGAGAAAGAGGGGTGTGGTGGGGGTCCCCCCCTCGAGAGAAAGTCAGAGGAGAGAGGGGAGAGAAATGGAGGCAGAGAGTGCGCAGTGATGGGCCTATCTTTTATATCTGGTGCACGGCTGAAGGCCACACACCTGATGGTAGCAGGCGATGACATCACAGGTTGCTAAGCAACCTAGGAGTGGACTAGTGCATTGACTTGTGAACTGACAGTGTGAGAACAGAGAGTGGTCTGGGTTGCTGTCTTAGGGTCACGTGGGCCGGATTAAGGAATGCGTCCCTGATAGGAGGATTTTGAGCAGAGATGTGGAAAAAGTGAGGGGGTGAGCTATGAGTCACTTGCCAGGGACAGGACCTTAGTCAAAGGGTAGAGGAGGGAAGAGCCTAGAGAGGGAACAGCAAGGACGGTGTGCTGGTTTCTTCTTGCCAACCAGGTAAAAGCTAGAGTCACCTGGGAAGAGGGAACCTTAACTGAGGGATTGCCCCTGTGTGGTCTGAATAACAGTGACCCCCGTTGGCTCATATATTTGAATTCTTAGTCATTAGAGAGTGGAACTCTGAAAGGATTAGAAGGATTAGGAGGTGTGGCCTTGTTGGAGGAAGTATGTCACTGGGGATGGACTGTGAGGTTTCAAAAGCCCACGCTGGGTCCAGTGAGTCTTTCTCCTGCTGCCTGTGGATCGGGATGTGGCTCTCAGCTACTTCTCTCCAGCACCATGCCTGCCTGTGTGCCACCACAGGCTTCCCACCATGGTGAGAATGAACTAGCCTCTGAGACTGTAAGCAAGTCCCCAGTTAAATGCTTTCTTTTATAAGAATTGTCTTGGTCATGGTTCCTCTTCACAGCCATAGAACAGTGGCTGAGAGAGCCTCCATCAGATTGGCCTGTGGGGAATTTTGTTTATTAATGATTGATGTGGGAGGTCCCGGTCTAATGTGGGTGATACAGAGAAATAAAAACTGAAACAGACGGAGGACAACAAGGGAAGGGAATAGCAAGCCTAAGGCAGGCATGTGACAAAGCGCTGAAGGACAGGGAGCTGTGGGGAGGAGAGGAGAGAGAGCAGGAAAGGCACATGAGCGTGAGGCCCTTCCTGCCACATGTTTAGAGATCATGGAGGCTGGAGTCTGGGGGACTTTATTCTGAACAAATAGGAAGAGGGACAGGTTTCAGAACAGAGCCCCCTGTGGTTTGATCAGGTTGTAGAAAAGCTGCTTCAGGTGCTGTGTCAAGGGTGTGGGGGTCACAAATGGAGGATCAGGTAGGGGGCTGCTGGAACAAGGCAGGCAAAGGAGGCAGGTGGCTTTGGCTACAGTGGTGAGAAAGGACTCTGCTGAAGGCTGTAATAAAGTCTTAGCACCCAGTAGTGGGCAGCGACTGAGCACTAACTACTCAGCACCCTCATCCTTCTTATCGCCCTTACTGCTTTGAACAATTCAGAAGCCTATTCTTAGACCTACTGGGCATGCAGTCCACTCGGACCTGCCAGGTCAACAGACTAGGAAGCCACATGCCATTGCTGTTTGAACGTAAAATGTCGTCCATGGTCACTGAGGGGATGCCTGGTCTCCGCATCCTGTCCTGCCCACCATGAGATGAGCAGCCGCTCCACCTCCTAGCCCTGCCACCGTGATGTTCCTTCACTCCTCCCAGTCCGCTGCGGCCCAGGCATAGATCCAGGACCACTGAGCCCTTGAAGCTGTGATCAGAGAGAAGGAAACACAAACGGTTGGGAGAGTGCCCACCATTAGTCCCAGTACTTGGGAGGCTGAGGCAGGAAGATCTCTAGGAAGATCTCTAGGAGTTGGAGGCCAGCCTGGTCTACATTGTAAGTTTCAGGACAGCCAGGGCTACACAGAGGGGCCCTGTCTCAAACAAACAAGCAAACAAAAAGGAAGGAAACTTTCTGTAAATTATTCCATCTGTTATTGGAGGCAAAAATAACTGATATTTTGCCCCCTGTTCAAGGTCAAGGGCTGCAAATATTCATGTGACCCTCAAGCTGCCTTTTTCTTTTTTTTGTATCAAGTAACTGTTTTTCTTGAAACAGGGTCTTTCTCTATAGTCTGTGCTGGCCTTGAACTCCTACCTCTGCCTTCTGAGTGCTAGGATTAAAGGTGTATACTACCACGCCTGGTTTATGTTCTCAAATAGTTGGCCAAAAAAAAAAAATATATATATATATATATATATATATATATATATATCAAATGGCATATATTTCAAGACGTGAAAATGCTTAGAGATCAGGTGTCCCCCCAGAACTGGAGACATTCTGGCTCTGCTATCTCTGCCTTAGACTTCCTTCAAAAGAGTCTTTGCAGAGGTAAACACCGCGAGGTGAAGTCATACTGGACCAAGGCAGGACTTAAAACCAATGATTGACATCTTTTCCTCCCACCTAGGCCCTCACGAATGCGAGGCAAGTGCTCTGCCACCCAGCTACATTCTAAGCCCTTCTCTGTAGTTTTCCAGGTTTTGATAATGTTCTTCCTAAATTATCCATGCTGGCCTTGAATTCTCTGCAGCCCAGGCAGGCCTTGAACTTCAGGTCCTCTGGCTTCACTCACCCAAGTAGCTGGGCTCACAGGCCTATACCACCACAGCTGGCATGGCTGATTTTGTTGTTTCTCGAGGTGAGTTCTCTCCAGCCCAGGTTTGTCTGCTATCTCCTGGGTTGTCCAGTCTGGCTTCAAACTCTTGCTTTAGTTTCCCAAATGCTGAAATTACAGATGTGAGCCACCATGCTGTGCCCAGTTTACAACTGACACATTTGAAAAACAAAGGAGAGAGAACTTTGGACACAGAGACACCCACAAACTCACGGGGCAGAGGTTGCTGCTATAGCCACAGGCTCAGGAACGCCAGGACTTCCAGGAGAAAGTAGGAAAGGCTGTGCCCTGGGGCTTTCGGAAGAGGAAGAGCCTGGCCAACCACGTGATTCTGCTACAGAAGCCTCTAGGGCTGTGAAGAGATTGATTTTTGTTTCCCTGAGACAGGATTTCACTGCGTAGCCCAGGGTGGCCCTAAGCTTATGGTCTTCCTGAATCAGCTTCCTGAGTGCCAGGATTACAGGCGAGAGGTGTCACTAAGCCTGGATGTTTCATGTTTAGGTTACTCTGTTTGTACTACTTCATTCTAGTGCTCCCAGGAAATGAACAGAGCTACCCCGGGGCTGCCGCAGACCTGCGCAGTTGTGGGAGTCACAAAAAGCGTTCGCCCGCCTCTGCTCTACAGTGCTGCCATTGTTTGGGTGGTAGGAGACAGTGTGCCACCATGTCTAATTGGCGGAAATTAATCACCTAGTCAGTGTCACGACCCTCCCTACTCTAGAGATGAGATGCCCAGAGTGAAGCAAGGTTGAAATATAAATGGGAAGCCTCTGTTCTTCCCGCCCCTCTTCCCTCAGCACTGGGACTTTCTCTGGGGCAGCACCCGTGCCACAGTGACCCTGTGTCCTGTTCCCACTGGCTGGGTACCCAGTGGGTTGACTGGAAATGCCACAGGTTGAGTGATTTAAACAATGGGGACTTCTCTGGGTTGGGAGGTGAAGGATGGAGGCCTGCTGGGGTTGGGTTTCTGAGGGGGGCTGCTTTCCCGGCTCAAGATCTTCCCTTGGTGAGTTGTGTGCAGCCAGCTATCCGTCTCCTCCCAAGACCACAGGTCCTATCAGATTAGGGTCCTATCATTACAACATCATTTAGCTTTAGCAGACTCCCCAAGGCCCTATCTCCATGTGGTCATCTTGGGGGCTGGGCTTGAACATAGAATTTGGGAGCACAACCCAGGGGAGGACAATCAGTGTCTTTTCTTACCTGGTCACTTTTCACACATGACCTGACAGCATCCTGAGGCATGGCCTCTGTTACACCTGGTGAGAAAGCAAGACTCTCCTTTCTTCTGAACCCAGAAAAATGTGAAGCAGAAGGCTAGTCATTGGCAAATAGAGGTGAGCCGTCAGAACACAGCCCCTTAGGGGAATGCAGAGCTGAGAAGCAGAGGGAAAACAAACACACGTGGAATCATGGGGCCCAGATCTAGCCAAACCTGAAGGAGGACCGCCTCGGACTCCTCCATCAATGACGGAACATGTTTAGCTGAATTTCCGTCCTTGTTAGCCAGTTTGTAATTTCTTAAGCAATACACATTCTGTGGACAGTCAGCCTCTTCATTCCTGCCATTGCCCAATAGGCCCATGAACAAAGTGGCCATGGTGGTAGAGATGCCATGAGATACATGAGCTCAGAAACACAGACTTCCCTCACCAAGGCTGACCTGGCTAGAGTTGTGGCTGAGTGCCAGGTCTGCCAACAGCAGTGACCAACACTGAGCCTCAGACATGGCGCCCCTCCCCCGGAGTGAAGGTATGGTCGGTCACTCCTCTAGGAAAACAGCGAATACCCGCTGAAGAGCTTGCTGAGAATGGAGGAAATGCAGAAATGGGAAGTAGAGGAAGGTAGTTACAAATACCTGCTAAGGTCACATCACATGATCTCTGCAGAAACAAGGGTTATAACTGACAAGAACGCTTCTGTCACATTTTGTTAAGAATGTGTTTGTGCATGTAAACACATACATTAAGCAGATATTTGTGCTTTCTTCTAGTTCCCTAACCTGTAATATATTGAGTTGATGTTAGTGATTATTGTTATATTTAAGTCACGAGACACTGAGAAAGTAAGCATTCCTCAAGGGCCTTACCACCTATTCTAAAATAGGGAAGGTGTTAGCGATTGTATGTAGCTAGTTACATCATGTTCAGCAAAATTATGACCTAGTTACTGGTTTCATTTGGAAATTAAACATGACACAAGGCGACGTGACTGTGTGTCAGGCTGTCAAGTGGTGTGTCTGTGGTGGGAAATCTTGGTTGTCAGCCTGACTGCATCTGCAATCAACTAAAACCCAAGCAGCCGGGCATGCCTGGGAGGGATTTTCTCGATTAGATGATTTGAGGTGGGACTAGTCACCCTAAAGCTGGGCCTCAGGTTCTGGCGGCACCCCAAATCCAAAGGAAGAGGCACGCTTTTTGTCCACCTTTGTCCTCACTCTTGCTGCAAGTTCATCCATTCTGCCGCTGAGGCATTTCTTTAGTGATGTTAACACCAACTTCTCCAGCATTCTGGCACAGACTGAAGACCAGAGGCTCCCCGGGAATCTCTGGGACCGCCGGCACCAGCGCAGACTCGATGGAGAAATAGATCTGGAGGCTTGGGAGATGGCTCAGTCAATAAGACACTTGCCTCACAAGCATGAGGACCCTAGTTCCATCCCCAGAACCATGGGGGCCGGGGGGAGGAGGCAGGTTTGTTGGGATAGGATATCATGGCACTCACTTGAAACAGCTGCACTGAGGAGGTGGAAACCAGCAGATCCGGGAACTACTGGCCAGCAGAATCAGCAACCTCAGGTCCAGTGAGAGACCCTGACTCAAACACCAAGGTAGAGCTGAGGAATAGCACCCAAGACTGACTTATGGCCTTCACATATGCATGTGAGCAAACTCTCTCTGTCTCTCTCTCTCTGTCTCTCTCTCTCTCTTTCTCATACACACCACACACACACACACACACACACACACACACACACACACCCCTACTTCTGCTTAGCACTGACTGGTTCAAACAAGAGCTAGACTAATGCCAGGAGGACCCTCTGTCTTGGTTTCAGACCATGGCTGGCCTCTCACATGCTCTAACTCACTTGCCCTCGCTCTCCTCACACAGCAGCAAAGTGTGATAAGCGGGAACAAACACAGAAGACCGTTCAAATACGTTCAGATCGTTTCTGGGAGTATCCACGTTGTGAAAAAGCACAGGCTTTCCAGGTTCCAGCAGACTCCTCACAAAGGACTCAGAAAAAAAAAAAATGCCCAGAAGATGAGAAGGGACCTATAGCCCTCTTCCCAGGCACCCTGTCCTCTGGCTCCTCCAGACGCAAGCACCGGAGTTCAAAGCACAGTTCTGCAAAGTCTGTGTGACCTTCGGTGATCTTTGGAACCTGCTTGGGCTCTAGTTTCCCTATGAGGGAACCAGGAAAGATGATACTTATTAACAATATAGTACTAATGTCTTATCAGCATGTATGTGCATTTAAGGCGCAGAGTGACTGTGTACCATGTGATTAATGCAGGGGTAAGTCCTTTGCAAAACAAAACAGTTCTTTTATAAAAAAAAAAAAAATTGTGTGTGTGTGTGCGCGCGCGCGCTCGCGCTCGTGCTAATGGGAGGAGGTCGGAGGATAACTTGTGGAGCATTTCTCTCCCTCTGTTATGTAGATTCCAAAATCAAACTCAGGTGGCGCGGCCAGACATCAAGCCTGTCTCCAGCCCTGTAAAAACTCTCATTATCTTCTTGCTCCAGCTCTCCCGGGTCTCCAAGCCAAGGCTACCCATTCAGCCTATGGTGCTCTGGAGGAGCACCCTCTAAAGCTTCGACCCGTACTCCTTCATTCAGAACATTTGCCGGTGGGCTTTTGTTTGTTTTTGAGACAGGGACTCCCTGTGTAGCCTAGACTGGCCTTGAACTCATGACCGCAGCCTCCCGAATAGAATACAGGCATCAGAGGCGGTCACCACCACCTTTCTGTCTGTAGCCGCCTTTTACAAGGCTGTGAGCTTGAGTGGCGGGCAGGAGAACCTCCTCCACAGTGGGGAGTGCATTCCCAGCCCCTGGGCTCCTTCCCTAGTGCTTAGTAGGTGCTCAACGAATGTGGGTTTGCAAGCCAGGCCGGCCGCAGACAGCCAGGGGCCACTTCCGCCCGCGCCTGCCACGCCGCCAGCGGGACTCGCTGGGGGTGGGGCCGGGCGGCGGGAGGGCCGGGCGGCGGGGCTGCGAGCCTCCCTCCGGCAACTTCCCAGTAACTGCGGGATCAGATGCAGCCACCGCCCCGGAACCAGGCCTCCCCTCTTCTGCCTTCCAGGAGGGGGCCCAGGAGCAGCCCTCGGGAGGACGGTCTCCCGCGCGTCCCCGAGTCCCTCTGGCCACCCGGAGTCGTCGATCCAGGCGGAGGAGGCCGGGAGGGGGCCGCCCTCCCCGCGAGGCTCCAGACTCCGGCGTTTCCTCCCCCCGCTGCCCGGCGCGGCCTTCCCCTCCGAAAGAAGAAAATCCCCGGGGCCGGAGTAACACAGCCGCTCGGCCCCCCGTGCTGAGCCGCGGCGGAGCCGAGAGGGCCGCCCAGGGTAGGGTAGGAGTCCGGGGCAGAAGCTGGCCGAGGGCGGCGCGGCTGGGACCGAGCGGGCCAGGGCCAGGGCGCGGCCAGGGGCCGGGGCGAGCAGTGCGGGCGGCGCCTGCAAGGGGAACTTGAGCTGGGAGAGGAGGCAGAGCAGCGGGGCTGCTGGCTCCGGCGCGGCGGCGAGCGGGAAGCCTCCTCCAAGGCCAAGGACACGGGGGCCTCGGGGCCACCGAGGCGCTGCGCGCATGCTGGGCAGGGGACACCACCCGGGCTCCCGCCCTGGGCCGCCCGGGCTCCCGGGATGTCCGTGCGCTACACGCTCAACCTGCGGGTCTTCTGGCCCCTGGTGACCGGGCTGTGCACGGCCCTGCTGTGCCTCTACCATGCCCTGCGCAGCAGCAAGGGTGCCCAGGCCGAGCCCCCCGACGGCCCAAACAGCGGCTTCCCGCTGCTCAAGGTGGCTATCCTTCTGCTCCTGGGCTACATCCTCCTCCGATGTCGCCACTCCATCCGCCAGCGCCTCTTGCCAGGCTCTTCCCGCCCGGGTGGTCACGCCAGCTTCCCAGCCAGACCCTTGCAGGAGCCAGGCCTGGGCATCTTGCTGGAGAGTTACTACGAGCACGAGGTGCGCCTGTCGCCGCACGTGCTGGGCCACAGCAAGGCGCACGTGAGCCGGATCGTGGGTGAACTGGTGCAGGCCGGCCGGGCCCGGGGATCTCCGGGTCCCATCACCGGGGGGGCGCTGGCCTTGGCCTTCCGGGGAGATTTCATCCAGGTGGGCAGTGCCTACGAGCAGCACAAAATCCGCCGGCCCGACAGCTTCGACGTGCTGGTGCCGCTGCGCCTCCCGCCGCAGGTGGCGCTGGAGCCCCGGAGCCTAGGGACCGAACCCGCGCTGAGCCCGGCCTCCCGCTGCTGCTTCGTGTGCGCCCTCAAGGCGCCGCCCTCGCCGTCGGGGAGCTCGGCGAGCCAGTGGCACCGCGACTGCAAGCCCTTCGCCGAAGGCTTCTGTGTGGACGTGCAGGGCCGGCGCCACCTCTCGGCGACCCTGGTGCTGCGCTGGTTCCAGGCGCACCTCCAGCGCTCCCTGGCCACGGTGCGCTACAGTTTGGAGGGTCGCTGTCGGGTCAGCTTGACCCCGGGCGGCCTGGAGCAGCCCCCCACCCTCCACATCCTCCCCTGCCGCACCGACTACGGCTGCTGTCGCCTCTCCATGGCCGTGCGCCTCATCCCCGCTGTCCATCTGGGCGACGGCGTCTTCCTGGTGGCCCCGCCGCCGCCGCCCTCGCCCAGCGGCGCCCTGGCGGAGCTCCCGGGCGGCTTGCGCGCCGAGGCACTGTGGGGCGTGAACACGGCGCGCCAGGAGCAGAAACTGCTGGGCTGGCTTCAGGAACGGGCGCCTCCAGGTGCCTGCTACCTCAAGTGCCTGCAGCTGCTTAAGGCTCTTCGAGACTTGGGTGCCCGCGGGCTGGACCCGGCGGCTGCTGCCCGCTGGGGCCGCATCATGTCCTCCTACGTGCTCAAGACGGTGCTGCTGGCGGTGCTTTTGAAAGAGGGCGGCCCAGCGCCCGGCTGGGACGAGGCCCACGTGTGTGAGTGCTTGGAGAAGCTGGTCAAGTTCCTTAGGGACTGCCTGCTGCGGCGCCGAGACCTGTTCCACTGTGTCTTAGGCCCGGGCGGGGCGGCTGCCGAGGTGGGGCCCCTGCCCAAGGTGCTGCGCGAGGCCCCTCCACTTGACCTCCTGGCACCTTTCGACCTGCACGCCCGGGAGCTTGTCGCGGCGCGGTTGCTGTCCACCTGGCGAAGGTTGCCCCAGCTTCTCCGGGTCTACGGGGGTCCCCGATACCTTGCCCGGTGCCCCTCACCCCGAGGTCAGCACAACCCAGGCTTCCCGGAAGATGAACCATGAACCCCGAGTTACACCCCGCCTGATCAAATGCCCGTTTCCCACAGGGTGGGAGTGAGGAGGGCAAATTAGATTTGAAATGAGCTGTACGAGGTGTTGCAAAACTTGGAGGATGTCACGGGCTTTGGTGGCACAAATGTTCTGTCCTAGGCGCCGTGATCTGAGAGGTAGCTGTGGCATCTTCATTAGAGTATCCTGGATGGGCTTCTGCACAGCCATCGCTCTGCTCCCAGATATTATTAGAAGCAATCATTTTAAATTTTATTTTATTTTATTATTATTTTTTTTAGAATCCATTTCCACAACTGGAATTGAAATTCTAGTCCAGCTGTTAATAATCTAAAGTCATAATTTAGCTATTCCCATGAGCATTCATGGTTTTGTTTTGTTTTGTTTTGTTTTGTTTCTTTCGATGGTGCAGTCACAGGTTTGTTGAAAAGGATGCATGGAATTGTCAGAAATCAAGCGGCCCGTGCTGCGAGGAGGTAGAGAACTGGCTAGTAACTTTCTGCCGTTCAGCACTTGTCCGGGTCACAGGGGGGGATTTGCACTTGACATTCAACACCTGCTCGTTTGATCCTGGCAGAATGCAGAGGGGAAAGATCCCTAATGAAGACAGGCCTGGCAAAAGTGTAGAACACAAGTCTTGAAAAGGATCCTGCCTAGGGCTGGATGTCAGCTGGCCACAGCCGGCATTTGTTTCAAAGCTTCGAGGCCAAGGCCCTGAAAGCTTGCTTCAGAGTGTGGGGACCTGTGAGGAGAAGACTTGGCAGGCTGCCTGGTATGGGCTAGGGTTCAGCGATGCCCGGTGTTGGGGTAGTGGTTGGAAGGTTCCTTGATTGCCCAGGCAGCCTGGGATAGTCTTGAAGGCCAGTTTTTGCTTCTGCTTGTGAAATAGTAGCTTGCAGCTTGTGCTTGGAGACTCCCCACCAGTGGGCAGAAAAGATGGGCCATGGGAGCTGAAGGAGGACCGAGGGAGCTGGCCTTACAGTGCTTTGCTCTTCTCAGCCACGAACTTCCCTGGGCTGGGCGCATCTCGCAGTCAGGAGCTCGTTCTCCAGTGTATCCTAGCCTCCTGCTTCCTGACAGCTCCCGATAGCGGTTCAAGTTCAGCTTCTCTATCCCTGTGGGAAGTGAGGCCAGTCTCGGCAATATACTTAGGGATTTTTTTTTTTTTTTTAAACATCAAAGATCTATGTGCCCTTAGACTCTCTAAAGTGAAGGTTGGAAGACAAAAGTGGTCACATGAATAAGCTCATTGTTCAATTTCTTAGCTATTTGGAGGGGACTTTGCAAACCCCTTTCTCTGGGTCGTCAGGTTGGCAATTGATGGGAGTAGACTGTGTGTAGGGAGCGTCTCATTAGAGCTGTGTAGGCTTCTTGTACCCTTTGCAACTGTGGACTGAAAGAGAAGGAGCTGTCCCGTTGAGTTGTTTTGGAGAACATTCCTCTTGAAACCCAGCAGTCATTCCTAGTTTTTTGAGGCCAGTGTTTGGTCATAAGGTACGGCTTTGGATGAAGGAGTAGTTCTGTCTTGCAAAGACAGGAACTGCACAGTGAGTTTGATTTAAAATACTTTAAAGAGTCAATGCCAGGGAAGGGTTTGTGTGTGTGTGTGTGTGTGTGTGTCTGCCAGTGTGTTCAATACACACATAATTTCTGTCTATACTCAGCCTGTTGATTCCTCTGTAGTCATTAAGTTGGAACAGAGGACAGTAAGGCAGTTTTCCAACTATTTCTAGTTAAGTTCTGGATTTCTTTTCTTTTTCCTTAAATCTTGATAATATTTTAAAGTATAAATCTGGTTATGGTCATAAATATGAATAGCTTGTATAAATATCTTTCTTATAGGTTTTTTTTTTTCTGTTATTTTTATTCTGGTTAATTGCCCAAAGCTTCATCCATCCCCAAAGCTTTTAAATTGTATTTTTATTATTAATATTATTATTAAATTAATGGGCATTGTGTTTGTAAATTTTTTTTTAAAAAATTAATGTTTTATTTAAGTGCCATGCTGAACAGTTGTGCTCGCTATGTGGCAACCAAACCTTAGGAGATTTCGATCAATTTTGATCAATGTGTAGTGTAGTGATCTGAAGCATGTACTGTGTACAGATGTGATAACACGGCTGTTAGCCAAGTATGGTGGCTGCCGAGGCCTTTAAATTCAGCTCAGCTCTGCATTTCATTACGGCTACTGTCATGGCTTCTATCTGACAAGCACACATTTTTGGTACGGAGAGTCGTATATGCCAATATTCTCATATAGGACAGTTCTACCAAAAAAAAAAAAAAAAGAAGAAAAGAAAAGAGTTGTTTAGCCAGTGCCCCAAGAAAATGTTTTGAGGAAGATGACTCAGCCTTTTTGCAGCCAGACACGTCAGTAACTCCCATTGCCCGGCTCGGAGCCTTCTTGGAATGCTCGTGGGCTGGTAGAATATGTGTTTTGCAAAATGAAGTTGGAGTGGAAAGCGAGGACAGTTTGAGTGGATGAAACTATTCTCTGAGGATTTGGGGAGGGAAGACTTAAGATGGACGTGAAAGGAAGAGAAAGACGGGAGGGAAACAGGTGAGGATACCTTGAGGGTGGGAGAGAGTTTTACGTGAGGAAATGTGTTTTTAGGTATGTGCTATTTCCAGCCGGGAGTCACAAACCCAGTGGCCTAAAGGCAGGGAAATAAATATGGAGGGGAGGCTGGTGGGGACTGTGCCTACCTTAAAGGAGGCGCCATAGCTCAGCTCCAGGCAGGGAAAGAAAGGGCAGGGCCAAGAGTCTGCATATCAAATTAAAACGCTGAAGCTCACTGGTTTTAAATTTAAAAAGTAATTCCAGAAGTCTAAAACCAACAAGTGAGCCAGATTAGAGACTTGGTTGAACCAGTTTTCGATCCCTTGCCTCGAAGTTAGCCTTTCCCCAGGTGTGTGTAAGCTTCTGTTCTTTGCCATGGAGACTATGGTCATATATATGGGTGGGGGTGTGTTAGTTCATTTCTACTTTATCTCTCAGAGTTAAGCTTTGGTATAGAAATAACAGCAGGAAAAAAAAATTAACACAGCCGCAGATAACATTTATCCTCAGTTCCTAGGGCCCCCATGCAAGCCTGGCTCTCCAGTTAGAATCCCAACTAAAACATTTGGGGCTATTTCTGGATTTTTTTTTTTTCTGGTGATTTGAGGTCAACCTTTTAGCCTGGCTGGAGTTTGCAGATGAGTAATGAGAAGAACTGCAGAACAACTTCTTTCTTTGTATTTGGTTCCTATGTAAAGATTATTATTATTATTATTTATTATTATTATCTTTGGTAACTAGCCCAGAATAGGAAGTACAATGTTGATTGGAGGCATTAAACACCAGCAAAACCAAAACAAGAGCAATAGCCAGTGTTCTATCTTTGGGCCAAATTCCATGGATTTGTACTATCCCCACCTCTAAGAACACTGGCCGACTTGACTCCCAACATTCTTATCCCTTTCTGACTCAGTGCTTCCACCACAGTTAACACTAGCTGAGCCATCTCCAAAGCATCTTTTGGTACCCGCTGGAGGAAGTAATGTTTTCCACAGAACTGGGCTTCCTGGCTTTGACCTTGACGAAGAGGTTTTTTTTGTTTTTTTTTTTCCCCATATTTACACAAAGGAAAAATTCCTCTCATGGTGGAGAAAATAGACCTCACCCAGATTTCTGACACCCCCAAGAAGGAAACTGGTTCAGTGTTACCACTGTGGCGCGTGTTAGTTTTTTTTTTTTCAATTTTTTTTAATTGCTTCTCTGTAACTTAGACCTATCTGTGTTTTTAACGGCACACGGTGGGGTGGGAATAGTGCTAGCGTATGTCAAGAGAGGGTGGTAAATTCCAGATCGTGTGCACAGAGAAAATTGACTTGAGACCTGCAGCTAACTCATATGTAATCTGGAAGTATTAGATACCCAGGAATATTTCAGTGCCTTTTTGCCATAACGGAAAAGAAAAAGGTGGCTTGACTTGAAGCATTCCAGCGTTGGCTGTTTTCAATGTGCCTTCTGACCCCAAACTGAACACTGGGATATGGTTTGGGAGTCGACGTTACAGCCTAAGTGTGTTCCACTAAAAGAGACCAAAGAGTTAATCAGACCTGGTTGGCTGCTATAACAACTGCGTGATTACGATGTCTTAATTGCGCAGTTTCCATGGCCCCGGTGGTCAAGGCCTGTCACTCCTCTTCATGTGAAGTGGAGTGAATTTGCACTTTTGATCCTGTGGGCCGCTAGGGGACCTTGTTCTTTCCCATTTTGCTGTATCAATAAAAGAACTTATGGAAACCTCCGGATTGTGTGTGTGTGGGCTTTGGGGATCCCAGGGGGAGGATGCTGATGCCTGGGCCTGCACTTGGCTTGAACTTCTTTACACAAAACTCAGTTGCTCACTCCTCACCGTGTGTGTGTGTGTGTGTGTGTGTGTGTGTGTGTGTGTGTGTGTGTTCTGGAGGTTAAACTCATGTCCTCCTGCTTGTGTGACAATCACATTACCAGCTAAGTCACCTTCCCAACCTGCCTCAGGCTTTTCTGGAGCTCTGTCTCAAGATCCTGCTGGAGAGAATTGTTGGCCCAGGCGGGAGAAAATGGCCTGCAGGGTGCAGCCCAAATTCTGTCTTCCCATTCTCTCCCTGCCTGGAACTCTCTGCCCTGCCCCTCTTCTCTGCCCCAACCAGCTCCCTCCATCACAATTCAAGTATTGGGATGTGGCTAATTCATAATTCAAACATTTTGCCCAGAAAGTGCCTGGGTCCTGGTGTCCTCTTGACATGGTTAACTGCTAACATTGAAAAACACCAGGCTTAGCCTGAAATAGAATCTTGGAGACCGTGCTGGGTGGTTGATGTCTCAGCCAGGTAGGCCTCACGGAAAGGTGCAGCTACGGCTGACGAAATGCTAGTGTGTTAAGGCTTGGGGCAAGTTGATGAGTATGTTTTATTTGGTTTTCAATTAAAGTCCCAGGGCACTGAAGACAGAACAGAGATGGCAAAGACACACACCACCTCTTCCAATTTTACAGACAATTAATCTGTGGGGCACTAGGGTACTGGACAGGAGAGGCAGTGAAACTCATAAGAGAGACACCTCCAAGGGCATAGGGATTCCTAGGGGGAGGTGGCAGCTAAGTAGCGATCTAAAGACAGGTAGGAATTAGCCAAGCCAAGGAAGTTGAGCTGCAGAAAACTGTATCAAGCACCACCCTGTAAGGGAACTGTGTGGCAGAGAAAAACAGGCCACTTAACAGTCCCCAGGAAGCGATGAGAGGAAGGAGCCAGGGTCCCAATATCTGCTCTCAGTGACCTGGCCTGCTTCACCTGTGGCCCAACTTCCAAAGGCTCCCCCATCTCCCAATAGCACCACAGCCTAAGGACCAAGCCTCTGCCATAGGGACTTAGGGAGATGTTAAAACCCAAGCCAACCCAGAATTGTGTGGAGGAAAAGGAAAATTGTGTGGGTTAGAAACACGTCTTTGGCTACAGCTTATAAAAGCCTGACCTACAATGACTTTAACAAATAAGGCTTTCAAACCCCACCCCCTCTAGAAGCTTTGGATGTAAAGGTCCCACAGTTGAGGGATGATTCTGGACTGGGGCATCTTTTTGCTTTCACTTTCCAGACGGCTTTGCTCTTATTATTCTTCATGCAGCGTATGTCAGGGTTCCACAGTGACCACTGTCTTCTATAGCTACCTTGTTCTGAGAGAGAACAGACAATGGAAATCGAAGGATTTTTCACTCTCTTCCTATTGGATGGAATCTTGTCACATGACAAAATATTTTCAAGGGATGCTGGGAAAGAGCCTGGGGCATGGCTTTGAGCAGCCCTGAGAGAAATAGGAAGGGCAAATGTGTATTCTCGGAAAAATCAGCCTGCCATAGAATCTGCCAAAAACAAAATCAGCCCTAGAAACAAATTTCAAGAGAGTCTACCAGAAAAGGGAGCAGTAGGGGCTGGAGAGATGGCTCAGTGGTTAAGAGCACTGTCTGCTCTTCCAAAGGACTCGGGTTCAATTCTCAGCACCCACATGGCAGCTCACAACTGTCTGTAATGCCCATTCAATTCCAATGCACCAATGTGCATAAAATAAAGTTTAAAAAATATTTTTAAAAAAAGAAGAAGAAAAAGGAGCAGTAGAGGACTTACCATTTCATACCTACTGGATTTAGACTGTCCTAAATTAGCATGCAATAAACTCCAAAGGTGTGTCTGGTCTCAGGGTCACTGTTTACTAATGCTGTTGCTGATTTTGTTAAGAGAGTGAGAACCCATCCTTGATAAGGGTGCTGGAAGACTTCGGGAGTAACACATGCACATGGGGAAGTGGGGACCAGATGGGAGCTATCTGCCCCTAAGATCTGCACACCACATTTTTGGAATAAGCAGGGGGTGAGCAGATAAGAGGCAATCCCCCTCAAGCTCTCGGCCCACTGTCTCTCTGTCACCAAACTTTCTTCCCTGTGAGACCAGGGCTGACTTTGCAATTTTGAGCATTTGGTGTAGCTGTCCCTTAGAGGTCCACCCAGTTAGATGTTTGTCCATGGTCACTTCCTTCTTCCTTATCTTACCAAATGTCCTTCAGTTGTTTTCCTTACTAGCATTCCAGGCACAGTTCTCAGGTTCCCAGTGGTCTCAGTCCTGGCTTTCTTGGAACACACCAGGGACTTTGCGGAGATACCCAAGATTGGGGTCCTACTCTACACCAGAGAGAGCAGAACTTTAGAGAGTGTAGCCCAAGCAAGGACAGAACCACATGGATGAATTTAGAGTCATTAACCACTGACTTCTGTCTGGTGGCCCTTCCAGAACCTTCTGCTGTGATCTCAACATCAGGAATTACAAAATGAGCTGGTGTTTGCCACATCTGCTTCCTGGCAGAGAAAGAAAGGTGAAGGGTCAGGAGCAGAGGTGATGATGGAAAGAACTCGTAGGTTGAGAAACTCAGGCTAAGCATCATTTCTGAGCAGGCATGGGCCTTAATTTTGCAGGCACTTCCCCTTTCTCCAGCCCCAGGAAGACAGGAGACAATTTGATCAAGACGTTGGAGTCACAATGAAACTTCTCCACAGAGAAAGAAAGACACTGCCATCCTTTTATAATCTACCGTTCAGGAGAGAGCATCCGCCAGAGGCTGATGTCGCTTTCTGTCACTCTTACAGAACACCAGACAGAAGGAACAGACTGTTTTGGCACAGCTTTAGAGGGTTCGGCCCATGGACAGTTGACTCCATTGCTACTGAACTCATTTGCCATTGGGGAACAAGGGAGAGACAGGGCTGAGATTCCCTTCAACGGTTTGACCCCTAGTGGCCTAACTTCTTCCCACTAGGCCTGACTGTCTAACGGTCCAACCCCCTGCCTCCACTCCAATTGCACCATGGCCTTCAGGGAGAGACATTCAAGGTTCAAAGCACAGCAGCCGTAGCCTGTCTTCACAGAACATTGGCTCTTCCCATGAACATCCAATGGTTCTATCCATGTGTGCATGCACATGTCCCAGGCGTGTGGAGGTGGATGTCAGCGTGCCTGCATTTTTGTGCACATGCATGTAGCTGTTAGAGGTTTTCCTCAGGTGTAACTCTTCAGGCTCTGTCCACCACGTGTTTTTTGTTTGTTTGTTTGTTTGTTTTTAACATGGTCTCTCACAGTGGCCTGGAACTCACGGAGCTGGCTAAACTGACTGTCCACCAGGTCCCTGGAATCCATCCGCCTGTCTCCACCTCCCCAAGACTGACATCACAAGTATACACGACCACATTTGGCTTCTTAACATGGGTCCTGGTGACAGAACTCAGGTTTTTACCAACAGAACTATCTGCTCAGCGCCTAGCCACTGTTTATCTCAGTCTCTGTCTCTAACCCTTCCTTAGATGCAGTGACTCTGAGCTGGCCCTGACGAAGAAATTCAAGTCCATTGAGTCACCTGCCATTGAAGCTAGGGGAAAAGATCCCCCTTTTCAGACCCAACTAAAAGCTTTTTTTTTTTTATTTTTTTATTTTTTAAGACAGGATTTCTCTGTGTAGTCCTGGCTGTCCTGGACTCACTTTGTAGACCAGGCTGGCCTCAAACTCACAGAGATCCATCTGCCTCTGCCTCCCTGAGTGCTGGGATCACAGGCATTTGCCACCCCACCAGGCAGACTGAAAACTTTTGAGGACCTATTTTCTTGAAATATTTTTTTTTGTCTTCATTGTTTATTTAATTATCAGACACTTCAAATTAGGAGCTAGGCCTCTAAAGAGTTGCTGTCTATCCCTTATCAAAATGAAAGCATCAGAACATTTCAACGGCCACGGTGCTGGCAATGAGTGGCCGTTTGGATCTTATGGGGCAAGAAGCTGCAGACTGAAGGCACTGTCTCACATCTCTCAGGTGTCACACGAGCAAGGGCTGTGCGATTCCACATTTTTTTTTTAAATAAATACAGTCAACTTTACATATCCATGGCTTACGCATCTGTGTGTCCAACCTTCTACAATTTAATGACTCAGAGGAAAAGCAAAAACTGAGTCTACTGAGTTGGCTCAGTAGTAAAAGCACTTGCCCGGAAAGCCTGATGGGAACTGACTCCTCACATATACACCGTGACATGTTCATAACCTCCCCCACACACACATCACACATACAATAATAATACATTTAAACATTATATCGGAGGCTGGCAAGATGGCTCACCTGATATAAGGGTGCTTCCAAGCTAAGCTGACCCCTGGAACCCAGAAGGCGCTGTCTTCTGAATGCCATTCTCTGACTTCCACATGTGTGCCGTGGCACATGTGGATTTAAAGAACATGGGAGACTTTCATAGTTTTTGGAGAAAAGACCTCACTCTAACTCCAGCTCACCTGAAACTCCATCTCCGAATCGTCAGGATTACAGGCGGGAGCCACGATGTCTGTTTTGTTTGTTGTTTGTTTGTTTTCCTCTGCCTTTGTGTACAGAAGACCTGAGCAACCATGCTTTTGGTTGGGTGGGACTTGGAGTAGGACTTAAGCGCTGATGGCTCGGGGGCGCTGAGGTGCTATTTGACCTGGTTTTCAGAAGCCACCTGTTCGTAGCGATCTCTTCTTTCCAAGTCTTCAGAGAGTATCGGGACTTCCTCTCTGTATTCACAGACACATGAAACTGGCCTCGGAGTCTGAGCCCTCTACATGCAGAGGGCCTTCCACATGCTCACTAGCTATGAGTAACCTTCTACTTCCCAGTCCCCCTGCAGGTGTGCAGGGCCAAGTGACCAGTTGTATCCAAAGGGCAGGAAGCAGAAGAGATAATATGCATGGTCCTGCAGGAGCAATAAAAGTGACCAGTTAGAATGACGGCATCCCAATTTGCCGCTGAATCAGTAACATGCAATCACCGCCCTCCAGAGACACCAGAATGATATTGAGAGGGCCAAGAAGTCAGCCTTTGTGATGCTGGCTTCTGAAGCTAAACACTGAGGTTCCTTGACTCTACAACACAGCCTGACCTAACCTGACTGGTCCATCAGGAGGCTTCCCATTAGAGCAGTTCTTTTTAACCTGTGGGTCACGACCCCCTTTAGTGTCAAATGATCCTTTCACAGGGGTTGTCCAAAACCATTAGAAAACACAGATATTTACCTCATGGTTCATAACAGTAGTACTGACTATGAAGTAGCCCCGAAAAGAATTTTACGGCCAGGGGTCACCACAACATGAGGAACTGTACTAAAGGGTCACAGCGTTAGGAAGGTTGAAAACCACTCTGCATTAGAAGACTTCCTTGGGACCTGGGAAGTATATATCAAACATCAGCTATGCGATGGCCTTGTGTGGAGGGTGGGGCTGTGATGGTTAGTAGACAGACCCCCTGCGTCTGGAGCTTACAGCTGACTGGAGGGAGATTATTTTCAGACACAAGGGCCAATAAAGGTGAATGCTTTGGGCAAAGAAACCGGTTTCTGTGACGTCATAAATGAAAGGAACGTAGCATAGCCTAGGGGTGTTGGGGATGGCATCTCTAAAATCTCGAGTCCCAAGAGCACCCTGAAGGTCTGTGTCAGGGTGCCACCTTGGGGAACACTTCCTGAGTAGGGACAGGGACCTCTATCGAAAACATTCGACACCCACGATTCTCATCGCTTTTACAGTCCCAGAAGCTAGTTCTAGGAGCCGCCGCCCCACTTTAGAGACAAATGAGCTCTTAGCTCAGCAGAATGAGGTCATAGGCTCCAAGGAAGTACACACACGCAGGGTTTGAACTCTGATCTGCTGGCTCTACTAAAAGAAAGAAAGAGAGAGAGAAAGAAAGAAAGAAAGAAAGAAAGAAAGAAAGAAAGAAAGAAGAAAGAAAGAAAGAAAGAAAGAAAAAGAAAAGAAATAAAGGAAGGAAGGAAGAAAGAAAAAGAAAAAACCAAAGCTCTTAGCATTCCCCCTATTCCTGGCCCTTTAAACTCAGCCAAAGAAATGACTCAGGCAGGAAATTACCCTTTGAGAGTCTCAAGGGGAAGATCAAAATGAAACGGGCGGTCCAGTGTCCACAAGCGCCCTCCAGGAGGGGTGTACAGCCTTCCCCAAGTCCCTCTTTAAAAGCTCCCCGATTCCTTTTTCGTCTTTACAGCTTCTTCTCCCCATCCCTAACCCCAGGGTGATTTCATTTCTCTTTTAGCAGATGGGAAAGCGTGGGCGGCTGGCCCTACAGTAGTCCGGCCACTGGCCTCTTTTTTTTCTCCAGGCTTAACCCAGAGACAAACAAGAGGAACGCAGCAGCTGGCTCTTCTCTTGGCTTCTTCTGATGTCCCCCTCTCTCCTTGCCACAAAAGCAGAAAGTCCTCGGACCGCTGTGCTGAAATGTTGCCTGCGTTAAGCTCATTGCTTTTCCTTGCAGAACCAAGACAGACACACGCTGGCACACATACAGACACGTGTTCCCCACGGAGACAGGTGTGCACAGGCTCGTGTGTGTGCGTGCACGTCACACGTACTCACCAACTACTCTAGGTAAGACAGACCCTGGCCTTCCCGTGACTATAAATAAAGTTTTATCGAAACACTCATTTGTTAGCAGCACATCTGTTGACTGCTTCTGGCACGGCCAAAGCTAATCTGAACAAGCGGCAGGTTGACCTCATTATTGGTGACTTTCAAAATCTAAAATATCTATTGTTTGCATCTCAACAGGAAAAGTGAGCTTTGGCCTTGCCGATCCTTCTTCCGGTGTTCTGGGAGGTGCCGGCTACTTACAGGTTTGTAACAAAACACCTTGAAGTTTAGATGCTCAAACCCCACCGTAGAGTCTGGGAAGATGCCAAAGTCAGTAAAGTGCCTGCCCCGTAAGCACGAGGACCCAGAACCCGCATAAGGCCAGGGCAGGGTAGTGCTTGTAATTCCAACGAATGGGAATGCGTGCTTGTAATCCCAGCTTTGGGGATTTAGAAGCAGGCAGATCCCACACCAGGGAGAGAGCCTGTCTTAGAAAACAAGGTGGACTCCTCCTGGCCCCCATCTTCAATGCACCCCCTACACACACACACACACACACACACACACACACACACACACACACTACCATCACCAGGGAGGCCTCTCTCATGGTTCTGCATGGTGACCAAGCTGGGCCAGGCAATATTGCTGTCCATGATGTAAGATCTGAGGCCTTGTCACCTCTTTTCACTTCCCTGATGTGGAGGAAGCCACCAACCACGCATGAGCTCAGCCTGTGTTCCTGGGTGGCCAAGAAGCCCCGAGCTGGTGGTTCCTGTTGATCATCTTCATGGAAAGTCCCATCACAGGGGAGCACCAGAGTACCCCGAGAGTGCTTGGGCTGTAGGTACCCATTCAGTATAGGTGTATGGGCGTGAATCCATGTGTATGTATTCTTGTATGTACGTATGTATGTGCAGTTGTGTACGTGTTTCTGTATGTGTGTACTTGCATGTATAAGGATATCTGTGTATGTGTTTGGATATGTGTATGTGTGTGTACGAATCTGTATGTGGTGTATGTGTGTGTTCGGACTTCACCGTATGGCTCTAGTTCTACTCAGCCGGTCTGGTCAGCCAACTTGCTCCAAGGAGCTGCCTATTCTGCATCTCCAGTGCTCAGATTACACACACGCACACACACACACACTATGTGCCCAGCTTTTCAGGGGCACGGGGGATGTGAACTCAGGTCGTCATGCTTGCTCAGCAGTGCTTTACCTACTGAGCCATTTCCTTGGTCCCCTGTTATTCCTTATGATGTAACCCATCTTGGATATTTTCTTATAGCAACTGAGCACCTGCTAAAAACTAGTAAGATTAAGAAGTTTCTTTACTTAATTAACTTTTAGTGCTGGGGATCAAAGCCAGGCCTGCAAGCTCTCCCACAGAGCGCCCTCTCAGGCCTCAATAAAGTTTCCCGTGTTTTACTGTGCAGCGATGACTGAGCTCCACCCCCACAGACGAAGATTCAGCTGCGCTGGGCTGGGCTGGACCCGAGCACCGGGGTTGGTTAAAAATCCAGGTGGTTCTAATGTGTGTCGGGACTGGAGCCTGGCTGCTCCGTGGAGAAGCCGCTGTGGGAAGAGGCCTGAGGCTGCAAGGGAGAAGAAAAGTATCTGCTGTAAATTCAAACCAGGAAAGTCTGGCTGGCAGCACAGTGCCGCTGGGTTCATCTCGGCAGAATCAGCTGCTCCAGGCGGGACACACCCGCTCTCCGCTCTTGAATGGCCTTCCACCAGGGACTCTGGTGCTTTAGCTACTGCCCCGACATCCAGACTGTGTAAGCTGGATTTGGCCAAAGTAACATTCTGGTCTCAGTCTGTCCATGGTGTTCCAAGTACTTTAAAATATTAATTTTACTTACATGTATGGGTATCTATTTGGCCTGCATGTATGTCTGAATGCCACTTATGTGCCTCTGCCCATAGAGGTCTGATGGTTGGATCTCCTGCAGCTGGAGTTACAGATCGCTATTAGCTGCCATGAGGTTTTCAGAAACTGAACCTGGGGCCTCCTGTAAAGCACTAAGTGCTCCTAACTGCTGAGCCATCTCTCCATCCCCAAGGGGACTTCTCATATATCCAGTGTGGTGGCTAATTTTGATTGACAACTTGGTGGCATTTAGAATCACCATAGAAACAAATCTCTGGGTTTGTTTAAGGCCTGGGTTAGGTTAACTGAGGTGGGAAGATCCACTGTAAATGTGGGCTGTGCTATCTCACGGGCTGGGGTCCTGGGCTGAGCGAATAGGAAAGAGCAAGCTGAGCATCTGTATCCATCACTCTCTGCTTTCTGACTGCTGACACAATACAAGCCGTAGCCTCAAGCTCCCACCGACGTCTCTGCTATGAAGAGGCAGACGCCATCCTCCAACTGTGAGGGGAACGAGCCCTTTCTCTCTAAGTTGCTTTCATTAGGTTTTGTTTCATTTTGTTTCTGTCACATCGACACAAGCATTACCCTAAGTACTTCAGATCTGAGCTGGTGCTAGCTCAGAGGTCTGCAGATGACAGAAGCTCCAGAGAGACTCCTGATTCTGCTGGATGGTTTCCAGGAAGCCAAGCCAAGGAGCAGGTGGTCCAGGTAAGTCAGAAGCTGACTCTAGGTATCTACAGGAATGCTGGTCAATGCAGGCTGGGTTTTTTATGGCAGAAATTGTGTCCTTGCGGTGTGGGATTGTAGACATATACCTCTGAAGAATGCAGAGATGTATGGCAGGAAATAGGGACCACTAGATAACCCCTAAATTTGTAAGGCACATCTTCCTCATTCGGTGCCGGAGTGAGGGAGAAGGGGGCGCTGTAGGAGGGCTTCTGTCCACCCAGCCTGGCTTCAGATGGTGACGCCATCTCTTTAACTTGGGAGTGTGGTACGGGGACAATGACAGGATACAGCCTTCCAGTTTAGCTCTTGACATCAGCCTGGTTGGAAAGGAGTTGGCCTAGAGCCTCTATGTGCCCCTGGGGAGGAATCGCTGGGCTTGGGCCCAGATCCTGTCTCTGGAGTAACTAATAATATGCCTCTTTCCTGGACACTCCCTGCACACCAGCCTGTCACTTCACAGGCTAGCTAACTCAGACTTGGGCACACCCCAGCACGGGGACTGTTGTACTTCCCATGTGCTCCCCAGAGAGGCATTATTGCAGGTTGTGAGGCCTTTAAGGGGTAGAGTTTAGTGGGAGGTCCGCAGGTCATTGTCCCCCTCCTGGAAGGGGACCGTGGAACCCCAGCTCCTTCAAGTCATTGAGGTGTGCCCTGGAAGGCTCCAGGGGAACCTCAGCCCTTCTTTTCCTCTCTTTCTGAGTCCCAGTCATGAGGTGAATGGTTTTCCCCCACAACACCCTCTCATGACAGCATGCTGCTTTGTCACAGGCCCAAAAGTGGCGGGGCCAACAGACTTTGAGCTGAAGCCTCCAAAGCTGTGAGCCAGAACAAACTTTTCTCCACTCTAGGCTGATGGTGTCGGGTGTTTGTTATGGCAACGGGAAGCTGATGGACTTAGACACAGGGGAGGAAGTCACTCAGTGGAGTAAAGCAACTGGCCCAAGCTTACAGAGCTGGAAAGCAGCGGAACCAGGCCTGGAGCTGCTCTTGTCAGGGCCACATGCTCTTCATCAAAGAGCTGGCATGATGCTCTGAGCGCACACGGGGCTGGTGTAGTCAGTGTCCTTGATATGCAGGTGAAGAAATCAGTTGACAAGGAGTTAGCCAGAGCCTTCCATCTCTGGGATAACTTAGGAGGAGGGAGGGTTGATTTGGCACGTGGTTTCCACCCATGGTTGGTGTTACCTTTGTTTCCAGGTCGATGATGTAGGGCATTACAATGGGGGCCTGGGGATGGCACAGAGCTGCTCATGAAAGGAGAAGGTGAAGTAAGAGTATGAGGTTTCAGTCTTGCTATCTCCTTCCAGAACATGCCCCTCCCATGTACTGTCCACCCCTAATTTGCATCATATTCCAGTATCTTACTCAGGTAGACGCCTATCTCTAGGTTAACTCGTGGTTGAAGTCAGAGTCCTTGCAATCCAAATTCCTCCCATCGTCTCCATCTTTGAACACTGCTGCACTGGGGACCAAGCCTTCAGCACCCGGGTTTTAGCCAGTCGTTTAAGATCCAAACCGCATCAACATGACGAAGGGGTGCTAGAGGATGCGTTTGTGGTGATCTCTCAGGCTATGAGAATTGAAGGGAGACATCTATGCCTGGAGGAGTGATCTCAGCAGATGGGGAAGGCCACCCCTATACCAGCAGATACAGCTTTGAGGAAGTGTGGATGAAGGCATCTTTGGATGCCTCCTGTGCTGACAAGCTGCATTATTCCTGGCTGTCCTATCCCTTCCAGCCATCTATACAACAGGGACTGGAGTGGACCTATTGCTTGGTGATGAAGTGCTCAGGTTGAATTTAACTGATTTGGGATCAGGTCCTGGCTTTTGCAACTACCATCTCTATGATGATGTCACCAAGTTTCTTAACCACTGACTTGGCCACAGTTTTATGGCTGTGAAGAGGCACCATTGACCAAGGCAACTCTTATGAAAGAAAGCATTTAATTGGAGCTTGCTTACAGTTTCAGAGGCTTAGTCCATTATTGTCATGGTAGGGAGCATAGTAGCAGCCAGCCAGACACGATGCTGGAGAAATAGCTGAGAGTTCTGCATCCAGATCCATGTGCAACAGCAAGAGCCAGACACCAGGCTTGGCTTGAGCTTTTGAAACCTGAAAGCCCATCCCCCGATGACACACCTACTCCAACAAAGCCACACCTCCTATTTCTTCTCAAGCAGTACCAATGCCTGCTAACTAAGCATTCAGATCTACGAACCTAGCCAAACCGCCACGACCTCTGGGCAAAGGCTGCAATGAGAATACTCTAGAAGTGATGGGTACATGCTCTTCTGGGGCACAGCCCTGGGGGAGGGGCGCGTCAGATGTGCTCAATTGTTGGATCTGCACAACTTCGATAAGATTCACGAGAGGCAGGGGCAATCTACAGTAAAAACAAGTCACACTCAGACAGCATAGGCATGCACACCCCTGCACACCCCTGCACACCATGGATCCCTTAGATGAACAGAACCTATGGCATGAATAGTACTCACCCCCCCAACACCCCTGACTCACTTAGTTTGCATGGTGGTTTGAATGAGAATGACTCCTATAGGCTCATAGATTTGAATACTTGGTGCCCGCTGTTGGGACTTTTGGGGAAGGATTAGGAGGTGTAGCCTTGTTGGAGGAGGTGTGACCTAGGGGTGGGCTTTGATATTTCAGAATCCCATGGCACCCTCAGTGTGTTTTCTGCCTCCCAGCTGTGGATCAAGATGTGAGTTGTCAGCTGCTCCTGCCATTGTGACTTTGCTCCACCATTATGGACTCGAGCCCTCTGAAACCACAAGCCCTTTCAAAGTGTTACAAGTTCTCTTGGCTGTGGTGTTTTGACACAGCCATAGAGAATTAACTAAGACGCCTTGTTTACTGGAGGGCTTTGCACAGCAACCCTTCCAGATGTGCTTCGTTTCCAACATGTCACTCAATCCTGAAGTAATTATAGTAAAGCACAGTGCTGAGTGAAAACTTCTTGAACAACCATAACAACTTGGAACCAGAAGCCAACCCTCATCGTAGAAGCCCCCTTTCAGCCTTCTCCAATCCATAAGGCTTTATATATGCAGACATGCCCAACCTGGGCTACACTGGATAAATGGAATGTCTGTGAGGTATAACAGGGATGTCCCATGGCAATGTCTGGGGGCCTTGTGGGTTATCTTCATTTGCAGAGGTGAGAGTCTATTGTCATCTAACAGATGGAACCTATTGTGTAGCAGGTTCCTTTGAATTGAAGCCTTCTATCCTGAAGAGAAGCTCACTAAGGCTCAGAAAGTTCTAAAGGGAGGCTGGTTAAGATTCTGATAGTAGGGCTGGAGAGATGGCTCAGAGGTTAAGAGCACTGGCTGTTCTACCAAAGGTCCTGAGTTCAATTCCCAGCAACCACATGGTGGCTCACAGCCATCTATAATGAGATCCGGTGCCCTCTTCTGGCATGTAGGTGTACATGCAGGCAGAATAATGTATAAATAATAAATAAATTAAAAAAAAAAAAAAAAGATTCTGATAGTAAACAACTCAAAAGTCTCAGAAGTCCCTAAAACTTACCAAATTCACAGGGTCCTTCCTTCTCTAAGGTAATATAAGCAGTAAGTGTGTGTATATATATATATATATATATATATATATATATTTATATATATATGTTCCTCAAACAGATCTGGTATGAGGAGATTTACTATATGGAGGTGGACACACACAGAGAGAGACAGAGACAGAGGCAGAGACAGACAGAGACAGAGAGGGAGATGGGGGAAGGAGGGGCACCCCAGACACAGGGAAGGGGAGCAAAACGGAGGCAGAGAGAGCATGCAGTGATTGGTCGGCCCTTCATATCTGGTGTACAGCTGAAGTGTGTCTGGCACACACCTGGGAGTGGCAGGTGATGACGTCAGGTTGCTAGGCAACCTAGGAGAGGGCTAGTGCATCAGCCTATGAACTAACAGCAAGTAGTGCTCAAGAGAGGAGACTCTAACCTGCAGGGCCGCCTGCAAGTTTTACAGCATTCTCTGGGTCTCCAGCTTTTCTGAGCTGTCGCCCATGTTGGTTTGAGCATTGGTGATTCACTGTCTTTGAGTCAGTTCTGCTATTGTAAGTAATGCCTAACTCATACTCCTAAATGAACTCCAGTAACTCATGATTAACCGAGTTGGATATAGTAGTATCCTTACTTTGGTTTATCATCGGTTCATCTTCCGGTTAAGTGTGTCTTAAGTCTCCCCACAAGTGATGCCACACAAGTCCAGGGATGCTGTCCAAAGTAGAGAAAGGACTTTCTCTGGGTGTCAGCCATGCTGCAGGGCAGAAATCTGCTGTGGACCAGACTAAAGGGTTTGGATTTTATTTGAAGAGCAGTGAAGATGGTAGGCACGAGGGCACATGCCTGACAGTCCGACACATGTGGGAGGGGAGGCAGGAGGATCACAAATTTGGGATTAGCTGAGCCTACAAAGAAAGACCCTATGTCAAAACACAGTGACATGAAGAAAATAAGAGTGATAGAGAAGCAGTGACCTAGAGGCACATTCGGCTCTACTGGACGCTGCCAAACTGCATCCCAAAGCCGGCTACATCCTCTTTCTCTTTCAATTTTAACATCTTACCACTTCCTGATGAGTAACTTTTCCCCATCTTTTGGCCACCACACCAGTGCCAAACGAAAGCCCGCAGAAAAGTCTATCTAGTCAGAATAGATCTGGGTCTAACACAGACAGACACACACATTGTACTCTCTGCCACAGAACCATGGTAGACACTTCATCTGTATGTAGATCTCCACTCTCTATGCTTAGCACGGGATGAGCACCCTGAGATAGTACAGTCCTCTTGGCTTCTGGCCTGGTTTCACGTCATATACTGGAAAGATAAACAGGAAGTCCCTCCCTCACTGGGAGGATGGGAAAGGCCTCTGCTCCTCGGAAGAGCTGGAAAGAATCCCCCTGGGAGGCGCCCCAGGCCCTGGGATAAACTTCCCGCCTACAAAAAGGCCGGGATGTTTTAGGGGTGTGGTGGGATGTTGCAAAGCCTTTTTTCTTGACCCTAAATGCCTGCTGTAGACTAATTTTACTTGAAAATTCACCTGGCACATCCAGAACCCTTTAAAATCCAGCTTGGGTAATGCTTTGATTTGTTGTTGGGGGCTTTTTTTATTGTTTATAATTTTAAAAAAAAATTACTTTATTTTTATATCATATGCACTGGTGTTTTGCTTGCATTTATGTCTATGTGAGGGAGTCAGTTCCCCTGGAGCAGGAGTTACAGACAGTTGTGAGCTACCACGTGAGTGCTGGGAATTGAACCCAGGACCTCTGGAAGAGCAGCCAGTGTTATTAACCACTGAGCCATCTCTCCAGCCCTTGGGGTAATGCTTTGACTCTTGAGCACATGGTGACTTGTCATTTGTGGGTCACTAATATTCTTCCATTTTCTGTGTGTGTGTGTGTGTGTGTGTGTGTGTTTGGGTATGTTTGCATGTTCGGCCAGAGGTTGACATCAGATATTTTCTTTCTTCACACTCCACTTTATTTGCTGAAGTAGTAGCTCTCCCTGTACCCAGAGCTCTTCAAGTTGGCTACTCTAGTCAGCCAGCTTGCCCAGGATCTCCTGCCTCTACCGGTGCAGGAGTGCCAGAGTGTCAAGTGCCAGAATGATGGATGGGCCGCTATGCCCACCCTACTGTTTAACATGGGTCCTGGGGATCTGACCTGCAGGCCTCATGCTTGACTGGCAAGCACTTCATCCACCGAGCTCCCTTGCCCCCAGCCATGCCACTGATGTTTCAAGCAGCAGAATCAGCAATCTCTTTCAAGTAAACTCCATGTTATCAAAATAACAGAATCAATAGAGCAGAAATTTTAGAACACAAGCCCCATCAGGAGGGGTAACACCCAGATTCAGCGACCATTAGGGCTGGATTCAGCCCTAAACTTTCTGCATAAGAAGAAAAGGGAACATGGAACAGAAGTCCCTCTCTCCTCTCTCTCCCTTCTTCCTCCTCCCCCTCTCATTTTCAGTTTGCTTGGATATGGGGGTCTTGTCACATCTAGAGCAGGCTGGCCTTGAATTCACACTCCTTCTGCCTCAGGCTCCTGAGTAAGGAGATCACAGGTGTGGCTGCCACACCCAGCTCCAATTTCTCATTTTCTCTCCTTTTTGAAAAATAAAGATTTATTTTTAATTATGTGTGTATGAGGGTGCACATATGAACAGAGGTACCCACAGAGGGCATCAGGCCTCCTGGAGCTGGAGTTACAGGTGGTTGACATGAGAGACTCTTGATGTGTGTCCTGGGAGCTGAATTTGGGTCCTCCACAAGAGCAGATTGAGCTCTTAGCTGTGTGGCCATCTCTCTGGCCCCGCTTCCTCAGATTCTAATATGAAAAGTGTGCATGCTTAACTGAGATAGTATTTCTGTGATATGTGGCGTCTCTGAGATCCTGTGACCTGAAGGGATGGGGTGTCAAGAGTTTAACCTTCTAGTCACTTTTTCTGTGCCTGCTCTTCTTGCTTGTCCCAGAGGGAGTACGGGTGGCATAGAGCTTTGCTCATACAGTGATGGAAGCTGGGTAGCAGGCGAGTGTGTGTGTGTGTGTGTGTGTGAGAGAGAGAGAGAGAGAGAGAGAGAGAGAGAGAGATGGGAAGGTCCCTGAAGCTCTGTCCAGCCAGTCTAGCTGAGTCAGCAAGAGACCCTGTCTGAAGAAACTGATGAAGGCACCTAAGGTTGACCTGTGCTCTCCACTAATGTCTAACACACACACACACACACACACACACGAAGTTATGGGACTTCCCCCAAGATAACCCAGCGGAATAGAACCCAGGCCTTCTGTCTCCATGTCAGGGTTTGTTCTACTGCGGCCTGAAGCAGGCCAGAGTTAATAAGACCATTTCCGGAAATAGTTAAGAACCAGAGCTGGGGGGAAAAATAAAACATTTGGAATTGGCCAAGAGGGAATTGAGAAACAGCCCATGTCAAGCCCTTGCCTTTTCTCCTGGTGTAGTTGCCTGTCTTTCCAGATTGTGTTTTTCTGATTGTTCTAATCTCTCCCAGAAGAAAAACAACATTGTAGTTCATTAATCCACTCACTCATGTCTTTATTTGTTGTTATAGACTGGAGTTTTGGCTGAAGCCCTCACCTCAGCATCTCAGGGTGTGACTATGTTTTGAAATACGGCCTATAAGAGATAAGGCCCCAGATATGGTGGACACATATTGTAAAACTAGCACAGGAGGCTGAGGCAAAGGGATCATGAGTTCAAGTCCAGCCTGGCTAACATAGTAAGTTCCAGGCTACCTAGCAAGACCCTATCTCAAACACAAGACGAAAATTCCATAGCACAGTTAAGATAGAATGAAGTCACGTGGGTGAACTCTAGTGACTGGTGCCTATTGGGGTTCAGACCTGGGGCAAGCAGCTAAGGAGCCTTTTTTTAACCCAAGTGGACCTGGCCCTCCAGGTTCTCCCAGCATCCCTCAGTCCCTACCTGTCACAGGGCATTTCGGGCATACCCTGCCCTCTATCCTGAACTCCCCAGCCCAGGGGCAGGGCTTTCTTTCCCCCAGAAGCTCTTCAGTATATAATCCACTTCTCTCTCTCTCTCTCTCTCTCTCTCTCTCTCTCTCTCTCAGATGCACATTTTCTCTCTCTCTCTGTGACACCCCGCCCCCACTTTTCTGTCTCCCTGCTATATGGTCGGTGAATCCACCCAAGAGCTGCCCCCAATAGACCTGAATTTATATACCCTAATTTGGCTTGAACTGGCTCATTTTGTTGGCGGAAGAATACCCATCATTGCCCCCATAAGACAGCAGACGGGCACAGACTCCGTAGAGGTGAGGGGTGACAACATGAGGACCCAGCTGTAGGGTTACCACCTGCAAGCCCGGGCGAGAGGTCTCCAGAGGAAAACTCAGCCCTGCTGGCCCAAGTCAGAGGGACGGGTCCCTGTCCATTAAGTTGTTCAGGCTGGGTCGTTTAGTTACAGTTTTTAGGAACACCAAATCCATCCTTGTTCTCTTCATTCTCCTTTCACACACACGGCAGCTCAGGCAGGTGTGAGCTCAGCTGTCCGCTTAGTGGGTCTCCTGGACTCCTCTTGAATGCTGTGACACCACTATCCCTGGCTTACGCCCTGTGGAATATCAGCCTCCGCCGTGCTGATCCTTAACTGGGACTTTGGAGGTCATTTGTTCATTGCAGTCTGTTTTCTCACCCATCATCATCTACATGCAAGGGCAGGGGCATTCCTCCATTTGCTTCACCGCTGCTGCCACAGAACTAAGACTGGGTCAGATGCAGTGCTCAAAATCTGTCTGTCGTCCAGACCCGAGCAACAAGGATGTCAGGATGACAGTGTAGGTTCTCCCTGTTGGACCTAGGATTTGTCACAGCTTTTGACTGGGTTTATGCTACCAGGCATCTGCATTAGCTTTAGCTCAGCGGTCCCTACAACCTCTGTGCCCATCCAGGCTTGGCCAGGAGGACATGGCAGTCAACATCTGTCCCTTGGAGGTGGGATCTGGCACTGTCTGACTGGATATGGAGCTCCAAGGTTTCAATGTAGAGGCTAATGTTGGCTACTCATAACAAAGCAGGAAGAGAGAGGTTTTCTCTTCCCCTTTTGCAAATTAGTTATAAAGCTGTGGGGTGATCCGTATAGGTGATTGTATTGCTAAAGTACCACATGATGGCGCTTCAAGGCACAAACGCATGACGAAGCAAATGCTACAATACTGATACGGTGGTCAGGGAGCTCACACAGCAATGAACAAATGACTTACAACGTTCCAACTGCTTTCCCATTGGGTCTGAAGCCTGCCCTTCAGGAGGGAATCGGGCCTGGTACCGTCAACATGGTCAAAAGCTCATGGCCGGGGAAACCGTAGGCCCTGGGGAAGACCTACAGCTGTCGTGGTTTTTGTTATACAGACAAGTCGTCAAACTGCCTTCTAGATACCCACTTTTATGCCAGCATCTTAGTGCTGAGCTCAGCCTTGATCACAGAAGCTTCTTTTTTATAGTGGGTAGTGAGTGGTCAGTACAGAGCCTCATAAGCAACTGGCCAAGTTGCTGAGAAGAAGTGGCTGTTGAGAGGGTTCAGCCCTAAGTTGGACATCTGTATCAACCCCCACCCAAGACTCAGGGAACAATGGTTGGGGTGGGGGAGATAGGACAGGAAGAACCTAAGAGCTGGAGGATGGGACAGGAGCTGTGAAATGCTGTCTTCCGGACATGACAAGGCTGTGGTTACCTGCTCAAGGTCTATACTGGGTCCAGCCAGCTGGCATTCCAGCACGGGTCTGGGAGGGGCTCATGAGGCCCCACATCACCCTTCTGTTCCCCAACACCTGTGGGGGAGCTGTCAGCCATTGAGGGCTGCTGGGGGAGGAGGAGTTAGTTTTCCTCAGGGCTGTGAACTGTGTGCTGGTAGTCATCGTATCCTTGCTGAATATCACAAAATGTGGTGAGAGAAGCGTAGACACGCAAAGCCTTGTCCTGTGGGAGGAGAACGAAGGCCATAATCTTGGCTGAAGTGGCAGTGACTGCCTAAGGTAATGACACTGGAGCCACATTTTCAGAGCAGACCCTCTGGTTATCCCCTCCTCACACTTTCCTTCTTCCAAGGTGAGTACCACTGAGCTATACCCACAGCTCTATTTCATTTCCTTCCTTTCTTCCTTTCTTCCTTTCTTCCTTTCTTCCTTTCTTCCTTCCTTCCTTCCTTCCTTCCTTCCTTCCTTCCTTCCTTCCTTCCTTCCTTCCTTCCTTCCTGTTTTTGGTTTTTTGAGACAGGGTTTCTCTGTGTAACTGTCCTGGACTCATTTTGTAGACCAGGCTGGCCTCAAACTCAGAGATCTGCCTGTCTCTGCCTCCTGAGCACTGAGATTACAGGCGTGTACCACCACACCTGCCTCATAGCTCCATTTTCAGCTTTTAGTTGAAGACAGGTTTTCACCTACCTCAGTCTCCCAGTAGCTGGGATGACAGCTTGCCCTTTCTTCTGCTTTGGGATTACGTTTGTGACATGGGTGCTGTGGTAGGCAGAGCAAGCAGTCTCTCAATTTTCCGGCTTGTGTTATGGATGGCAGGCCCTTTTAGAAGCCCCATTATATTTCTGATTATTTATATATATATTTTTTTTCCTCATAGAATTTGGAGGTGCATACTACTCACTCACTCATTTATTCACCCATTTCTTTACTTTTTTTCTCCTCTCTCCTTGCTTCCCTCTCCCACCTTCTTCCTTTCATTTCTTCCAGCAACTTCCCTCACCACCCATTATAATTAGTTAATATAAGACTAGTGAAGTATGAGCTGGAGAGATGGCTCAGTGGTTAAGAGCACTGACTGATCTTCCAGAGGATCTGGGTTCAACTCCGAGCACCCACCTGGAAGTTTGTAGCCTTGCTGGCTTCTGTGGGTACAGCATGCACGTGGTATGCAGACATACATGCAGAGAAAACACCCGTACACATGAAAAAAAAAATCTCAGACACAAGTGGAGCAAGAAGTAGTGTTTTTCATGTTGATCATAACACATTAAAAACTATCATTTTAAATAATAAAATGAAGGTCACTTCTAGGTGTGGTAGAAAGACAGACAAACAGTGGTTCTCTTCAGTGTAAGTTTATCCTATGGATTATCAGTAACTTTCTCATACTAAGACTTAGTTTTCCTGATATTCAGTTTTAACTAGGCTTTATGTCTGTTTGTTTCCTGTCCCCCCTGCCCTCCCGCTTGCCTGACTGTATTTACCTATGAAATAGGCACATGGAAGACATGAACATTTGGGGATGGGGGTGGGGCTAACAGTTCAGCTCAGGGCTTTGCGCTGCTGTGCACACGGCAGTCCTGGATATACCCCAGCCCAAGAATGGTCCTGAAGAATCTTGGAACCTTTTAGCTTTTTAGAAAGTAACACAGTACAAAGTTGCGCCCCACCCTAGCGTTAGCACTTTACGGAAGCAGGGAGAAACTGTCAAAGCTATGAGACTTCCATTCATGCAGAGTTAAGCCACGAGGCTCCCGCCTGTGCGTGCGTGTGTGTGTGTGTGTGTGTGTGTGTGTGTGTGTGTGTGTGTGTATGCACATGCTCATGCTCCAGTGTATCTGCACATACGTGTAAATGTGTGTAGAGACCAAGGGATGCCATTCTCCCTCATCATGTTTTTTTGAAGCAGGGTCTCTCACTAGCCTTGAACTATCCACGACCAGGCTGGCTGGCCAGTGAGCCCAGGGATCCACCTCTCTCCATGCCCTGGTGATGAGATCATAAGCACGCACCACCACTTCTTGCTTTTTAAATTTTTTACTGTGGGTTCTGGGCACTGAACTTGGGTTCTCCTGCTTGCATGGCAAAGACTCTACCAACAGAGCATTATTCCCAGACCCCAGACTTAATGTGGAGCTCACCACTTTTTTTTTTTCCAACTGACACTCCTTTGCTGACCTGGAATCCGGATCCCACACTGAATTTGGTAACTCTGATCTTCTTTTAAAGCTCAGTATTTTGAGATATACGTCTGTTTACCTTTGTTACAAAAAGGCAGCTGGCTGAGATTTTTGTAAATGGAAGCTGTTTGGAGCTTTCAAAAGTCAGTCAAGTTTTGCAGAGCCACAACAGAAAGAAGAGTACAACGCCATATTTGTGAGTGTCTGTATGGGGACTGGTGTGAGCTCCTGGCTGTATGGACGCCGCCTTTCTGCCTGTGCTGAACTTAGGAACATATTATTTATTGAGCAATTGTCAGCATTGCGCTGTTGTTATCAGATCACTTACCCCGTGAGGGCAGAGACCAAACCCCCTTTTTGGCCCTAACACAATGTCTGGCATTCAGTCTGTGCTTTGCAAACATTTACCAAATAAACCATGCATATAATTGTTCTCCCTAAGTCTGCCATTATCTGTTCAACTGGTTTCAAGGTCAGAGTTTTATTAATGTGGTTTTTTTTCTTTTAGATTTATTAGCGTGTGTTTGTATGATGAGGGGGCACACATGCCAAATTGTGTGTATGTGTGTGTGTTTAGGTCAGAGAACAACTTTGTGGAGTCATTTTTGTCTTCCCTTTATGTGGTTCCAGTGATCAAACTTGGGCCGTAAGCTTGTGTGGACTTATTGGGGCATCTTGCCAGCCCTACGTTATTTGAGACAGGCTCTTATATGTAGCCTAAGCTGCCCTGGAGTTCATGATTCTCTTACCGCCACAGTCTGAGTGCTGACAAGTGTCGCCACCACAGTCTGAGTGCTAACAAGTGTCGCCATACCTGAAGGTTAGCGTTAGAAATTAATCAGGAAGGGCTATATTGTGCTGCAATAATTCATGATAATTCACAAATCATTGACTCTCAGTGGTTTAGAAAAAAAAAAACAAAAGTTCACTTCTCACTTTCTGGCATGTCTGAGGACAACAGAAGACGCCTCATGGGCCTCTTGATACTTAAAAGACAGGAGGGCAAGCCAGTTGGAAGCTGACTGTGTGCATGCCTGTAACCCCAGCACTCAGGAAGCAGAGGCAGAAAGCTGAAGAGTTTGAAGCCAGCCTTTTGGTTACCTTTGCTATATCCCTTTAGTTAGAAGTAGCTACATGGCTTCCACTAGCTGAAGGGATCTATGAAATACAACCTTCCTTTGACCCCAAAAAGAGGTCCATGAAAGGGAACTCGGTGGGTGTGGCATTGTACATCCTAGGTTTAATGGCTCTTCTTTTTCTGTAATTTTATCTGTGAAACGGACAGCCTTTGCTTCCTCACCCATGCTTCAGACCCTGGCTTGGCACAGAGAGGACGTGCTGTCGGGACTTGTAGATGGAATAAATGGATGCATAAATCAAGGACCGTCATCCAGCTTTTTCCCCCCCCTGGCTTTAGGCAGCATACCCTCTGAGTCATATTTAATTCCTTTGCTGCCAAGCTGAACTCTTGAGAGGACCCTAATTAGATTCTTAGAAGAAACGATACCCATCAGACAAACCAGTGACGGGAGGCTGCCCACAGAGCCCAGCTCCAGGCTGGGAAAATGTAATAAAAAGGCCCATCCCTGCAGGCACGAGACAGATATGCAAAATAGGTCACGCCAGCTCACAGCGGGCATGCTGCCCACTGTGTCCTTCAAGAATCAGAGCCCTGCTTGCCACTACTCTGAGGAGGAAGTACACGTCTACACTACAAAGAGACAGGCCTCCTTTCCGATGATATCAACCACCTGAGTGTTCTCATTTTGTGGACAAGGATGTTTTACAACCAAAAAAAAAAAAAAAAAAGCTGAGGGGGGGTGTATTTCACAACCAATTCTCTTCCTGTACATTGAAAAGCAACACCAAGATTTTGTGATTAAAGTGCCTTTGTGTGTGTGTGTGTTTTTTTTTTTTTAATTGTGTGTGTATGTGTATTTGGGAATGTGTGTTCATGGAGTGCAGGTCCTCTACAAGAACAGCAAGCTTTCTTGAGCTGAGCCACCTCTCCAGCCCCTGGTGATCTTGTTTGCCATCTGCTCTCCTGTGAGAACATATATGGTTAGTCACAGTGTTACATAGCATCTCACAGGGGACTTCAGTATCACCCATGGAGAAGCTGAGGGTCAGGAAAAGTTACACGTAATGTGAGGTAATATCTGCTGCTGAGCAATGAGTTTGAGGTATAATTGTGGTGTGTCCGTGTGTGCCTGGGTGTGGTCTGTGATTGCTTTATAAATATAAACACTGGGATTCCGGAGGGGACTCAAGGTCCAGAGGGGCTTGCTGCCAAGGCTATGAACTGGTTCAGTGCTCAGGACCCACAGGGTGAAAGAGAACAGATCCCTACTCTGACTTCCACACGTGTGTCATGCATCTCTCCAAAGAGATAAATATAATAAAAAGAAAGTTTTAAATTTATTTTTAAAATGGGTGCAAGAGAGAGGGCTCAGCATTCAGGCTGTAGGAGGTACCCTCCGGGACTGTGTAACCTGTTGGTCGGTGCTTGGCTTTCTCAAGGCTGTGACAGGGTGCCAGACACAACTTCAAAGGGGGAAAGATTTGTTTTGGCTCACGGTTTCAGAGACTTTAGTTCACAGTCCTTGTCTCTGCTGGTTACGGAACCTTGGTGAGGCAGAACATTATGGTGGTTGGAGTAGGGAAGGGGGGAGGAAATTCTTCCTTTCATGGCGGCCAGGAAGCAGGCAGAGACAGGAAGGAGCCAGAGCGGCTATGCCCTCCAAAGGCATTTCCCCAGCGCTTTACTATCTTCCCCCAGGCCTCGCCTTCCACAGTTCTACCATCGTCCAGCTGTCTATGGTCAGTTTAATCCAACAGCAGCTTAGGCATTGTTTAAGCCGGAGGCTTCGTGATGGAGCCATTTCAGCAAACGCCCAGAAGTGTGCTTTACCAGTATCCCAGGCGGTCCCTTAATTCATTCAGTTGTCGGTGGAGATTGTTAATTACGGTCTATCTGCTACTGTTGTGAGGACAGCGTGATTCCACACTGGTACATTAAAGAGTGACCCTCTGCTGCTTGGAGAGAAAACAGCATAGATTTCAAGTATTGCTCAACACACACACACACACACACACACACACACACACACCCCTTCAGCCTCATTTTTTTCCCTACTTTTGTGCTGCTAGGGATTAGACCAGGGTCTCCAGAGCATTACCAATGAGCCCCATCCTGACCCCTTGAATTCGTGAAGAGTTCCATGTTTTTGCTTATTCACTGGTAGTTACTACTCAGTGCAGCTGAAAGCCCAGACTCCAGAGTCAAACACAAATGTGATTCGACTCTCAGTTAGGTATGACCGTGTGCAGACCATGCCCGAGCATGGTCCGTAACAGCAGCTGCTCGCTGGTTGTATGAACTCAGTATTACTACAAGGGTGGGTATATGACCCACAAGTTACCCACACGCCTTTTACTCTGAACCTGCTCTGGGGAGCTGAGGCCTGTGAGCTGCACGCTCTCCAGTGTATTCATGGGGACTGCTTCAAAATGATAAATGTAAACAAAACATTGTAGTTGTGGTGGGGGGTGGGGTAGATAAGGCTGGGGGAGGAGTGTGGGATGGGGCAGGACTCACTTAGGATGGAACCAGCATCTTTCACAAGCTTTAAGCAGATGTTACTCTCACTGGCCCAAGGTTCCCAACTTTGATTAGCACAGAGCAAGGCCTGAAACACATGAGCCCTGGAGCCTGACAAGCCCCAGGTTCAAATCCTGGCTCCTCCACTTACTGATTGAGATTGGGGAAGGCCTTTAATATCAATGAGCCTCAGTTTCCCTCTCTTTGCAGCGAGGCTAGCAATCTGCTAAGTAGTGTGATTCCGATTAATTTCTCAGGCCAGTGAGGGCACGGAGCAAGCTCGCAGTAAGTGCTGGCAGCTGTGGGGCCAGCTAAGAATCGCCCTGGAATTCTGGAGTTAGTGTTGTGACCACTCAATAAAGGCTTCACAGAGAAGGTGACAGGTGACCCAAGTCTGAAGAATAGGACAGGAGGACAATAGGGACACATGCTTTATGCCAGGCAGCGTTCTTGGATCTGCACTCAGTATAACATGGGGTTGGCAGAAAAGCCTCACCCTTCCTCCTCCTCTTGTTTCCCACTTGCTCCTGCTGTCATCATTGCTCTGGCAGCGACATGTGTGGGGATTTGTACGGACCTCCTCTGTCAAATATGGCAGCTGCCCGTGGCCAACCAATGCTGACAATGCACTTGCCTAGTGCCACATATCAAAATGATAATATTTTAGATATACAGAATGAAAGAAAATACCTTATATCTCATGAGATACGCAATAAGATGTATTATTAAAATAATTTCACTGTTTCGTTTTGTTCCTTTAGAACGTGACTCCAGAATAAATTTAAATTGCATGTGTGGCTTATGTTTCTGTTGACCCGCATGCTCTGGGGACCCCATCTGCTCCTTGATTTCCTTGCTGAAGGCCAGGACAGAGCCAGACAAACTGAAGCCTACCCTCAGGTACGCTCCCCATGACTGCAGCAGCCAGGGGAGCAGCTATGGGACAGACTGAGGGCTGAGTCTGAGAAAGTGACATCAGTCATTCTGCCCCCAGAAGGTTATGCCAGCACAGTGTATCAGTTAGCTACTGCTGTGTAACAAATGACCCCAAAGCTTAGTTGCCGTTTGCTGTTGCCTATGGGCAGCTGGAGAGTTCTGCCAATCCAGAGGCAGCTGCGCTGGTTTTGACCGGCTTTTTGATTCATCTTTGGTTTCACTTGTTTGTAATGGTCTTTTTTTTTTTTTTTTTTAATCAATATTTTCTCCTTGTTTCCTAGACAATTCTAGGCAGCCAGGATGCAGAACCATTGGTTCACACCCAGACTGGTGATGATCAAACTTGGGAACTCATCAGGTTTTCCAGAGTAGGGTGGAGGCTTATTAAAACACAGAATTCTGGGTTTCCTCTCTGTCTGTCTGTCTGTCTGTCTGACTCTTGTTCTCTCTAACTCTCAGGCAGATGCTACTGAGCCAAGCACCACACTCTGAACACCATCACATAAAAATAAAATACCCATAAGGCAGTAAAGAAAGGGAGTTTCCTTAAGACATCGTAAGGAAGGATAATACAACAGAGGCTAGGAAAAAAAGAGGTAAAAGGTTAGACACAAGAGCCCTCACTCTGTACTTCTCAAAAGAAGCACACCCCTCTTGGTGTATTTGGTATCAGATTTCTATTGTGTTATTTCAGGCTCATGATGCCTTGTGGGCGGGGATGATTAGCAAAGACCAAGAGAGGATTTGGAGGAGAGGTGACTTTGAAGGCAGGCTTCCTGGAACCAGGATTGTGACAAGGCACAACAAAACAGGGGTTCCTAAAACCTGTCCCTTGCTTTTGTGGGCACAACATGGAGGAGGAGGCAATCGGGGAACCCAAGAAGAGAGATGGTGGCAGGAGGGACTCTTATTATTGTGGAATACAGGAACCAAGCCAGTGTAGACCGGTGCAGACCTGCACTCCTCAGAGAAAAGGAAGCAGAGAAAGTGGTATGCCAGCACAAATGCCCATGCTGGCAGCCAGGAGAGGACCAGGCGCATCAGGCCCCTGGCACCAGGGTCATCTCTGATCCTTGTTCCTATCTCCACACAGAGACAGGAGAATGAGAACCCCCTAAAGCTGAGGGCCTCCTGACACTGTTGGTCTTCCCAGAATTGCTGCTGGAGTTCTCAGGCATCTCCTGTGCCCATCTTGAGAAGGAGTTGAACTCTACAATGAGGGAGAGAAGAGCTCTGTCAGCTTTGCATCCTGGGAATTGTTGGGTCAAAGTCAGAGATGACTGTTATCTTTCACACCCAAGTTCCTTGAACCAGGAAAGGAACCTCATGGGGAAACAAATGCTATCTGGCATCCCTGAATTATAGCATAGTCCTGTTTTGGTCATAGCCTTGGGTCTAACCAACCAAGGATCAAAACTATTCAAATATGTGTGGGTGCGCACACATAGAGAGAGAGAGAGGAGGGAGAATTAAAAACACATAAAATTTCTGAAAAAAGTAAAAAAATTACATCATCACATGTCGTATGTACCATGGAGATAATGAAGTCTGTGGAAGATAAAAAGAAGAAAACATATAGAAGTACAATGTTATTTATATAAGGAATTGAATACCCAGTAGACTTTTGTATCTGCAGGACTCCTGAAAACTGTCCCTCATGGTTATCTAGGTGATAGTTAAATGTTCCTGGAGCTGGGTGTGGTGCCAGGCGCCTACCTGTAATCCCAGCACTTGGAAGTTGGTGACAAGAGGATTGTGGGTCCCAGGTCAGCCTGGGCTACACAACGAGATCCCATCTAAGAAGCAAGCAAGCAAGCAAACAAACAAACAACAACAACAAAGCTGGAACCTTTGCTACCCAGCTGACCTAAGGTACTGACAAAGAGAAACTGCATGTCAGAGACAAGAAAATACTTCCTCCTTCTGAGGCTTCGGGATGCAGGTTTGGCACACAGCTCTAAGGAGCCTAAGGGAGCTTAAGACTGAGTTGGGAGGGCTGGAGAGATGGCTCAGTGGTTAGGAGCACTGTCTGCTCTTCCTAGAGGTCCTGAGTTCAATCCGTGGCAACCACATGGTAGCTCAAAATCATCTAGAATGTGATCTAATGCCTTCTTCTGGCATGCAGGTCTATGTACAAATAAATATACATAAATAAATAGATCTTAAAAAGAAGTGGGGTGTGGTTGGGCTCCCTGGCCTGCCCTGGGAGCACACACATGGAGGCCAGCCCTTCAGTAACTAGATGGTTATTCAATGGCTGCGACCTTTTCTTTGGAAAGGAAGGGCGGGGGACCAGGAGTCAGCTGTCTCTGATTATGCCTCATGCAGGAGGTATTAGCTAAACTTACTCCATGTTGCACAACTGTCCCCTGGCAAGACAGAAATGAAATATCTGCTCATCTCAATAAAAGGCACCATGGCATACCTGAGTATGTCTACCTTAGTGAACCAGTGAGTTAGTGGGCTGACTTACAGCTCATTGGTCCCCTTCAGCATGGTCAACCGGCTTTCCCATCACTGCACAGAGGGTATCTTCCTTTCTAGTAACTGTCTACTCTCTATAACCTAGCAGCCTCGGGACACAGCTGCTCTGGTAGACTCACATGCCTGTAGGAGAAGGTGTGTGTGTGTGTGTGTGTGTGTGTGTGCGAGCACGCATGCACACACGTGCATGAGTGTGTGTTCAAGTGTAGTGTGTGTGATCTCAGATGAGGATCTAATGACCCTTCCCGCCCTCTCCTTCTACAAGGCCGTGTCAATGGTCAGTGGATCTGATCTTGAAGTCACGGCTGTTTGATGACAACAGTAACTACTCTATGCCCCAAAGACAGACCCCACAACAACGTGAGGTACACACTCAGGCGTTGGGTGCTATCAACTTGATACAAATTAGAATCTCTGGAGTACAGAGCCGCACCCAAAGCACTGCCCTGACTGCCTGGATTGATTCGAAAAGACCCACCCTTTCTTGTAGCGGCCCAGATACGAAGGTGTGGCCCAGGGAAGCTATGCTGACTCTTGCCCGCTCTGCGCCTCTCCTGTGGCTGAGTTAGTTGTGCTCATTGAGCCTCGGCTGCTTCCAGAGCTGGCCTCAGAACCAGCGTTGTCAGGCCGGACCAAGGACAGCAGCTCTCCAGGAACGTTCCAGGTTCTCGGTGCCAGACTAGGATCTGTGAGGCACCCAGCCCTGCAGACTGAGGAATGCCTGGGTTTCGGCCTCCTCAGTGAGAGTAGCCACTGGACTCCTCTAGTTGCTGAGGCACCCGACCTCCAGGACGGAGCAGTTACCAGGTTCGCAGGCTCCCAGGTGTCAGACGGATGCTGTTACTGTCTTAATGTAGGCTGACCTAATAATTAATATATGTTCTTGCACGTACTGTGGAGCTGTGGTTCTCATCCTTCCGAATTCTGTGACCCTTTAATACAACCCTTCACAGTGTGACGACCCCCGGCCTTAGAATTATTTCCTTGCTACTTCGTAACTGTAACTGTAATTTTGCACTGTTGTGATTGCACTGTGAACATTCCTGTTTTCCAACGGTCTTAGGTGACCCCTGTGAAAGGGTCATCCCAGGGGGTCACGACCCACAGGTTGAGAAAAGTGGCTCTAGTGACTTCTGACTAATACAGACGTCATCCTTTAAAGGACCGCACTGGGGGAGTCTCCCTTTTCATGGGATGGAAACGGTAGGTGGGGACCACTGTGCCCTCTCCAGTGAAGTCATCCCAGCCACCAAGAGAAGTCACTAGTAAGTCAGGGTGCGGCTGTTAAGAGCCGTTACCCCTGAGTGACACCTGCTCTCTGAATTAAGATCTCTTCCCTTCTGCAGATTTCCATACGGTGTGAGTTCCCTCTATAAGCTGTGACGTCAGATATGCTTTCTCCAATAGGAAGGTCAACGAATAAAAGAATTTCCATTAAATTACATCTGTGGAAACAGGCCTGGTCACTTGGGCTCCATCCTAGAAGCTTCTATCTTCATGGTCTTAAACACAAGTATCAAAAAAAAAAAAAAAAAAAAAAAAAACACAAAACAACAACCTGAGGTACCCTTAAAGAATAAGTTTATTTATTTATTTTGGTGTATGTGTGTTTGTGTGTGTGTGTGTACAAGTGTGTGTGGGGAGTGCACATGCCCATGAATGCATGTGGAGGTCAAAGGTTAACATCACCTGTGCTTCCTTAATTTATCATCGTCATATTTTTTGAGGCAGGGTCTCTCACTGAATCTGAAACCCACTGATTCATCCAAACTAATTAGCCGGCAGGCCCAAGACTCTTCCTGTCTCTGTCTCCCTCGTGCTGGGCTTAAAATCACATGGTGATGCCCCCAGCTTTTCCACCTGTCTGGTTCCTTGAACTCAGGTCCTCATTCTTGAGTACCAGGCACTTTACTGGATGACCTCCCTCTTAGCCCTGAATAAAACTCCTGAACACCCGGTTCCCTTTCTCCACCCTGAGCTTTTTAGCTGCAGGCATACATAGATTCGGAGCAGCAGAGGGAGAGTGGGCTGTTTATTTTGTATTTTAATTTTCAACACTGGGTAAACAGAGGTTGTGGAAGAGTGAACAGGGAGTGCAGGGGTGGATGAAAGAGAAGGTATCCTGGATCCCAGAAGGACCTTAAGGGTAGCTTGATGCCTGCTGTCATTGTCCTAAAATTTGTAAAGAGGATGAATAAAGTGCTCAGGTTTTTTTTTTTTTTCAAGACAGGTTTTCTCTCTGTAACCCTGGCTGTTCTGGAACTCGCTCTGTAGACCAGGCTGGTCTCAAACACATAAAGATCTGCCTGCCTCCCAAAGGGATTAAAGGCGTATATCACCATATACCCAGGCTAAATGTCCACATTTTATTTTTTTTCCCACAAACTGCAAATTTGAAGTAGCTACACCAACCAAAACAGAGGGTCAAAGTGGAAGGGGATGAGCACTGAGCTGCCTCATGTGGCTCCTACAGTGGCTGCCATCTTTGAACCATACACATCCCATTTGTTATTTCCCTTGAGTAAAGAGAGAGCTTAGATGGTTACCTTTCTGTGGCTGCTTCCAAAACACCATAGCAAGGGGCTAGGAATTCAACACAACCTATGGAAGTCGTTTCATAGTCAAGGCATAGCAAAGTGTGCAAGGCTGGCTTTAAAAAAGGACCCCTGTGTAATCCATAAGCATTTTCCTATGTGCACCTGTCTCGCTGTCAGTTGTGGCATGGCCTACCCTTTACCCCTGATCGTCTGTGAATCTGTATGATTTCCTTACATTGGAGCAATGTAAGCCACGTGGTGTTTCTGTTTTCTCATCATCTTATTTCCACATAGGAACTGTTCTTGTCCTCTTCCATATGTTTCTAGTGAGGCTGTTAATTATGGTGCACTCCCCCTCATCCCTCCTCCCCCAGCCACAGGCATGTACATGTCATTCAGACTGGGCCAATCATAATGTTAGATTCTCCTTGTACCTGTGATTGAGCCAGCATGGCTCTTAGGACTCACTTCTGTCCTTTGATTGCACTGAAATGGAAATTGCAGGTCACCAGGGGTCAGGCTAATCAGAGGATTTCATTCCCCCTCATTCCCCTGCAGTCTCCAGGCGATGCTGTACCGACGGCTTCCTTCCCTCTGCAAACGCTTGGGCAGTGAGCCCCAGAGCTGGTGCCCTTTATTCAGAGACAAAAAGGTTCCATGAGCTTGACCAGCATCCTACTTTAAAAGGTCAGCGTGTTATTACCCTTTCAGTGCCTTGCTGTTTATTTTGTGTTTTGCTTGCATGGAGAGGCCAGTCAGTGCGGTGCTGGGCTAACATACACGAAGCTCTGGGTTTGAACCCTCAGCACTGTATAAACCCGGTGTCCCGTCCTGTCACCCTAGCACCCCAGAGGGGGAAACAGGAAGAGAAGGAGTTCTGGATCCTCCTCAACTTCACAGTGAGTTGGAGACCAGCTTGACACACATGAGACCCTTTCTCAAAGCCAAGCCAAGCAAAGCCAAGCAAAATAAAACAAAAAACAAGGATGGGGTTGGGAGAAGCCACATGTCATGGCTAACCTACACTGTCTAGGTTTATATGGATACACTCTGATGTTCACAAAATAGCTAAAATTGCCCAATGGTATGTTTTTCATAAATGCCACAATTTTTGATTGTGGTATGTGTTTACCCATCACGGATGCCTGAAAACATAGTGTCCCAACTCATGCCACTTGGGGAAGAAAGACAGGGGAAGAGGCAGGTTTAGGACAGAAAGGGCAAGCCAGGGATTTGGTTTTTTAACACCCAACCTATTATGCTGTCTTACTTTATTGTTTTGTTTTAATTGTGGTGCTTGGGGTCAAGCCCGGGCCTCACCCAGGCCAGGCAGGCGTTCTGCTGTTGAGCTCTAGCCCTAGTAAACAGGGGTCAGATATTTCTCCTTAAAGGTAAATGGTTTTGGCTCTGCAGGCCACCAGGTCGTTGCCACTGGTCTTGGCAGCTGTCACAGAAACAGAAACGTGTATCCCAGTAAAGCCATGCTTGGCCAGTGTGCTGAGCCCCATTCTCAAACCCGTGGCTGGAGGAATGGAGCAGCTTGTTACAGAGGGGGCTTTGGTGCTCTGAAGAAGAAAGAAAGGAGGGCTGGGGATGGAGGGTCAGAAGCCTGGCTGTGCTGAGCTGGCTCCGTTTGACCCCTGGGAACACACATCAGGTGTATAGATGCCAGCTAGGCAGTCACAGCTTGACTTCAATGGAAAAGAGATAGATCTGGGGGCTGGGGAGATGGCTCAGTGGCCGAAGTACCTGGTGCAGAAGCAAGAGGACCTGAGTTTGATCCCTTGTACCTATGTGAAAAGTTGGTCATAGCGGTATACCCTTTGTCCTTGGGGGTGAAGATGGCCGATCTCTGGGGCTTGCTGGGCTTCCAGTGGAGCTGAATTGGTGAGCTGACTCCAAGGCCAGTGAGAGACCCTCTTGCATAGGGAGAAAGCAGGATAGGAGGATACCCCAACGCCAGCCTCTGTCCTCCACGCACAACCACACGGGCAGGCACACATGCAGATGAGGGGAAAGAGAGGGATTTAGTTAGCTACCTGGTGCTTCCTGCTCCGTGTGAGGTTCTAAAGGGTAGCAGGCACTCACTCAAGGAGAGGACATTTTGCCATGCCTGTCTGATGGTACGCTCTGCCATTTAATAAAGAGGAGCTGATCACTCAGAAGCAGGTAGACTGAATGTCACAAGCATGCCACATGCCCTACATACCACCTGCCAGCAAGATGCCCAGGGATCTCAAATCTGTCATCCACCTCCTCCTCTCAGCTACTGTGCACATGCCAAGGACTTATAAAGAAACTAAGGGTTCCCAAGCTGTCCAGTGTGAACCCATTCCCCTTCTGAACCCCCATCTCCGTGATCTACACTCTGCCTTCTGTGTTTGACCTGTCTAGGGACAGGATCCATCTGTCTACTGGCTTTTCTCATCCTTTCTGAGGGAGAAGGCTATGGATGAAAGGGCACCCACATCCAGAAAGGGAGGTAGCTTCTGTTTAGCTGTCTGGCCTGGTGTCTGGGCCTAGGTAAGGTAGCACTTTAGTATGGCAGAACAACCCAGCTTGACTCAAAGCCTGGGAGGAAGAGACAAGAAAAGGGAGGAGAGGGAGGACACAGTTCCTGTCAAGAGCACACCCCAGGAGGCTCCCACCTCCCAAAGATCTCAGCACCTCCCAAAAGTGCAACCCTGGAGGCCACCCTATTTAAAAAAAGCATTTTAAATTAATGTGTGTGTGTGTGTGTGTGTCTGTGTCTGTGTGTGTGTGTGTGTGTGTGCGCGTGTGTGCGCGCGTGCAAGCATGTGCAAGCATGTGCACCCCCATGATGCACATGAACAGGTAGAGGACACACAACATTTGGGAGTCGGTTAACTCCTTCTATCATGTGAGTCCCAGAAATTGGACTCTGGTCTTCAGGCTTGCATGGCAACTGCTTCAACTGCTGAGCTATCTCACCGGGCCCGCAGTAATCTCACACTTTGCAGCATTCTCATTTCTTTGCAGTGTGATAGCATATTGTCCCGGTGTGGAAACACCCAGTAGAGCTTGTTAGAAATGCAGAACAGAGCAAAGGCCCTGCCCCCAAACGGCTGATGGGAAATGGCACGTAAGAACTGCATCGTGAAGCAGGAGGCTCTGTAGTCCCCATGCTGGGGCCAGCATCATCGCCTCCTGCAGGCTCAGTACAAGCAGAGACCTGTGGTCCCAGTGCCCAGGGCATCTCATTCAGCAGGGTAAGATTCTGTGCTTCTGGCAAGGATGCTGTTCATTGCCCAGATACTGCTTCCGACGTGTGTCCAGAGTACCTTGAAAAGCACCATGGCACCCAGGCCCAGTGGCACACACCTTTAATTCCAGCACTTGGGAGGCAGAGGCAGGTGGATCTTTGAGTTCCATGCCAAACTGGTCTACAGAGCGAGTTCTAGGACAGTCAGAGCTACACAGAGAAACTCTGTCTTAAAAAACAAACAAAAAAAGAAAGAAGGAAAGAGGGGGAAGGAGGAAGGAAGGAGAGGAGAGAAAAGAAAAAAGAAAGAAAGAGAAAGGAAAAAAAAATTACTGTGGCTCTCAGGGAACAAAAAGCCGGGAAGCAGGGCTGACCATGGTGCCCGTGTCATTCCTACCTGGAAAGGACTCCCAGCCCGAAATTCTCTTCCTGCCTCTGGGAGAAAACCACACAGCAGATCTCAAGCTGGTTTCTCATTATTAACCCAGGAAAGCAGAGTTCATGCGCTGTCCTTTGAAGCCATCTCTGTGTTGTCATGTCCATGCCAACCCCAGCATCCTCTTCTGTTTCTGCAGTTAAATCTCATATTCATTCTTCCTAGCCAAGGAGAGAGGGGGTTGAAGGGAGAGAGAGAGAGAGAGAGAGAGAGAGAGAGAGAGAGAGAGAGAGAGAGGAGAGAATAAACAGGTGGTCACCCACTCTCTGCAAATACCCTTTCATATGTGTGCAGGCTGTTATTAAATCGCCCTCAGATTTTCCTTGTTGAAGACTAAATCATTAGCTCTCCTTTTCTGAATCAGGAGGTGGAGAGGATTGGCTGACTGTAGTTGCTAACCTCAGTCTTGAGCCAGCGTCGGGGTCCCAGTGATTTTTTAAAGGCTAGACCATCACATTCTTTCATCTAAGCAAGATCCTTAGGGGAGACACCAGCAGACGGCATGCAAGATGAAGCGACGTCTGGTAGGTTGCAGGGACCAGCAGGAGCTCAAGCGGCACGGGTGAGTCAAATGTCTTCAGAGCTGATGCCCATCGGGTGAGTGCCCCGCCTCCATGCCAGCTTGTACTCTGAGCTATGACAGCCAGTGAGAGAGCATCACTCAAAGGCATCCTGGTGAGGGAGGGCATCCTTCCAGTTGGGAAGTTCAGGAGTATCGCAGAGATGATGTCCTGGCATGTTAAGGTCAAGGCTAGGCTCTGTAACACCTGCTTCCAGAAGCATCCTTTGGCAAGTTGGCAGGAACCGGGGGTGCCCAGACTCTGTCCCTAAACCTACTGCATCCAAGTGTCCCAGCGACTCTGGGAAGAGGGAGTTTAATGAGATTGTTGCCCTCTGAGGTACAGGGCAGTTTAAGAATAACTCGTGTCTGGGGTGGCTCTGTCATCTCGATCATGGCTGTGAACAAAGAAAGATAAGCAAGTGGTGGGGTCACTCACATCGATAGGGACTTGTGTGTGTGTGTGTGTGTGTGTGTGTGACTGTGTGTGTGCGCACACACAACCACCCGGGGCCTCACACCTGTAAGGAAGTGCTCTGCCACAGAGCTGTGGTGAGCATTTACCGAGAACCTCCCAGGGCTGGTACAGTGCCATGGGATAGACAATTATTCTCTGCATGTGTCAGGGAGAGTGCTTCCTGCCATGAGGCACTGATTCTGACCCACTCTCTAAAAAGCAGGCCGAGGCCCACAGAGAAATGCATCCCGGGTCTTACTGCTAATGAGCCATGAGCAGCACGGCTCGCAGGCAGGCTAGCTGACTGCAGCAGCCAGCATTTCAACCTCCGCCTTGTCCCTCCTTCCTCCTTGACACACTTGACCTTTCCAAGCATGAAGTAAAATAAGAGGCCTCAGGTTAAACGTATGATTTGGGGAAAAGAAAGGGAACCTCTTCAGGCAAACTATGCTTCTGTGTTTTGTGGATTTTCCCTGGTGACTCAAGTTTTCTCTAGCACCGGCAGGAAACTGGTTTTGCAGATGCAGAAAACTGAGGTTCACGGAGGTGAAATGGGTTGTCCCTGGTCACACCCCATTAGATAGGCAAGACAGAGATTTTGCCCCTGGCAAAGGTGGGGACCAAAAGAACTCTGAGGGCCATTCGGCATAGCTTGAACTCTGGGGATCCTCTTTCAGACTGTTTAATTAGTTCAAAATACCCAGGCATTCTGGGTAGAAGCACTGCCCAGGGAGGGATATAGGGAGAGCTGAGGCAAGATCTGATGGGCATCTTTTATATGCCATAGAATTAAGATGGATTTGGGAAATGGGTTCCATCAGTGAGAATGGCCAAAGTTGATGGTCACCAAACCAGAAACTGCATTGCTCCAACGGGTGGCAACTGCTGATTCTGCCACTCTGGCGCTTTTGAAGTCTAAAGCGTATTCTGAAGGGCTGGAGCCTGCATTCCCACCTCTAATTCCCTTCCGAAGACTGTTATTATGTTCATGCATGTGCCACCCAGGGCTTGATGCTCTAGGGAGATGGCTGGTTCATCTTAAGAGCTGCAGATGGCAGAAGCCTCACAAGAGGAACTGAAAACCAGTTCCCGGAGGCCCTGCACTAGGGGAGAGAGAATTCCAGAAACACCTATGCTTTTCTCCAGCCTAGGCCTCGGCTACCTCTTGGTGGGAGGGAGGCTTCTGTCTCCAGCATCGCTTTCTTAGAAAGCCAGCCTCTCCAGCCATCACTGTGGCCTGGGATGTCATACATGTCTGGCTGCCTGGCCAGCCTCACTCTAGCAGGGTGCTGGGTCCTCTGGATTAGCATGTGACCAGAGCAGGACCAGGACATGTGACACAAAGTCTCTCTTCACTGGGACCACAAACATAAAAATGCAAATCAAGGATCTTTTATTATTATTTTTTCCTTTGCCTCGGGAAGCAATACCCAGGGAGGAAAGCTATTCTGAAAGAAGCTATAAGAGGTGACAGGCACAGAGACTCGATGGTATGTGAGGTACCCCTAATTCCAGCTGTGTCTGGAGAATCTGCCCTTTGACCCTTAGACTTCTCCGCTAAGGAGCCCACGGATTCTTTTATGCTTGAACTGGATTGAATTTGGTTTCTGTTAGGAACTCCAGGAAACGTGTATTAGAAATTCCATATATGGAAAGATGAAACTCCTCCTTCCCAGCTGACCTGCCCTCCTCTACCCTCCCCAGCTTCCCACAGCTGTCATTGCTTAGTCATCACTGCTTATGCATCCTCTGCAACCACTTACTTCAGACTTGTATCATCTAGCCTGGGATGTAACAGCTTTCCCATTGGCCTCCCTGACCTCAGGCTTATAGACTCTATGCTCAAAGGCAGACAGACAGACAGACAGACACATTTGCCAAAAGTCTTTCCTTCTGTGCTGCCTCCTGGAGTGACAGGAGGAGGCTCCATTTCTGACCTCACCGCTGGTTAAACCTCACTGGTTTCACTGCAGACTGAAAACTACCTGCAGTTCTCAGTCTCCTGGCTAAACAAACACACCTGCTGTGGTTTTTTTGGTGGGTGGTGGTGAGGGGCTTTATCCCCTGTATCATTAGACCATGGGAAGTCCGTGGAAGCCTGTAGACAGAATTTCAGAAAAATTCTTTTTTTTCCTCATGTAAATATAGAACATAGTAGAGCAGACAGCAGAGAAATTATTTACTTGGGTATGCAGTTATCAAAATATTTAACCAAATTGAAATATAGTAATATTTCTCTTTCTTTTCATTTCTCCTGATTTTTGTTTTTATTTATTTTACACTTTTCTTTAACTTTTGAGATTATATTATAATTACACTTTTTTCACTCTTTTTCCTCTATCCAAACCCTCTTATATACTCCTTCTTTCTCCCTTTCAAATTCATGACCTCTTTTTTCATTAATTGTTGTTACATGCACACACACACACACACACACATATCCCTAAATATAACCTGCTTAGTTTGAATAATGTTACTCATATGTATGTTTTCAGGGCTGACCATTTGGTACTGGATAACCAGTTGGTGAGCTCTTCCCTGAAAAGACTGTTTCTCCTGCACTCAGCATTCCACAGTTACTTGTATTTTGTTGTGTAGGGCTGAGGCCTCATGGTTTCTTCCCCCGTCCGTTTTAGCATGTCTGTTGCTATTGTCATTGTTCTGTTCATGTTAAGACAGTCATGTTGCCAAGATTTGTGGGTGTGGTTTCTGACATTCCCATAAGATAAAATCACACACCAAGCTCCCTGATCTTCTGGCTCTTAAGATCTTCCCACCTCCTCTTCCACAAAGTTCCTTGGGCCGCAGGTACGGGAGCTGCTTTGTACATGTATCTTCTGGGACTGAGCGCCATAACTCTGTATTTTAGTTGGCTGTGGTTTTTTGCAATGGTCTCATCTGCTGCGAAGGGGAGTTTCCTTGCTCAGGGGAGAGAACTACACTCTGTGGGCATACGGACAAATACTTGGACTGTTGTTATCTTCTGGCTTTTGAATCAGGGTGTCACCACATAGCACAGCCTGGCCTGGATTGCCCAATTTCCTTGCCTCAGTCTCTTGAGAGTTTGGGATTATCGGCATGTGCCTTGAAACCCAACTTATATGTGTTTCTTTAATGATGCGTTCAGTGCAAAGATATAGTGGGAGCGTGATAGCTATTGCAATTTGCAAGCTAGAAAGAGTCCAAACATGGGCTCTGTGGATATAAAGGCATTTGCTGCCCAGCCTGACGACCTGAATTCCATCCCTAGACCCACGCGGTAGGAAGAAAGAACAGATACCTGAAAGTTGTCCTCTGACCTCTGCATGCCTCCCGCGGCATACACATGCCTGCACCCCATCCCTCACACGCACATCATATATATGCATAATAAATACATTTGATTTTTAAAAAAAAAACTATTTTTAAAAAGTATACAAATGACATTTCAAGTGTCTACAGCAGCTGAAAGGCAGTACAAGAATCCAGGCATTTCCTTGGTCAGAGCATGTGCTGTTCTGGTTTGCTGTCTGTCTTTGTAATGCAAATAGTAGGATTTGGCAGGGCTGAGTGAGAATGGAGAAGCAGCCCTTCTTTTCTCAGTTCAAAGGCCCATGGACATCTCTCTGTAAATCCCTGAAGTCAAACACCTTTGGCCCCTAGAACAGTCCCCCTGTCGGCAATTCTTGGGACTTTGTTTGTCCCTCAAGACAGCCTTCTCTTGATTAGAGCCCCTGCTCTGTACCCCTGGGTTTTCCCCTGTCACTCCACGAGTCACATGTGGTTCTGCTTGTCCATCTTGAGCAATGGTGTCATCTGCCCAAGTGACATCTCAGAGCTGGGCTGCAAGTACCTGTGAAGGACAGGGAGGTGATCAAAAGGCCACAGGGCCCTGGAATCTACACTTGTCTGATGAAGGCCTTAAGCTGGCCTGTGGCCGACCCTTTCGTCTGAGCATAGAGAGGCCATGAGCAGCTGGATGTTAGATATTAATGTTAACAGAAACATCTAGCAAACTCCTCCACCTCCCTCTCATCCTCCAAGGAGCATGCTTCCTCTGTGAAGCCCCTCTTCCACACAGGGAACATTGAACCAACGCAGGTAAATAGCCTAACGTGGTTAAGCCTGCCAAGCATGAGGAGGGCAGTCGGTGCCTTGGGGGAGTACCCTTACCTGTCTGCACCTCAGTCTCCCCATGAATCTTTAAACCCAGCACAGGGGGCAGAACCTGCAGCAACGCTTTGCCGAGGGCCTACCCTGCTCTGGGCTCTGTGGTAGGTTGCCAGGGTACCCAGTTGATGCTCTGGAAACATGGGCTTGCCCACCCCATCATCCACACTCAGTGTTCTCTCTTTCTTCAAGGGAAACATAAACACTTTCTCCAAAGGGCTCCAAAGACAAGCGCTATTCTATTCTACCGGAACCCAGCTTGTGGAACCAGAGTTTATTCGATTTACTTACAAAATCGCGAGTGATCACCCCTTCCTCCCCCACCCCCACCCCAAAAAAGCAGCTGCGCTACTGGAAAACACATCTCACTTTCCCTTAGCTGCACAGATGGGGTCATTTCCCCCCCCCCCCCAACCGACTCGCTTCAACTAATCTTCTGTGGTCTTTAGATACTCTAGCATCGCGGAAGACGGCGAGGCTTCACGCCATTGGGACAGAATTACATACGAATGGCTGGGAGATGCAGGAGGGAGCAGCCGGAGACCCTCCCCAACTCCTCCTCCGCCTATAAGGGAAGGCGGGAAGGCCTCGAGTCAACAGGCCGCACTCCGGGTTCTCTCACAAACGGCACAGCCGCTCTGGGGAAGGTGAAGGCCGTTAGGCTCAGAGCATGTCGCATGCTGTGCTACAGATGTCCTACTCCCAAATGCTACAATTTTTTTTCCTTGTGTATGTTACATACTTAATTGCTTGCATATTTCTTTACTCATTTATCTCCCCTGGAAGCTAGCTAGGCTGGGCAGAAATTTGACCCCATTTTTATTGGTGAAAGGACAAGAGAGACTCCAAGAGGTTGACATGACTAGCTTGATGAGCTGGTGAGCAGCGACACCAGCTGCCGGGCATGAAAAACAGAGATCTGAGGAGGTCCCCTTTCCACCTCAAGTCTCTTGCTGGAGGGCTGCTCTGAGTTCGGTGGCCTTGCGATGGAGACCCTGGGCTGGGAGGTGTGCTAGCAATCTTTCAGTGCCGGGCGGGGTTCAGCCCCATGGGCCAGCAGGCGAAGGCAACGGGTCCTGGACGCTGGGGTCCCGGCTGCCCTCGGGCAGAATCACGCCCCGGTCGCTGCCAGACGCTAGGTGGCGCTGCGAGGCCGCCCTGCGCCAGACCTGTTGCGTCCTGGGCTCCAGCGGCACAGGTTAGGGTAAAGGCGCCCACTCAGAGCCAGCCGAGCGAGGGTGAGCATCCTCCTGCCACAGCACTGGCCTGGGGGCTGCCAGGTCCAGCTCAAATAGGTGGCACCCGCCCTTCAACCCTCTTCACACTCCACAACCCGGTTCTAGGCGCGTCGGGTGCGGCTAGTATAAAACTTTCTCCAACCCGCTTGGGGAGAGGGAGACACGGAGGGGACCCTCCAACTCCAGACCCCCACGGCGGGCTGCGCGGTGTCACCTCCGCCTTGCAGACTCCCGGAAGCCCTGCTGTCGATCAGGCAGTGGAGAGGTGCCGCTCCGGTGCCTGCCTGCAGCAGTGACCCGGGCACCGCCCCCGCCCACCCCTTTGCGGTCCCCATCCCCCTCCCCCGCCTCCCGCGCTCGGGCCCCAGCGTCGCCGGCCCCGCCTGCGCCGGGGTCGCCGCAGTCCCCGCTGCTCGCCCGGGGCTCCCCGGCCAGGCGCCCCAGCTTTATTATAACCCGGGAGCACTCCTAGGTGGGGGTCGGGGGTGCCGGCCCGCCAGAGGCCGCAGCGAGGGACCTCCGGGCATCCCGGTTCCGCGTTCCAGGGAGGCGGCCCCGCAGGGCTGGGCAAGGACGGGGCGGCCGGCGGAGGGGCGGGCGCCGCTCATCAGCCACGCCAGTCACGTCTGGGGCCACCCGGCAGCCCACTGGTGTCTTGCCGGCTGGCCGTGCCACCTCGCCGGGCCGGCGAGGGCAAAGGGGCTGTGGCGACGCCATGCCCGGGCCGGAGTGAGTGAGCGCGGGCGAAGATGGCGTACATCCAGGTAGGACCGTGGCTGGGGGCGACGGCCAGGGGATAGAGGGGACCGCACCCCCTCCGCCAGGAGCGCGCAACGCGGGAGTGCGCACCGCCCAGCTCCCACAAACTTACTGGAGAAACACACACACACACACCATCACCACCACCACCACCAACAACAACAAAACAACGGGTGTCCCAGAGCAGGCACCTCTGCTCTGTCCTGGAGCCAGGGCAGGGGACCCCAGATCCCAGTATGGAAGGCCCTGTGTGGGACCTGCACCCTCGCTCTCGCCTCCCTGGAAGGCGAGACCATGGGGTGACTTTGCACACACACACCCGGGGCCCCTGGCACCCACCCTAGGGGAGGGGCAGCGGGAGGGCGGCCCGGGGCACGCCAGCCACCCGGCCCGCCAGCGCCCGTTGCCGTGGTGACGGCTCGGGCTAATTGGCCGGTGGAGCCAGCTGGAGGCAGCTGTTCAGACCTGGAGGGACAAGGACATCGTTCGCACGGGCACTGGGTGCAGAGGGGTGGGGACATCCAGAGGCCAGGGCACACGGGTGAGGGAGGTGGGGACGGTTACTTTAGTCCTTAGAGGTCTGAAAAGTGCAGGAACCCTCATCCCTCCCACAGAGCACCCCCAAAGACACCCAGAATGGAGAGAATTTCCAAGTTAGCCCTCCCGCTCCACCCCCCCCCCCCCCCCCGCAATTTGGAGAGGACGGGTAGGGATGAACTATGCTGCTTGGCCAAGAAACCCTTTTCTTTACAAATTGGAAAGTGGTGACAGGTCATCGCCAAGGTCACATGGTTAGATCTCCACCAACCCCACCCACCCCCGCCCCCGCCAACAGATCCGAGGAGCTGCCTGCTCCTAGCTGGAGGGGAGAGGAGCCCAGTGGCTCCCAGGTCCAGGGACTCACCTTTGTCTCCCTATCTCAGCTTGGGGGGAGGGCGAGGGGGGGTGGGGACTGCAGATCTCCTCAGAACCCTTCTGCTCCCTTGTCTTGGCTCCTCAGATGGCCTGTCCCCTGGTGGAACCTGACCCTCTCCTTCTCTGGCTTTGATCCCCAGGAATGGCTTCCTTTTTAAAAAATGGATTGCCTAGGTCCTGATTTCAAGTTCAGTGAAGGTCAACATTTACTATACATCTATTGTGTCCTGAAAGTTGTTGGGATACTTATTCAGTAGCTGTTCAGTGACATCAATTACAGGACAGCCCTGAGGACATAGGTCACAGTCCCTGCCCAAGAGAGTGAGAAGAGAACTGTGAAACAAGCTATCATGGTTCTTCATTGAATTATACGTCTTCTTTTTCTGAGGCAGGCAGGATCTTGCTACGTAGCCCAGGCTAGCCCGTGGTTCTCCGGCTTCCATCTTTTGTCTTCTGAGGGCTGGGGTAACAGTGGTGGGTCACTGCGCTCAGCTACCTGAGCCAGGTCTCAGCACGGAGAAGTTAAGTCACTTGCCAAGGTCACACAGCTCCTTAGCAGTCAGGGTGAGATCTAAACGGTAGGCTGGGAGGGAGATGGGCAAGTCAGGCATCTCGATGGCCCTGGCTTCTCTCTTAGAAGAAGTCTTTGAACTTCTACAGAACACGGAGAGTAATATTCTTTTTCTTCTGTCACAACTTGTCAATTGGGAAAACAGTAGTAAAGCAAACACAGAGGGAGATCAGAGAGTGGGCGTGGCTATGCGCCGGCAAAGCTTTATTTCTTTTGGTCAGTGGGTTTCAGAGACTGAGAGTCGGGAAGTCCTTCTCTCCTGGAAGGATGCGCTCCAAGCCAAGGATGCGCTGCCAAGGCTTGAGTGACCTGGAGTCGGCTGGCCTCTGTGTGGGATGCCTGGGATTTTCTCTTCACAGTTCCTGGCTTGAATCAGTTTCCCACTGGTAGCAGGAGAGCAAGCCCAGAGGAGGGGATAAGTCAGGATGAGGCCCTGGCCTCCGGGCTTTTTTACTGTCCCCTTTGTCCCTCCCTGCCTTAGGTTGCTCCTGGGCCACCATCTTGTACTGGAGAAAGCTATGCATCCTTGGGGGAGCTTATGGTTCTTTGTTCACCACGGCTGTGTAAAAGATTAAATGAATCTCTTGTGACCACCCATCTCCTGAGAAGATACTTGGAAATGGCTAGAATGCCATCGGTGGTTGGAAAGCATTACTTTGCACCAAACTTTTCACTTTGTGGTGGTTGGGGAGAACGTGGAAGATTGGGCAGGACCCCACAGAGAACACCGTTGAGAGTTTGTTTTCCACTTCCACCCATAGTCCTGGGGGTTTAACTTAGATCACTGAGTCTAGTAGCAAGGACCTTTACCCACCGAGCCATCATACATGCCCTCACTTGTGTGTGTGTGGGGGGGGGGGGAGGGTTGGTTTGGTATGGTTTGGTTTTGAGACAAGGTCTTGCTGTGTAGTCCTGGCTGCCTTGAATTTACAGCCTCCCTGCCTCAGACTCCTGGAGGCGGGGCGATGGGCGCTCTCGCACCTGTGCTCAGTTTATAGTGAGCATCTTCAAGCCCTTTCTCAGGCAAGCCCCGCAAAGGCAGCTTTTATGGCTTGGACCTGCCAGGGCAGCTCTTGATGCCCAGGAGTGATTGAGAGATGTTGTCTCAGAAGCCACAGGAAGGCATGTTTATTTTGAGGTTAGGAGCCACACAGCGTTTTCTTATCGAAGGTCCTGTCTCGTCAAAAGAAGCGGCCAGGCTCAGAGCCCACCTCCCTCCCAACTGACTAGGTCGCATGCTCTGTGACATGCCTTGCTCTGTGCCTGGCTGAGCTTGGGTTTTGAAGGGATGTGTGATCAGTGCCTTAAAGTGCTTTCCCACGAGACAAACCGTGGCACTTCAAGGAGCTTGAGTTTTAAAAGTTCATAGAGTCTCCACCTGTGATATTACTTATTTAATTTTTATTCACTTTACATGCTGGTTGAAGCCCCACCTCTCCTCGCCTCCCAGGCTCGCCCTCCCATTTGTGTTATTATTAATCTATTTTGTTCCCCGGAGTAGGACTCTTTTGGCTGGAGTTCAGAACCCCGGCCCCCATGTGAAAGCTGAGTGTGGTGGTATGTTACCCTAGTGCTGGGGAAACGGGCAGGAGGATCCAGGCCAGCCAGCCCTGATGAGCTCCAGATACCTGATTAAGACCCTGTGTCAAAATAACAATAACGTGGAGAGCAACTGAGGAAGATGCCTGACACTGACCTCTGTCCTCCACACATACGTGTGCATGAGTATGTGCATGTGCACAGGCACCCACTGGAGCATGTTCACACGCCCTACACGTATGTGCGTGTGTACACACGCACACACAGTGAAAACAAATTAACTGTCATTGTTTTATTTTAACTTACAAAAAGATTAAGGCCAAGTTGGGGACGATAGTACATGCCTATAATCCCAGGACTTGGGAGGGTGAAGCAGGTGGATGAAGTGTTCCAGGCTAGCCTGGGCCACAGAGCTCTACCCTGTCTGGGAACAGCCAGCAGGCAACCAAGCATGTGTGAGGCCTGTGCAGGAAACTGTCACCCATGGGCAAAGGGAGCTAAGATCACATGACGGAAGCAGAAGGCAGCTGGAAAAATAAACACACGGGGAATGCTACAGTGTTAAATCTGAGCTGGGTTGGGCTATCTCCAGCAATTAGAGGGCTCCCCTTGCTTTGTTTACAAGGAAAGGTGAGAGTGAGGGAGAGTCAGAAAAGATGTTAACCTCTGGGAACAAACCCAGGCTGAGTCCTCCCTCCTGGCTCCCTGTGCACCCCAGAGCCCTGGTTTGGGCGGCACCTCCCTGCCTGGTCAGCTCTACAATCTGCCCTGGCTGGTCAGCTGCATTTGACACCTGCCTGGTGCGCTATGATTATGTAGTAGGTTTAGTTTTGAATCACAAAATCCTGGGGCTGGGAAGATGCCTCAGGTGGCAGAGTTGCTTGCCACAAAGTCTGATGACCTGAATTTGATCCTTGGAACCGGGTGGAGGAAGTAAACGTGCCCTCTGACCTCCACATGGTTCCCTGGATGTGTGTGACCACACAAAGAGAGAGAGAGACACACACACACACACACATGCACACATGCAGAAAAGAAATGTGATAATTAAAGGAAAAAGAGAAGAAATCCTGGCTCTACAGAGGAGCCCCTCCTGGAAGAAGAGGGAGTCTGGGGCTTGGGGACCTATGAGAAGAAGATGGGGTAGGCAGGGAACCACACCAGGGAGGGAGGGCGGGCTCCTGGCTACCTTCCAGCCCCTCCCCCATTTGTGGGTGGTCAAAGGATGCTCTTGACCAGCAGGATTGGAGCAGGATTGGAAGGTAGGGCCCTGACAGGGGCGGGGGAGTCAGCCTGTCAGTTTAGCTACCCAGGCCCTCTCGGGTTGGCTTCTGGCTATTTCAGTCTGGGAAGGTTTGCGAGTCCCCTGAAGTGGGCTGCGTGTTGAGCAGCATGACGCTCCGTCTACCCGCTCTGATTCATAACAGCATACGGTGCACACCAAATGGAAAAGCTCACACTTCCCGTTTATTCGCTGTTAGTTAACCAAGAGGCTCCCAGCAGCCCTGCAAACATAGCCATACCTTGGTAGTAAACTCTGCTCCCTCCCCAGAATGGTGAGTGTGAAGACGAAGGGTGCTGCTTTCTGTTGTTTTTTTCTTTTTCTTTTTTTTTTTTTTTTGTTTTGTTTTTTTGTCTTGCTGTTCTTTAAGTTGCTGGAATATTGCTAAACTGGTCCTCTCTCTCTCTCTCTCTCTCTCTCTCTCTCTCTCTCTCTCTCTCCTCCCTCCCCCTCCCTCTCTACCCTCCACCCTGGCTTCACCGTGGCTCTCTAAAAGGGCAGTTGGAACCACTGAACGAGGTGGGTTAATTCAATCATCTGTTTGGTCTGGATTCTAATCGAATGCTTGCCTTTCCATGCGGAGTCTGGCGTGGGGCTGGGGCATGATGGAATACTGAGTCACAGGATATTGACAAGGGTACAGTTTCTAGCCCTTTCTACCAAAAGGGAGACCCTGGCGAAAGGGACGTCACTGGACAGACAGCGTGTGTGTGTGTGTCCCAACTCAGCCGGATGCCCCCAGTTTAGTTGCATGCCCCTGGGGCTATTCCCCCCCCTCCCCAAGTATCTTTTCCTTTTGCCAGGAGAGAACCCTATGCATTGTGTGTTTGAGAACATATTGTCTGGCCCTCTGCATGTTGTAATAAACGCCCACCTGTCAAGAAAGGCACACACATAAACCACAAAGGCAAACACCTGCAAGTGTTTTGCTTGCTGGAAGGGCTGCAGCCTCTTCTGTTTGCCGTCTCGTGCCCACAGTGAATAAATAGGAGAGGGGGGAAAATGTGTTTGTTTTTTTCTCCTACGAGCAACTCTGCTCTGGGGTGCTTATTTATCATAGGTGGGAGACTCCCCGGTGGGCTGCTTATAACTTGGGGTGTTCTCTCTCCCCCCACCATCCCCAATGGCCCCAGGGCTTTCTTTCCAGAATCTCTGATGTGCTGCTGTGCGGTTGGACTTGTCAACACTGCTGTCGGAGGTGCTACGAGTCCAGCTGCTGCCAGTCCAGTGAGGATGAAGTAGAGATCTTGGGACCTTTCCCTGCCCAGACTCCTCCGTGGCTGTGAGTAACCAGCTTGGAATTTTACCTCCCAGCAGCCTCTCCGCTGGAGGGCGGGCAGGGATGGAGGGAATAGGCTGAGTTTCCATGGACATAGCCGAGAAGGGCTTTTCTGTGCCCCCTCATTTTGTGGGCCAGCTGGTGGCACCAGCTGGTGGCGGGGCTCTGCTTAGCCATCCTCACACGGAGCTTCTGAGATGCCAGCCAGGCAGTGCTAATCTTGGGGACACTGTAAGTAGCCTTGGTATCCAAGCAGAAAAAAAAGACCTGGGTTCTTTTTTTTTTGAAGAACTTTTTGAAAGCAACAGCCCTCAAAGGAGGACCAGGGTCTGAGTGTCCCCTTCCCAGGCAGCATGGCAAACTGTCCTAGTACTCATCCCCAGGCCTGCACCAAGTACATGCTCAGTGACTCTTAGCTGCTAGCGCCTTTCTGGTGCTGCTTTCTGGCTGGCCTGAACAAGGCCCGTACACCTGGGACCACAGGGATGGATGCCCGAGCCCAACCTGCCTCCGATGCTGGTGGTGCTCCCTCTGGCTTTTTTTTTTTCCTGTCATGTTATTTCTAATACGTTCCCCTCCTGCACCCGAATACAACGTCTCCATCTGCCAGTCGCTCAGATATTTTGGGAATGTAATTCTGAAGCTCAGCCACGTGTCTGATCCACCTCTCTGTGGCAGGGAGAGGGATGTGGTCAGGGACTAGGGAGGAGCCAGGAGACCAGAGTTGGGAAAGACCTAGAAATAATCAACAGCAGCTGCTGGGGACTCTGGGAGGGAGGCCCAGAGAGGAGATGGTGCTGGGTACAAATGGAACACGCGGACAGCGCTTGGAACTGCCTCAGCTGAGTGTTGAGCTGAGATCCCGAAAGCCCCAGGAGCCCCATCTTTTCCTCTGGGTTGGAGGTCACGCCATGTGTGTTCTCCTTAGAAGTAAGTTCGAGACGTCTCCAGAACACAGTGGCTTCATGTCAGCCTATGTGAGTTCAAGTTCAGTGTCTACTACAGCTTTCCAGCCCTTTGACCCTAGGAAAGTTGGCTTGACTCTTCTGAGCCTTGGTTTCTCATCTGTCAAATATGATGGGGGTTGGAAAAAAAATTGTATTTACCACATAGGTCTGATGAATTTGTGTTTAGAAAAGTACTTAAGAGTACTTGAGACTTTGTTGATGGTTAAAAGAGGAACACTTGTTTGTTTGTTTGTTTGCTTATTTAGACAGAGTGTCACTATGTAGCCTTGGCTGGCCTGGGACTCTCTTTAGAGACCAGGCTAACCTTGAATTCACAAAGATCTGCCTGCCTCTGCCTCCTGGGTTCTGGGATTAAAGGCATGGACCACTATCCCTTGCTTATTTTTATTTTTTAAGACCAAATCTCATGTAGCCCAGGCTGGCCTTGAACTTGCTTTGTAGCTGAAAATGACCTTGAACTTCTGATCTGTCTGCGTCTACCTCCTAAGTGCTGGAATGACAGGCACATGCCACCATACAGGGGCCCATGCATGCCAGGTAAACATCCCACTAACTGAGCTATGTTTCCAAGTCTTGTGAGTGCAATTAAAAAAAAAAAAAACCCTGATTTGGCTTTGATTTCCTTAACTAGAGGATGAGAATAGTAAAATAACATGTTTTTCAAAGCTGTAATAAAGAGTAAATGAAGAAGGCTAGCCATAGTAATGCATGCCTTTAAGTCCAGGACTGCGGAGGTAGAGGCAGGAGGATTGTAAGTTCAAGACCAGCCTGAGCTACCTAGTGAGACCCTATCTCAAAAACAAATGAATATGAATGAGCTGCCTTCAGAATGCATTTATCCCAGGAGCAAGAGATCCCTAAGCATTCCTTTTGTCATTGTTGGGTGTCAACAGAATCCCTGCACTGCTCTTGAGGACACGGTTTGTCTCTAAGTTGTGGCCTAACTCAGTAGGTGGTCACAGAGCTGCGATGTGAGAGATGGTCTCATTTCATAGGACCTGTATAGCAGAGTGGCTCAGGCCTTTTGGATCCTAAAAGCCATACATCTTAGCCACTCAAAGGAATAACTGTTGCCAGCTACAGTGTCACAGTTGCGTTCCCAGTCCTAAAGATGGAGAATGGAGGATCATGATGAGTCCAAGCCAGCCTGGGCCGCACAGCAATGCTCTGTCTCAGAAAGACAAGGGATGGAGCTCAGCGCTGGCAGCAGGAGCGAGGCTCAAGGTTTGGTTCTCAAACTGGAGCCGAAACAGAAGGGCAAAAAAAACATCCAAATATACACATGCATGCATACACATGTGAGTGTGTACGTGTATACAATCCAGAAAGCCTGTAGACTGCCTGACTAGGAAGAAAGTGAAAGCACCGTGACCCAGCCGTCATCCCAGAGAAGCGAGTCCCAGTTTCCTTGGACTTGTTCCTCGTCCTCCTTGATCTTTGGTGCATGGCATGTGCACATGGGTACATTTTTGTGAGAGTGTGTGGAGGTCACGGGGCAGCCCCAAGCCTGGACTTTCTACCTCCTACCTGCATGCTCCAGGCTAGCTAGCCTGTGACCTTCCAGGGACTTCCCTGTCTCCTCCTCTGATCTGAGGGCAGGGGTGCTGGCTTTCATGAGGATCTGAACTGGGGCCCTTAGCATCATCTGCAGTGTGAACAGCTGTACATGACTTTCCTGCTTCCCAGGGTGGACCGGGCTCCCCCAGACCCTGAGTAGCACCTCACTGATTTTTGGCCTCGAAAACTACGTAAAGTAGAACAGGACTCTGTATGGGGGGGGGGAAGGGGAGGGACTTGTGGGGAGGCAGCTTATAGTTTCTCCAGATTTGTTTACCAAGTGGGCAGTTGCATGTTATCAAACAGACAGGAAATAGAAATGTCAAGTGCTCGGGCTGTGCAATGCTGTTCCTGCCATGACATCCGGGGCCCATCTCCGCACAGTGACATGTGGGGGGGTGAGCCGGCCTTTGTGTGTTCTGTGTGAGATCTCTGGGGAAACTGCACTCATTGTCATGTGTGTTAATGCCATACAGTCAGGTGAGGATTGTGGTGACTGCACTGTCTACCTGGCTCTATGGAAGCAGTTCCAGGAGGATCCTTATGGGAGAATGAATGAAAGCCGAGTTGTTTGCATGTCGAACAAGCCTAAATGGAGTGCCTACTGTATGCATGGCTCTTGTGAGTTGCCCGGGGGATACCCAGCTGTGGCAAGGAGCCTGAGTCTGGAACGGAGCATAGCTGAGATTTCCCTGGGACACCATGGTTCATCAACAGGCCAATCAGCTCCTGTCACAAGCTCAAATTTCCCATCTGCAAGGGAGAGGGTTCGTAACAGCTGGCTGCAGGATTGCCCGGAGAATGGCCTAAGATATGTGGTGGGCACCGTAGGTGCCACTCACTGCTGTCTGTCCGCTTTGATCAGTGAGTGCAGATCCCACTGTTCAGGAGTGACGGGATGCTTCAGTGTTGCTGACCCCAGCTCATTCTGGGATGTGGAAGATAAGCCAGTGAGCTGTCCCTGAAGATGAGCATGCAGCACTGAAGAGAAGAGAGCTGTACGGGGAGGGATGAAAAAAGGTCACAAGGATGGGACTGTAGTCTTTGGAGGATGGGCCCCTGAAGAAGAAACTCCACTGGTTAAAAAACAAACAACAACAAAAACTGGGCAAGGAAAGAGCCTGGGAGAGAACTTTAGACAGAGAACAGACAGGCCCAGGGTGTCTGGGGGAGCACAGAGGCGAGGCGGCCCCTGGCCTCACAGGTGCTTGTGTCTGAGTGGTTCAAGAGGGCAATGCCATTTAAGCTAAAGGACACTGGAGGTGTGTGGTCTTGTAGGAGGAGGTGGCCATCACGGTGAAGCTTGGCATTTGGGCAGCAGGGCCACAGGTGGGTAGGGGTCTGCTCTAAGGAAAAGTTGCTCCAGTTTGAGCCTGTCCCCTGTCCCCATGTTCCTGCCCCAGACATCTCATCTCCTGCCTACATACAGCCAGCAGCTGTCCAGTCCCCCTCTCCAGCCTGTCTTGTCTGGCTGTCACCTTTCATCTCTCTGGGAGTCCTTATATTCAGCCCCAGCTCACCTGTTGGGTGTCTCTGAAGACTCTCTAGAATTCAAAGCTTGCAATTTTTTTTGTTGTTGTTGTTTCAGGACATGTTTGTTTCCTTGTACACTTAAATGTCAAGTTGACAGGGTGTGGCTAGGGCAGCCTTAATCAGCCATTATGGCTCAGGGTGCGCCATGCACACTACCTCGAACACCCACATCTTTGAAGGCTCCCCGCTCTGTCTCTCCCAGCCCCAGCACCCCCACCCAGCTTGCATACTGGGGAGACTTCATTTTCCTTACCTGTTTGAGACAAGGTCTTTCTTTGTAGGCTGATCTCAAGTCCACAATTCTTCTGCCTCAGCCTCCTAGGTGCTGGGATTCCAGGAACACACCAGGCCCAGCCTGAGGGTCTCTTAAAGCCACCCCACGTTGTAATGTACCCAACTATGTAGTGTTCGATGCCTGTTAACTCATTCTGAGAGGTCAGCAGCCAGAGAAGGTGGCATGGTGGTCACTCCCATTTTATAGATGGAGAAAAGGAGGAACAGTAAGGGGGAAAGGAATCACCCAGGGTTACTTAGCTAGGGTTAAAAGCATCTGTCTGTCCATCCATCTACCTTCCTGTCCATCATCTATCACTTATCTCTCATCTCCTGTCTCCTTCACCATCTGTTCCTCTGAGTCTTGCCCAGGCCTCCGCCAGTTCCCTAGCATCTCCTGTCTTCATTAGCATCGTGTTGAGTCATCGCTACTGCTAATCCGTAACTGCTTCTCCACTTCCAACTTCTGTTCTCAAGCCATTGATTCATGGGTCCATTTTGTAGCCATCCTTTGGCCCCTCTGCCCTTGAGTGACATTGCAATGGTGTATTTTTAAAGGATGCTAAATCAGAGCCCTGGAGACTATTGGGACAGAAGGACACATGTGCCCAAGATCCACTAGATTGACAGGTCTCCAGCGTCAGCCCACCCAGTGTCACCCCCATGTGGGAACAGGGCAGATCTGCGTGCCCTACACGCAACTCTGGAGCCATTCTAAACCAGGGATGATACCTTTGACTTATTTTGGTTTGTGCAAAAAGCACGACTCTAGCTCCATCGTTCCAAGTGATGTAGTATGGGCCAGAGGCTACATCATCACCACACAGGCCCCAAGCTGGGAGTCCCTGTGCTCAGCCACTGGATGCTTGCCCGTGGTTTGGGAAAGGTACATGTAGTCATTAGACTGTGGGAGAAAGCAGAGAGCAGGTGGAGGCCTCAAGGGACTTTGATGAGGGTTGCCTCAGCAGCCGCTGAAATGCTCTCTCCTCTTCCAGACTGGCCAGCCGGAGCAACGACAAGGATGGGGACTCTGTCCATACAGCAAGTGATGTTCCTTTGACCCCAAGGACGAACTCCCCTGATGGGAGACGCTCATCCTCAGACACATCCAAGTCCACGTACAGCCTGACTCGGAGAATCTCCAGTAAGTGTCTGGGGACAGTTGGGGAGGATGGGGCCATTCTCTTAATACAAGGGAAAAAGCTAGCTGAGCATGGCGGCCCATGCCAGGAATGCCCGCACTTAGGAGTCTGAAGCAAGGGAATCTAGGACAGCCTGGTAGTGTGTGAGTTCCAGGCCAGCCTGATCCACAGAATGAGACCCTGTTTCAAAACAATGGTAATGTTTACCCTCAGATGGTTGATGCAGGAAAACATATGCAAGGGCTTGAACCAGGGAGACCAAGGGGGCTATTGCGTCTGTAGCCCTCACGTTTTCTATCTGTTAGTAGCCCAACTGGGCTTTCACCCAGGCATGCTGGCCCCAGGGTTCACTCTGCTAAGGTGGGGCCATGTTGCCCCTCAGCTGGGAGGGCAAAGCCTCCCTTCTGGTTCTTGAGCTTGTAAGCGCGGGGCTCTGGAGGCCAGGCATAGTCTATTCCTTTATCACTAAGGCGGGCTGATGTCTCATCTAACAATCGAAGGGGCTGTGAAAAAGCAGACGGCTCAGGGCATAGCATCCATTTAGAGTGCTCCCTGGCCTCAGGCAGCTCTGATGACTTCCAATGGCAATGCTCCTGGGGCCACCACCTCTCACCATAAGTCAGGATGCAGTTATCTTTCTGTATGCACACCGTCTGCACCCTCTGGTCCAACCAATCCCAGCACTTGGAGGCTGAGGTAGAAGAATTGTAAATTCAAGGCCAGCCCAAGCTTTGTAATGAATTTCAGGCCAATTGGGGGCTAGTTAGCAAGACCCTGTCTCAAAGAACCAAGGGGAAAAAAGATGGTGTGTGTGTGTGTGTGTGTGTGTGTGTTCATACTTAACACAAACTTTCTGTTCATGTCTTTATTATCTAACAATATGGTGTAATAGCCAAGCCTGGTGGTACAGACCTCTGATCCTAGCTACTCAAGAGGCTGAGGCAGGGGGATTATGAATTCAAGGCTAGTTTGTGCAACTTGGTGATGCCCTGCCTCAAAATAAAAAAAATGAAGAGAGGCCTAGACCTGTAGCTCAGTGGTAGAGCCTGGTCTAGATGCACGAAGCCCTGGACTGAATCCACCATACTTCAGGAAAAATAAAAAGACATAGGAAGTGTCATTTCGCGGCATTTGCGTTGCACTTAGCGTGGCAAGGCCTTTCAGCGCTGGGAGACAAAGTCATCTTCAAGTGTCCTGAGCTGCATTCGTAGCTAGCCTGGGCTGCCTGTTGCTTGTGGGCTTCAGACTGGATGTGTATGAACATATATGGATACATGCATTGGTTATATATTGTTCTTTTGCATTTATCGTGTGTGTGTGTGTGTGTGTGTGTGTGTGTGTGTGTGTGTGAGTGTGTGAGTGTATACCTCATGGTGCACGTCTGGAGGTCTGAGGATAATTTCTGGGAGTCAGTTCTCTCTTCTTTCCACCGTGTGGATTGAACTCAGGTCCCCAGGCTTGGTGGCAAGCATCTTCACCTGCTGAACCATCTTGCCAGCCCCCGCGCTGTTTCATGTTTGGGCTTTGAGCATCTGAGGGTTTAGGTATGTCAGAGGTCCTGAAACGGATTCCAGAGCTCGTGGAACACCTGAATTTCCAGTGTTTCCGGAAGAGTCCCCTGAGGCAGAGAAGCCCCCGAGGGCGTCCGGGGACCTTTGCAGATGACAGCAGGTGGCCAGTGGTGGTGATCGTTGTTCTCGGTGACTGTTTAGGTCTGGATTCCCGGCGCCCCAGCTCCCCGCTCATTGACATCAAACCCATCGAGTTCGGCCTCCTCAGCGCCAAGAAGGAGCCCATCCAGCCATCCGTGCTGCGTCGGCCCTACACCCCCGACGACTACTTCAGGAAGTTCGAGCCCCGACTCTACTCCCCGGACTCCAACCTGGATGACGTGGACTGCCTGACCGACGAGGAGCTCATGTCCAAGTACCAGCTGGGCATGCTGCACTTCAGCACCCAGTACGACCTGCTGCACAACCACCTGGCCGTGCGGGTGATCGAGGCCCGGGACCTGCCACCCCCCATCTCCCACGACGGCTCCCGCCAGGACATGGCCCACTCCAACCCTTACGTCAAGATCTGCCTGCTGCCCGACCAGAAGAACTCCAAGCAGACGGGAGTCAAACGCAAGACCCAGAGGCCGGTGTTCGAGGAACGCTACACCTTCGAGATCCCCTTCCTGGAGGCGCAGAGGCGGACCCTGCTGCTCACGGTGGTGGACTTTGACAAATTCTCCCGCCACTGCGTCATCGGCAAGGTGGCTGTGCCCTTGTGTGAGGTGGACTTGGTAAAGGGCGGCCACTGGTGGAAGGCTCTGATCCCCAGCTCGCAGGTAAGCCTCAAGTTTTGCTGCGTCGCCCCGAGGAATTCTTTTTCCTGTTTTTTGTGTGTTTTTTTTTTTTGTTTTTTTGTTTTTTTTTTTTTTTTTTTTTTTTAGATTGATATTTTAACGTCTTTCGCTGTTTCAGTTTTCCTTTTGAAGCTGGGTGTGGTGGCACGTTCCTGTAATCCCAGCACTGGGGAGGTACGATGAGGTTTGGAAGTTCAGGGTCAACCTTGGCTAGGTAATGAACTTGAGGATAGCCTGGGCTACATGTGATCTTGTGTCAAAAAAAAAAAAAAGCCAAAGGGAAGAAATATTTTGTATTTGAGTTGTTTTTATTGTGAAACAGTTTTACACGCTTACGAAGTTTCAAAAACGGCACAAAGCTCTGATTGTCCCCTTCTCCCTTGTCCCCAGAGCAGTGTCTCAAGCTCAGAGAATAAGCTGTGCCACAAAACGCTATGAACTGGAGTAGACCTTCAGATTCCGGTGGATTTTACACATGCCTCCCTCCATATATGTGTGCATGGGCATACATGTGGATGTGTGTGTGGGGAGAGAGTAGTCCTATGAAATCTTTTTACTCTTTGGTATATGTGTGGCAGTACACGTGTGTGTCATGTCTAAGGTGTGTGAATATGCATCTGTGTGTGGAGGCTGGAGGAGGAAGTCGTGTGTCCTGCTCTGTCCCTCTCTGCCTTATCTCTTTGAGTCAGGGGCTCTCACTGAACCCGGCAGCCAGCAAGCCCCAGAGATCCTCCTGTCTCATTCCCTGCAGCACAGGAGTCACAGGTATGCACAGCCGTGCCCGGGGTTTCAGGTGGGTTCCATGGTCCAAACTCCAGTCCTAACGCTTAGGAAGCATCTCCTCCCAGTCCTGTGAAATCTTCCCATATCTGCGCTTTCGCAGTGCCACGACCCTAGGAACGCTCTCGCCGCTGCTGCCAACCTGTCTAGTCGGGAGAGGGACTGTCCAGGCTGTAAAGCTGTCAGTCATTTTGACTTTCAGAAAGTGGTTTAGAAGGAAAAATAAAAGTGGAGAAAGTGGAGCTGATGATGTGTTTCAGGCAAAATGTGCCTGAAGATCGGCAGCCTGGAGACGGCTGCTGGGGAGGCCACCCTAAGGCCACAGGCTGAGCCGTGGCTCCAGGAGGCTGCTGAGTAACCCTGTGTGCATCCTGCAGGCAGGAGGAGCTGCATAGTTCAGGGATGGAGAAGGCAGAGCCGGGAGAGGCACAGCTTACACACTGCGCTGTGAGGGTGGCCCAGCCCGATGTGGTACAAACACATCGTCGTATGTGCCGGGGGCATCTCAGAGCTGTTCAACCTTGGTGGAGCATTCAGTGACCCAGAGTGGCCTTCCAGGAGGCTGGGGATTGAACCCAGCTGTGATCCCAGCTTCAAACACATACACTTCCTCTGAGTGGGTCTTCCCCCAGGTGCTTCCTGAAACAGTTGACTCCAGTAGGAACAGAGAGTTACCCTACCGGCAGCCATTCACAGGTTTACAGTCAGGGGCTGGGGGAAGAGTTCCGTCTGGCCAAACTCAAGCCTCTGCTCTTGCCCCCAAACCTGGAGACTCAGAAAAGCTATTTGACACCCACACACCTCAGCCTGCAGGTCCTCATCAGTGCTGCCCTTCCTTTCAGCGTGGTCCTCCTGGACCGGCGCTGTGGCTGCCTCCCTCCCTGCTCTCCTTATGCCCTCCATCCTTCCACGCCTCCCTCCTTCTACACCTCCCGCCCTCCATTCTTTCCTCAGTTCCTTTCTTTCCTCCCCTCCCTGTCCTCACCTCCCCCACCCTTCCTTGGCTCTTAGCCCTTCTTACAAAGAGACCTATATCAGCTGGGCAGAGCACCGGCAACTCGAGCTAGCCTGGACCTCACGGTCCTCCTGCTTCAGACTCCCAAGTGCTAGGATTACAGGCATGCACCTTCAGGCCCAGCCAGAATTCAGGCCCAGCTAGTAATGTGCTTGTGTGTAAATGTGAGGACCAACATTTTGTACCCATTTAAAAACCTAAGTTCGAGACCCATATCTCTAATCCCAGTGCTTGTGGGGCGGGGGCAGAAGGAGCTCTGGCTTGCTGGACCAGCCAGTCTTGATGGATGGCTGAGTTCTGGATTCAGTGAGAGACTTTGCCTCAAAAAACAAGGTGGAATGCTATTGAGAAAGATATTGAATATTGACCTTTGAACCCCTCAACTGACACACACACACACACACACACACACACACACACACACACACACACCCCGCGCGCGCAAGTGCAATGCATGCATGCACCTACACAGAAACACATAACACACACACGACTATTTGGGGCTCAGAGGACAATGAACAGGGAGATTTGTAGGTTTCCTCTCACTCTTCTGTACCCCAACCCGCTCAATCGTCCCATTACCTTTTGTCACTCACCACAGCAGTGTGTTTGGTACCAGGGGCGAACCCACATTAGCACATCGTTACTGCAGTTTGGGGTACACTGTCAGCATGTACATCCTATAGATCTGGGCAAATGTCTAGTGACATATGTCCACTGGGAGAACGGCAGAGAGAGTGGTGTCACCGGGGCTTGTTTTCAAGGCAAAAATAATCTGAGAGGCTCCGAGTTCTGTGCTGATTGGACCCGGTACCTGGAAACTGCCTGGAGCTGCGGACGCCCCCGGCCTGCCTTCTGGACTGCTAAAAACAGCCTGGTAAACAGAGGCTCCTCGCTGCCTTCTGTATTTTCAGAGTCCTCCCCAACTGCTACTGTCACCGCACAGCCTTCAGCCGGGCAAATGGCAATGTTTAAAGCTCACCCTGAGCTGCTGTTAGCCTTGGCCTTTAGAACCCTGGTGTGTGTGTGTGTGTGTGTGTGTGTGTGTGTGGTGTGTGTGTGTTTGTGAGTGTGTGTGGTATGTGTGTGTTTGTGATTATGTGTGGTATGTGTGTCTGTGTGACTTGTGTATGTGTGTGTGAGTGTGTGTATATGTGTATGTGAGTGTGTGTGTGTGTTAAAACTGTTTCTGGCTCAGCTTCTGATAGGCAGTTCCATAATGCTTCTGGAAACCAGATCGGAGCCTTATAGAACAACAGGAACTAGAAGTTTCTGTGTGCATGGGCCTCTTGTGCTCCTCCCCCCCCCCGCCTTGGTAGAAATCAGTTTCACACTTGAGAGATTATCAAAATTTTTAATTACGTTTTTTATTTTCTTCGTGTGTATGTGTGTACTGTGGGGCGCTTGCAGAGGTCAGAGGACAACTTGTGGGAAATGTGGGCCTAAATTCAAGTCACGACAGCAAGCACCCTCCCTCCCTGCTATTCTGATTCGCTTTCTGTCACCATGACAAACACTGTGCCCGGAACCTACCTGGGTACGAGAGGGTTTATTTGGCTTACATGTGGGTCACTGTCCACTGAGGGAGGCCATGGTGGGAGCCGGAAGGCGGGTACTGATGCAGAAGGCATGAAGGAGTGCTGATTGCTGGCTTGCTCCTTAGGGACTGCTGGGCCTTCTTTCTGATACAACTCAGGGCCTGGAGTGGCACTGCCCACGGTGGGCCACAGACTTGCCCTCAGGCAGCCCGGTGGAGACGCTGACCTATAGGTCCCTCTTCCTCGGTAACTCCAGCTTGTGTGAGCTGACAGAAACCAACGAGGATACCTTCTGAGCTGTCTCACTGGCCCCAACGTGAGCTTTGGATTCCTAATTATATAGTGTGTACTAAAGGAGAAACCAGAAACAGTTTGGGTGAGCCCCCCTGCATCACAGACAGCTTGAATGACGGGTCCAAGGCCACACAGAGTTTCCTGGTGGAATTGGGACTGGAGTTAGGCTGCCTGACTTCCAGACAGGTCCTGCCACGGGGCCAGCCATCTTTACCAACCCCCACCTCACCTAATATGGTCCAGTGATGGGTAAAAGGACGGGCCCTGCAATCACACAGTCCTGGGTTCAAGTCTTAGCTTTGCCACCCACTAGAGGTTACATGTGAACACTCAGTCTGCTTACCAGCTGTCCCAGGAGGCTTGTACAGTGGGAAGAATTGACCTCTCTGAGCCTCTGCTTCAGTCAACTTAGGAGCATTCACAGTGAACTGTTTGACTCACAATGCTGACATCAAATGATTACCCCCATACACACACCCAGAACACTCATGTCTCCATTTCTCAGGACACCAACTGTCTTATCGCTCATTTCAACTCAGATGCTGCCCTCCCTGAGTCAGTGCAGAAGTCTCCCGGAACCACGTTCTCTGACCAGACTATAAGCCACAAGTCTCTGACCCCTACCCTCAAGTTTCCTCACTTTGTAGAAAGGCTCACGGGCCCCAGGGAAGCCCTTCACTTCCTCTCTTAGCTCACGCTTTCACAAAGTTCAGCCCGTGGTGGCTTGGCCTCTTGCACTGGGACAGAGAGCATCACAGTGAGAGTTCACAATGAAGGAGGCCACCTGGGAACCGCTCACAGAAGAGATGTGTGAGGAAAGGGGTGGGGGAGGGGCACGTGTGAAGTCTCCACCCCTCTTCAGACACACCCCGCTCTATCACCACCTTGTTGGAATCACCAGTCTGGAAGCTTTCCAAACCCTGTTCTTGTTAGTTTGGGTGGCGCTTTTGGTATAAACATAACAGGCTGACCTGCTGTCAACTGTCGGCTGAGCGAAGCCCCATCCAGCTGCCTCTCCCTGGAGGCCAGAGAGTGGGGATGATACCTCCAGCTCTCTGTGTTCTCACACTTAGCTGCTCCTCCATCCCCATCACTGCCATAGAAATGCTGCTCTCCCCATTGTAAGGATTCCAGATGTGCCAGGACCTGGGCAGACACTAAATGTGAATTTCTTACAATCGGGCTCTGCCACCTAACTGGTGGGTGATATTAGACTTGTGCCCGAACCTTACAGTGCTATCATCATCACCTCCGTCCTCATCACCATCCTCATCAAAGGGTCCCTGAGAGCCGGATCATCACAGTTGCACTATCCCAGTATAGGTTGTCTGCTGTGGTTCTGGTTCATTTGTACACTGAATGTAGCAGGTTTTTCCTGTGTTGCCGGCTCCAAGTGGGTCTTGGGGTTAGGCTTGGGAGACTGAAAGTGACAGAACTCAGTGTCCTGAACTGTCCCCCACACTAGCATTCCCTAGAGTGGCCTTCTGAGAGGCCTACTCACAACCCAGTGCCCAGCGCTGCAACCCCCTGGTTCCTTGTATTTTCCCGAGTATTTTCTCAGCCTTCTCCCAGCATTCTCCACAACGGCAGAGAGCATGTCGGTGACTATCGCCTTGCTGTGGATTATCTGAAATATTCCAATTACCTGCCATGTGATCTGTTCTCCTGGCAGGATATTAAGGGCAGCAGAAATCAGAGCAGAAAGGTCCTCAGAGACTAAACCCTGGATCTCAATTTTATCCTGGACAGCATTAAAAGATGACATGCCAGGAGACACTGGGTCAGGTTTACATTTCAATTTGCTCCTGAGGCAGAGCGTGAGGTCGATGGGGAGCAAGGCTTAAGCCATGGCGCCCTTGCTTTTCAGACAAGTCCTTGAGGATACTGAGCAATGTCCTTGGCCTCTCTCTCTGTAGAAAGGGCAGGCCAGTCTCTGGCCCTTCCCTGGTTATCAAAACCAAGCCAGACCAAACAAAGAACCACTGCTTCCAGACTTAGTGAGACATCTGCTATCCAGCTGTCTAGCTGAAAGCTGTTGATTTTGAGGCACAGGATAACAGGGGTGAGGAGACTGTATTAGTTTCTTTTCTCATTGTTTTGACAAAACAACCGATGGAAACAAGTGGCTTTTTGTTGTCATTGTCCACTGTTGTCATTGTTGGTTGTTTGTGTAGGTTGTTATTATTGTTGTCATTCTCAGTTGTTGTTGTCCTTGTCAGTTGTCGTTGTCATTATCGATTGTTGTTATTGTCATTGTTGGTTTTTGTTACTGTCATTGTCCATTGCTGTTGTTGTTGTCATTGTTGATTGTTGCTGTTGTTGTGTTCTGACAGAAGCAACATGGTGGTAGGAGTATGTGGCAGAGGCTGGCCTTCTTGGTGGGCAGAACTGAGAGAGGGGGGGTGGGGAGGAAAGACTGGAACAATTCACACTCTCCAAGGACACACACAGAGCACTAAGGGCCCCTCCTACACATCTACAACCTCTCCAAGCAGCCCTGATAGCTGGGGACCAGATATGCAACCCAAGAACCTTGGGTTCAGTTCATATTCAAGCTGTGCCCCTTAGTGGGCACTGATGGAGCAAGATGTACCGAGGTTAGTGTGAGGACACCAACTCACAGTCAATGAGTCTAGGAGCTGGGAATGGCCTGAAAGGAAGGGTCTCTAGGGTGCAGGGAACTTTGCCTGAATGAGGCTTGCTGAGCTGGGTGCTGGGCAGGGAGTAGGGGGCATGGGTGAGGAGAAGATGGCTGCATGGTGAGGATTAATTTGATCTAGGACGCAGGATGTTGAGGGTGATGAGGGAGTACTTCTGTGATCTGCAACTCACCAGCTGAGGGCCTAGCGTTCAAACATATGAGTGTGTGGGTGCCACCCTCAGTCAAAGCACTGTAAACGCCTACGGTAGTCTAAAGTTCAGATCCCCAAGTGATATTATCTGATCTAGTGACTTGAAACAACACTGCTTTGGGCTTGAGATGGCACCTCACGCTGGGGCCACATGAAGGGGGAACTGCCCCCTCAAGCATCACACACCTCTGAAAGCTCTACCTCCAATAAAACCGAGGTAGGGACCAACCCTTTGACACATGGGCCTTCCCAAACACTTCCTCATGCCAACTGTGGCAACCCCTGAACTCCCGTTTCTCCTTTTCTCAGCTCAGCATCATTTATTCAGGGGAGGCTTGGGAAGATGAGTTTCCACAGGACTTCTTATTCTTTGCAACACACGCTGTCGTGCTAGCTCAGACACTGCATAAGTAAGTCATTGGCTATGGGAGTTGTTTATACACTAGAAATGCCATCACAGAATCCCATCTGTCTTTGTCACTGCTGCTTCCTTTGTTCACCCAGACAATGGATAATTACTGAACACTGTCTAAGTTACTTTCTGTGGTGGTGAAGAGACACCATGACCAAGGCAGCTTATATACATAATGTAATTGAGGGCTTGCTGTAGTTTCAGAGGCTAGGTCCGTGCTCACCATGGCAGGGAGAAAGGCAGCAAACAGGCAGGCATGGCGCTGGAGTATTAGCTGGGAGCTTCTATCTGATCTACAGCCGTGAGGCAGAGAAGGAACTAACTGAAATGGCTTGGGCTATCAAAACCTAAATGCTAACCCCCACTGACACACCTCTTCTAGTGAGGCCACACCTCCTAATCCTTCCTAAACAGTTTCACCAACTGGGGGACGAGCATTCAAATATATGAGCATATGTGAGCCATTGGCATTTACACCACCACAAGGAGCCTGTTGTGGATTTGCCGTGGGCCTGACAGGTGCTTGTTTCTCTGTAGGCATCTGTTGACTGAGCGATGGTGCAGTACAGGGCAGAAGAAGGCTGCGCAAAAATGGAAGGAGCAAATGGTGTAAGAGGTCAGGGCGTCTGATTCAGCCCTTTCTTTGCATTTTCCAGTCACTTCCCTGGAAGGTCCCCAAGACCATCCTGGCTAGTGCTGCTTCTGCTTGAGGTGTGTGTGTGGCGGGGGGAGTATTTCCAATCATAAGCTTGCTGTATGACTGATTTTGATTGTCAGCTTGATTGAACTGAAGAGGCCTGGAGGTTCCTAAAGCCTACCTCTGGATGGGTCTACCCAGAAACGATTAGACCGTGAAGGTTCTGACCTAATGAATGGTTTATTGCATTGGCGGATTCTCAGTTTCAATAGAGAATCAACTATTGTCAACTGCTGAAGCTGTGGAAGGTGGAGCCTGGTTAGAGGAAGTACAGCCTTTCTTTGAGGGCCCTATCTTCTCTGTCCCTGGACTGTTCTACTCAACTTCCTGTCTGTCATGATGTGAGCAGGAACCTCTGAAGCCATGAGGGGAAAGAAATCCTTCCTCCCTTCAGTTGGATCTATCCAGTGTTTGGTCACAGCAACACAGTCTAACACAGCTGCCCCATCAGCTCTTCATTAAAGTCACAGGGGGTAGATGGAGACCAGGCAGCATGCCTAGACCACGTTGGGGCTGAGCACTTGCAGTGAGACACTCACTGGCTGCCCAGTTGGTACAGGATGAGTCTCACTCTTTTGTGATGGAGTGGATGGGAAGTAGGCTGGCTGAATGGATGGCCATCCAGTCTAAAGCAAACTCTTAGATGCCGGAATACTGACTTGCTCTCTGTATTCTTGAAGCACTGAGTGTCACACACAAAGCTATAAGGACACATTTTACTGGGCAACATTTGCTGTGGGTCTACTGTGTGCTGGAGGCACTGGGAAGATGGAGGTACTGCTCTAAGCTCATTGCACTGTGAAGCAGAAATAAAACAAGAAGGCTGAGGACATGGCTCAGTCAGTGAAATGCGTACCTAGCCTGGGCAAAGCCTTGGGTTCTGTCCCCAGTACTGTTTAAATCCGACACGGAGCATGTCTGTATTTCTAGTACTCATAAGGTAGAGGCAAGAAGAAACATCAGAAGTTCAAGGCCATCCTCACCTACATGTTGAGTTTGAGGACAGCCTAGATTGCATGAAACTTGCCTATTTAAAAAAAAAAAAAAAGAGGAGGAGGAGGAGGGGGAAAAATTAAAATGGAGCTTTACCTTGCTTGTACACATAATCAAGAACTTACATTCGGAAGTCTGTCTTAGAAGGAAGTGAAGAATGTCTTTATGACTTAACCATAGATAAGCAAGTTTTCAAAATAGTCAAAAGTAAACTGCAAACCATAGAGGGAACAAATGATACCTTCACCATGTCAAGTTGGTAGGCTTGGACCTTGCTGGACCAGAAGCTCTGGAAAAGGACATGAAGACGAGCTGTGGCTGGGGAACATGTTTGTGATGACGTGTTGGTTTGTCTTGCGGCATAACTGAGCACCACACACCGGTAGCTCAAACAGGAGAAGTTAGCCGTTCCCGTGATTCTTCAAGGTGTTGCTTGAGCCATGTGCCCTTGGCACGAAGGAGGGATCTGCTCTGTGCTTCTCTTAGCTTCCCATGGATTCCCATCCTTTGTAGCCTTTGTCCTCTAGACATCCATTGTCATGTGTGTTTGTGATCTTTCTGTATGCAAACCTGTTTCCCCTTTAGAGGGACATCAGTCATATTAGATTAGGGTCCTCCCTCATGACGGTTTTACAAACAAGGTCTTTCTAACCTGCTTTGGGGTTGAAATTGAACAAGACAAATATGTTTTTTGGGGATATAACTGCAGCTGCATGTAACTGCCGAGTGGTTAGTATCTAGTATCTGTAATGTTGAAGGTCTTTTGTATAGTAGTAAGAAAAGAATAATGGCCAGTAGAAAAAAAAATTAACAAACAGAAATGGACAGGATTGTCATAGCCCAGAAAAAAACACCCGCTCTCCTCAGCACTCAAGAAAATACAAACTAAATTCCTAGATCAGCTACTGTCTGCTGTGGTTTGAGTATGAAATGTTCCCCTACAGGCTCCTTCATTTGAAAACCTGCTCTTGAGCTAGCGGTACTGCTTGGGAAGGTTGTAGGACCTTTAGGAGGAGGAACCCTGCTGGAAGAAATATGTCACTGGGAACCGGACATCACTTCCCTCTTTCCTTTCTCCAGCCCCCAGCCCCCAGTTATCCTCTCACAAACCCCTCTCATGCACGCCCTCTCAACTGTTAGTCTCTTTTTCTTTGATTATATTTGTTACATACATGTAGATAGATAGATTTGTGTGCATGCATGTACACCTGCATGCATGTGTTCGTATACACACAACCTGCTAAATCCATTTTTGTTGCTGGTATATATGTGATACCCAGGCTGATCACTCTAAACTGGACAACCAGTGAGGGGCCTCATCCCTAGGAAAGGCTAATTATCCTTCTCTCAGCACTCGATAGTCCTTTGTCTAGGGGAAGGATGAAATTTCCCCTCTTCCACATTGTCCGTTGATACTGCCATTGTCAGGTCTTGTAAATGCAGTCATTTCAAAGAGAGACTGCTTCACAGCAGACTTCCTGTCTCCCACAGTCTCTTCCCTCCATCTTCCTCAGTGTTTCCTGATCCATAGAGGCAGCAGCTGTGGTGTAAATTTAACCCGTGGCGCTGGACTCCCCACGATTTGCTGATCTTTGCATTGTGTCCAGTTGTGGTTTTCTGTGACTGGTCCCCATCTGCTGTAAAAGGAAGGCTTCTTTGATGAGGAGTGGTAGCAACATTCTCTGTAGGTGTAAGTCTAAGATTTAGAATGCAGTAAGGAATTATGTTGATCTAGCAAAAATGTCGATAGGAAATTCTTTCCTAAGGTCCCTTACCTCATTAGCCCCAGGAAGCGGGCTATGTTTCCAGTACCTGGAGTGATCTACCTACTGTTTAAGAGGGCCTTAAGTCCAACTAGACAGCTGCTGGTTGCCACCAAATGTGAGTGCCATTACTGCACTTTTATTCATATCTCCGCCATACTAGTAATGATGGTTCATAGAAATTGCAGCTGGGTAGGACTGGTTCATTCCCCCCCCTCTCCTGGCAGCTTGCATAGTGTTTTCTGAAACCATGGAAACTAAGCCTTAGGAAAGAGTCTTTCAGGTCAGACCCAGCTCCAGTCATTTGAATCCTGTGTCCTAACTGTGTGGTGTCTTCATCGGTAAGGGCTACCCTCAACCCCTGAGAGGCAACCGAGGGCTACACTGATAATCTTTCCTGTCACTTGGAGCATCCTGAAAAACCCTTCAAAAGGTTGGACCCTACTGTGTCTGATACTAGGGTTTTTGTTAGACTACGGTTCTTGAGGGGGGAGCATCTAAATTATTTAACTTCCATATATATATGTAAATATATGTATGTAAATATCTATATAAACATATGTCTTCATGTATACATTATATATACATACACACTCACATGTATTATGTATAACTAGGTAAATATTAAAAAATGGGATCCCGTGAGCCTTTATCAGACAACCTCAGTGTGATTTAACCTCCCTCCCTTTTCCCCAGGTGGAGCCCGCTCCTCGTTATTCCATTTCTCAGGTGCTTACAGTGCGACTGTCAGCTTCCTGCCCCTGCTGCCGTGCCTTCCCTGCCATGATAAATTGTGTCCCCTGGGAACCGTAAGCTGAAATAAATCCCTTCTCCCTGAAGTTGCTGTGGCCAAGGTATTTTATCTCAGCAATGTGTAAAGTAACCAAGACATCATTGGGTCAGCACAGTGAAAAGCTTGACAGTGACAGACAAATCTGGCCCCTTGTGTCATCACCCACAGCGTAGGCGTGGAGAAGACCTTGGACTTAGATGGAAAGTCAGATGTCGATGGTTGCAAACAAAGAGGAGAGGCGGTTATCCTCTCCCGTGCATGGGTTTGCTCTCCACGGTTCCACTTACTAGGGTCAAACGTGATCTAAAAATATAAATGGAAAATGGAGAAATAATTCGCAGGTTTTAAACAACTTACCCTGGTGTGTTATTCTGAATTTTCTTCTATTATTAGTGTGCCTAATCCAAAATAAATTTAGTTTTACTGTAGGTAAACGTGCGTAGAGAAATCATGGTGTGTATAGGCTTTACTATCGTCTGTGCTTTCACTCACTGGAGGTTAGAGCATATGCCCCTATAGATAAGTGATAAAGGGGGACAGGTGGGCATTAAATCGACACCTAACTGGATAGCTCTGTTCGCTAATTTTCTCATCATTGTAACAAAATACTTAACAGAAATCGCTTTAAGGGAGACGTTTTCTGTTGCCTCCCAGTTCAGATGCGTAGACCATCATGGCAAGGCTAGTGCAGAGACTGGAGCATCTTGGTCCATGGCGGCAAATGCTTGGGGATGGGCATATCGCTCTTCACCTTAGCACCAGAGGCAGATAAAACCCTCAAGACCTGCCCCAGTGAACCGTTTCCACCAGCTAGCCCCCAAAGGTTCCAAAGTCTCTCCAAATGGCACTGACAGCTGGGGACCAACTAGTATTCAAATCCACAAGCCTGTGGGGGATGTTTCAGACTCAAGTCCTGACAATCATCAGTTGGAGAAATGTGAACAGCCGTATCTTTGGAGTCACCATGATCTTGTGTCCTTTTGTTAAAGCATGACCTCCCTTTTCTAGTCCCTCTTTGAGGCTCAGCTACACATCTTTCCTGCTGGTGGCCATGAAGTTAGCTTACCCCTTTTGGCAACTAATCCTCCAATTCATGTTGATTGTCAAAAAAACAAAAAAAACCAAACAAACAAACAAAAAAAAAATGATCTTACTGTTTCCCAAGTCAGCTATCCTACCTCAGGGTTTTATGAGAATGGTGTAATCTAAAAGAGCATTCCAAAGTATGCCACTGAGGCCATTACAAATAACTGGGCGGGGCTGGGGAGCTGGGGAGATTTCTCAGCGGCACAAACAGGATTAGATTCTCCAGCACTCGTGTAAATGCCCACTGGGAGTGGCAGTACACCTGTACAGGGCACAGACAGTAGAGACAGTGGATTCCGTGGAGCAAGCCAGACAGCAGACTAGTTGTACCTGTGAGCTGGGTCTCACTGAGAGATCCTGTCTCAGTGAATAAAGGGGGGAGAGGGACTGAGGAAGACTCTCTATATCAGCCTCTGGCCAGAACACACACATGCACAAGCACACACACACATACCACACACAACCTAGGTACCTATCAATAGGAAAGCAGTTATAATCCAGCGTAGAATATCAGACAACACTTAGATTAAAGCTGATCCACGGCTAGGTCATTACAAGGAAAATTTTTAAGGTTTCCTACAAGGAAATTTCGGAATCTGCTTGTGTCCTCAGGGCAGCAAAGTGCTGGTGTAGTGGCAGAGGTCCGAGGAGAAGACACAGTGATGAAGTGTGTGAAATGCTGGAGTATGTGTGTGTGTGTGTGTTTTTTAAATGTGTCTTGTAAATACAAAAATGTACTTTTGTGTAAAACGGATCTTGGTCTTTGAAAAACAAAAACATTTTTCCTTAGAAAGGTTGTTTGTATGGTAAATTAGGAAACAAAAGACTTCTCCCGGGCAGTCAGAATAAAGGCAGAGGGGACCCGTCGAGCAGCTGTGTTTGTGCCACGTTAAAAGTTGCGTACACACTTTCGAAGCCTTCTTCGAGGTGGGCTGAGCATTTAGAAGCACTTCAAAGGAAGCCTGTGAGGAGAGAACCTGCCTCTTGTTTTCCCCAGAAAATGTCCTTTGTCCCAGATGGTTCTCTTTGATTTCCTTTTTATTGATTAGAGCTTGACTGTATTCAAAGGCTGCAGGAGAGGATTTGCAAGGATTTTTTTTCCCCTTTTTTGCCTGGGTGGAGAGCTATGGCATTTGCACAAGCAGGCTTCGGAAGAGCTGGCAGGGGGGACTCTGGAATCATTTGAGTAATTTACAGACGGTCTATTTTGGGTCTCCCTAGCCCACCCCACGTGGTGCTCCTCAATTAAGCTCATCAGGCTTTTATAAAAAAAAAAAAAGGAAATGAGGCTTGTTTATTTGTGACATCTCCTCAAAAAGGGAAAAGAGAGAAATGATTCCCCCACCCCGTTCCTCCTCCCCCCTCAGCTTCCCGTCTCCCGAGGCTGGGATGGACAGGTGGCAGAGCGTCCTCCTCGTGTCCCCTCTGGGATCATGATGTGAGAGTGGTTCTGTCTTTCGGGGGTGGGCCGTGTAGCTTGTTCTCAGGATCCCCCAGGTTGCAGTGGTGTGAGGTGCCGTGAGCCCTGCTTGACTTACAGCGCAGCCCCATCCCCCCAGATCCACTGTGAATTAAAAATATCAGAAGCTGAGAACGTAGTTCACCCGCCTGCTGTCTTCTGCCTCTTTATTAACTCCCGTGGTGGTGGTGGTGGTGGTGGCAGCGGAGGTGAAGGCTTGATCCTCGGTGGGGTGCCATTGGGAAGTGATAGGGTGATAAGGCCTGTAAGTGGGAAATATGAGATCTTTGGGTCACTGGGGACATGGCATTAAAGAGACCCACAGCCTTTCCCCTCCTCTCTTTTGCACTCTGTGTGGGCCAGAGAAATCCCTGTGGCGGTTCTAGGGTAGCCCTGCTTTGGGTTTCAAATGAGTGCATTTATTAAGCACACAGAGAGCATCCGAGCAGCAAGCAGCAGATAAGCAGAAGCTGCGGCCAAGAGCAAGCCATCCAGCGGGGTGCTTCCAACACCTGGAGAGGTGCCTGAGCACAAACAAGGTAACACCGTCTGTGCTCACAAGCATCCAGCACAAATACACTGGGAAGGAAGTGCTCATCTGGGCTCCCAAACCAGTCCCTCTGGGGCCCAGCCCCTTGGTTTCCATTCCCCTCTGCAGGCATTTTTATATTGTGGGGTGAACAATAGTGACCCCCCCCCGTTGGCGATAGCATTCCATCTCACTGTTCTCAAGGGCACGATGATGTCTTCAGCCCCTTAACTGTTTGCTCTTCTCTTCCCCCTCCCCCAGGGAATAGAATTGGGGGGGGGGGAGACAGCCTGCCCCAAGACAGGGATCTTTGGAGGACAGTTTGAGACCAACTTGATTGGGTCTGAAATGGGAGAGATGCCTGCTTCCAGAGCCACCTTCTCAGTGAGTCTGAACAGCGCGTGACAACTCGTCAAAGCATTTTCTATTTCACCAACCATAGTGTAAGTGGCTGTGTTCCACTAGGAACACTTACCACAGGCCCAGAGCAAAGGGGCCAGCCTGGGGCGGATTGTAACCCCCATATACCTTTTTTTTTCTTTATAAGTTGATAGTCTCAGGCATTTAGTTAGAGTGACGGAAATGCATCTAACCTTCCAAACATCACAGTCCACAGCACACTTGTGGACTGCTGTTTCCCCTTGTCCGTGCATGGGTGGTGAAAGCTATATTTGCTGCTCACCATGCTGCAAGAGAGAAAGTAAGCATGCCTCCCCCTCCCTAGCTCAGGCAACAATCAAAATACCAAATTCAAAGACAATGTGGAAAAAAGAAATCCCAAGTTGAGTCATTGTGAGTCAGGGACTGTCTTTATCAGCATGCCACGAGTGTCCCAGGATAGCCGGCTGGCAGAATGCAGAATGCGGTGTCCCGGAGTGCAGGCTGGCACTTTTGTAAACGGGAGTGCCGTGTCACCATTTCAAAAGGCCGGACACTCCAGTTCTATATAAGAGGAGACACAAGCATTCATGGAGAACGCGGAGACACCTGGCAAGGACACGGTGGCACAAAGAACAGAAAACAAGGTTGAGTGATGGTGGGACCAGGTCGTTTTCAATCCATTGGGGAGCTTGGATGAGGTGACATCTGAGATTCCCTGGGACCTGCAGGACTCCAGCACCAGTTCCTGTCTCATGTTTATTCTCTCTGTATCTCTGTATCTGTGTGTGTGTCTGTCTGTCTGTCTCTGTCACTCTGTGTGTATGTGTGCCTCTGTCTCTCTGTGTGTTATCTCTCTGTGTCTCTGTATCTCTCTGCGTGTATGAACATAGGGATTATGTGTATGCACACGTCTGTGTGACCACATGCACGTAGACGCCTGAGGAGGACATCCGTTGTCTTGTCCTGCTCCATGGCTCTTTGCCTCATTCCTTTGAGACCAGGTCTCTCCCTCAACCTGGAGCGGGACTGGTGGACAGGACCCAATGGTCTTGTCTCTCCTCCCACGTCACACAGCTCTGGGACTACAGGCAGCTAGGTGGCCATGCCCATCTTGCTTTACATGGATGGTGGGTATTTGGACTCAGATCTCTCTGCTTGGGCAGCAAGCACTCTTATCCATCTCCGCCAGACCCCAGATTTTAAAAATCAAATTTATTAACTACTTTATTATTAACAACGGGTCCCTTAGGTTTGTGCTACAAAGTTGAGGCATTCAGGACCTGAGCGAGAAAGGGCCATGGGGTTAGAAGTGCAAGTCTCCACTCGTCTGTCCGGTGACAATGCCACCAGACAACAAGATAAGGTAGACAGAACCCTACTTACATTTCAAGACCCGTCTCCAGCACACCCTTGTTCAGGAAGCCGTGGTGACCATCCTGCTGAGGGGTGCTTCAACTTCAGGCTCCCTAGTGTGCCAGAGGCCTTGTGATGCCTTTCTAAACGGAGGTTAAATTCACATAATATTGACGCACTCATATAAAAGTCTACAGCTCATCGGCACTGGTACCCTCAGTGGTCTACAGCCATCATCTCTACCTAATTCCAGAACACTCCACCACTCAGACAAGGCTCCATATCCATGAAGTGATCACCTGGCATGCTCCCTTGCCTCAGATCCTGTGCTCTCTCCTGCTGTGTCGTTTCTCTCATTGCTTGACAGAAATGTCCGCAAAGAGCAACTTAAGGGAGGAAGGTTTACTCGGCTCATCATTGGTGCTTTCAGTCAGTCACGGTGGCGGGAGAGAGAGGCAAGCTGGCACGTGGCACCAGGGAGCAGAGAGATGAAGCCTGGTGCTGGGCTCCCTGTCTCCTTTTCTTTTTTACCCAGTCCCTTGGACAGTGGGTCCCACATTCAGGGTGGCTCTTCCCGCCTCAATTAAACCTCTCTGAAAACATCCCCCAGATACACGCAGGGCTGTATAAAATCACTCTTAGGTGATTTCACTCTCGGTCAAGGGGACCATCCAGGTCAACAACCACAGCTTGTCCATTTTCTCTCCTGGGTACGTTAGTCATGGGATCACACAGCATGTCATCTTTTGTGTCAAGCATGTTTTTCAGGCTCATCTACGTAGCATGTGTCAGCGCTTTATTCCTTCACTTAAATTTAGTGTGTGTGTGTTGCTTGTGTGTAAGCACGTGTGTATGTAGGCGTGTCCAGTACATGTCTGGAGGTTAGAGGACAACGTTCGGAAGTTGGTTCTTTCCTCCCATCATGGGTTTCGGGGATGGAACTTGGGTCCTCACATTTTTATGACAAGTGTCTTTCCTCACCGTGCCATCATGCCAGCCCTCATTCCTTCTGATGACTGAGGAGCATTTGATCGTGTGCACGCACCGTCGAGTTTCTCCATTCACTAATGAACACTGGGCTGCCCCCACCTTTGGGCTGTTGTGAATAGCACTGCCATGAACTTCTGGGAGACTTGTTGGGTTCTCTCTTGGTTTGTTTTTTTGTTTGTTTGGTTTGGTTTGGTTTTTTGTTTGTTTGTTTTTTGAGAGAGTCTCCTGGTGCAGGCCAGGTTGGCCTTGAACTCACGAGCCTCCTGCCTCTGCCTCCCAGCTGCTGAGGTTTCCCCACCTAAAGCCTGGCTCATGAATAAGTTTTTGTGTGAGTATCTGTTTTTCTCTAGTAGCAGAATTGTTGGATCCCATGATGGCTGTGTGTCAAAATTTTGTATGTATGTGTACATGTGTATGTTGTGTGTTGTATGTGTATGTATGTGCATTATGTGTGTGTGTACATGTATGTGGTGGGTATGCATATGAAGTCCAGACGTCTTTGTCATGGGTGTCCCTCAGTCACCAGATGTTCTGAAACAAAGTCTCCCTGAACCTGGGGCTTACCAATTGGCTAGGCTAGCTAACCAGCAATCTCCAGGTACCCACCTGTCCCTGCCTTCCCAGCACTGGGATTACAAATGGTCTGTCCACTGCATTTCATATGGGTGCTGGGGATCCAACTGTCCTCATGCTTGCATAGCAAGCACTGTCCCCAGCACACCATCCCCGGGGTCTGTGGTTGACGGTCTTGAGACTCAGACTGTTGAGAGCTTTATAGTCCACCAGCCAGGGTTCCAATTTCAGGACATCATTTCAGTACGTGTTACACTCTGCTTGTGTGTGTGTGTGTGTGTGTGTGTGTGTGTGTGTGTGCGTGTTCTGCATGCTGCAGAACATGCATGGAGATCAGAGGACAACTTGCAGGAGTCAGTTCTGTCCTCCTGCCTTGTGGGTTCTGGGTTGTCAGGCATGGCAGCGAGTGCCTTTACCCACTGAGCAATCCTGTCGGTCCTGTTCTCTTCTGCGCATTCATTCGTTTGCCATGATGGTGGTCACGCTGGTAGGCCTGCACACTGGTAGGCATGCAGTCCCTGGTTCTCTGATTCGTTTCTCAGCCAGGAGACTGTGTGTGGCTGGCTCAATGTCTGTGATTGCACCCTCATTGCCAAGGATGTCATGCAAGAGTAAATACAGGAGCTGAGCTGCCATCTTGTCTGTCTCATTCAGAATCCAAACTGCGTGGTTTGGATGGATTCTTTCTTTTGTAAAGTGGGGCCTCTAGAAGGACAGAAGAACAGCTGTGCGGGGACTGAGCCTGGCCTGCGGTGATGTCTTACTGACAGTTTGCCTTGGTGGTCACAACCATGACACCCCTGGCCTGAGGATGCTGAACTGTCGGATGAAGCCTGCTGAATGAATCATCGCTCCCCCTGCTATTGTTCAGTTAGCCTTCTCTTCAGTTTCCACTAACTCTCCCTCAGGCTGCACATTGATCACTTCCGTGATGAGGAGGCGGAAGAGCAGATGGATCAATGTGCATGTTTCCCTGGAAGGACGGGAGTGGACGCTGTGATGTTGGTGTGGGGTGGACATGGGAGGGAGAGGGGACGGGAAGCCTGAAGCCTACCATAGCAGGATAAGAGAGCTTTGCTTTATTTAAGCCAAGAAACGCCTAGGAAGGGAATGGGTCCAGGAAGCCGCCTCGGGGAGTCTAGTCAGTGCCATCCCTGAAGGTGGCAAGAAGGGCTCAAAAGGACCCTGGGTACTGAGGGCTCAGCTCCTGTCCTCTTCCACTTCCTGTGAGAATGGCCAAGGCAGAGAAGGCTCCCCTGGGGGCAGCCATCGAGCAGCCTGCTATGTCTCCCATGGATATCTCTAGAATCTGGCTATACCACACCCCAGCCATCTTACCCTTCATTTTGTTCTTTATTCTTCTGTGTTTAGGCAGCTTGACTTAGTGTGCCATTAATCCCTCCCATCAGCACCCGGCTCCATTTAGGAGGCATCATGGGAAACTTTGAAGAAAGAAGGAAGGTGTTTCAGATTAGGGAAGAGGAACATTCACCGGAACCTGCTGGCTCCCGCTGGCTGAGCTCCTGCGGAGGGTCGGCCCTGCTTACAGGTGTGCCTGCAGGGTAGGAGTCTAAGGATGGCGGGAGGCTGCTAGCAACTACGTGAAGCCCTGAGCTTCTCTGATGACTCAGAGAGTTGAGTGAGCGTTCTTGTCTTGAACGTCTACCCTTCCAGGCCAGGGAAGGAAAAACCTGAAAGGGAAAAGATAACCAAGTAATGACAAGGACAGGTCTCAGCGAAAGGCTGGTGTGCGGTGTTGAGGTGGCATTGATTTTCAGTCCTGAGGCGGTGCCCTCGTGCTTGCTAGGCAAATGCTCCACTACTGAACTAAATCTCCAGCCCCATAAGAGACAGTGTGTGTGTGTGTGTGTGTGTGTGTGTGTAGGGGCTGTTACATGTTTGTGATGGTATGTACATGTTTACAGGTGTGTACATGCTTGTGTATGTGTACATACTTGTATGGGTATATACGTGTTGTATGTGTGTATGTTTGTGAGTATGTACTACTTGTTTGTATGTGTCCGTGTTTGTATGCATATGGGCGTGTATACATGTTTAGGTGTATATGTGTGTATATTGTGGTTATGTACAGGTTTTTGTAGGTGTGTGCGTGCACATGTTTTTGGGTACACATGTGTGGATGGGTACATATTTCTGTGTATGTGTGAGTATAGATGTCTGTGTGTATATGTGTGTGTTTGTAGGCATGTACATGTTTCGATGAGTGTGTGCATATGTGTAGATTGTGTAC